>NW_028136375.1:600000-1060000 GCF_964662115.1 Mustela nivalis
AGGAGAGTCCATTTCAACTCAGCCTCATCGGTTGCCCCCCACATCCAGCATATCTAACTTGTCTTGTTGCTTGGAGACAATTGGAATGCGAGGTGGGCTACCCAGCCATCCATCCTTAGAACCCTGCTCGGAATCGTTGGCCTGGAGCCAACCAACAGCTCTCAATTGTCCTGCAGAAGAATCTTTGCAGTTTGGAGCTTCTCACAACTCCCATCGTGGGAAAACCCCCATGTCCTCGTGATCCAACCCCCTTCAAGAAAGGGCCATCAGGGCAGAAAGTCCAACCTGAGCGATCGTCTGATCCTTGCCCTGACTTCAGATGCACGAGATCTCGATTGAGGTCTGTAGATTGTGCCTGCCATATCCTCACCCAGAAACCTAGGCTTAGCTTGGGTTCTCAGACTCCGTCCTCAGACTACTGGCCCACAGGCCCTCCAGTTTGGCAATCCAGAACTACAATGCCGCAATCTGCCTGCCCTACAGAAGTAAAATATTGCCCTCAGGGCTACCCCGAATCCCCAAATGAGGATCAACCTGCACGCCATTCGGCTGTACCCCAAACATATAGGCTGACCTGGGCACTATTTCCCCTTCTGACCCAGCCTGAGCCTGGACCTCCTGGTCCCACCCAGACAGCTGGCCGCACACTGAGCACATCCGACCCGCCATGGCCTTAGGTCGTCATCTCTTCCCAACTGCGGTTTTCAGGCTCCAGAACCTAGACCTTATCTCCAACCACTGCCCAGGGTTGAAAATGATGCAGAAATCAGAACTCTTTCCCCATGGCAAGAAACCTTGTGGTTGGCATGTTGTCCAACGTTCAGTGTAGTTGAAACAAGCGTGGCCCATGAGGCCCAGCCCATGCTTGCGGGCCACATTGGTCACAAACACACATTGTGACCCTCAGCCTGAGCCCAGTCCTCAGGTAAGGCCTCTCAGGGCCTATATGAAGAGACAGCATATTGGGCTTGCCATGCCCCTAGGCCCCAATTTTTAACCATAGTTCGGGTTGTCCCTTCACTCTTCCCCAGGGCTCTGCTTTGGAATTCCTCTTTTGGTGGGACACCTGAGGAAACAAACCTGAAAGGAGTTCTCCCATCCCACAGATTGAGGAAAACCAATTGGGATTGGGCCAAATCCACAGAGAGGAAGATTCGTCCATGGCCCATGAGACCTCCCCAACATTCCACAGCCATCGCAGAAACAAAATCCAGAGAAAAAAGCCTGAGCAAGCGCCTCAGACTCGCTCATTCTTCATATCCTGAAGAGTTCTTCTCATGGTTTGTAGATCGGGCGTGCCATACCTACGTCCCCAAACTTAAGCTGAGTTTGTGTTTTCAGTCTTCTGTCCTCAAAGTCCTGGGCCACACTCCCTCCAGGCTGGGGCCCCTGTAGCCACACATTAGGACTTCCCCCTACCCAATCCATGGGAATTCTGCCCATTCCATTGTCAAAAATCGTACAAATTAGGAGAACCCTCCAAAGTCCCCGAGGCCATCCCAATAGTGTAGGTCGCCCGGGACAAAAAAAGGGCGGTTGATACCGGCTGAGCATCTACCTCCACTCTTCTACCTCCACTCATACCAAGGAGATTGAACCTGACAGGACCCGAGGCCATTATCGAATCCATTGCTTTGGTTTACAGGCATGTCTCCTCAAAAGCCTGGATTCCAATACCAGCAGAGGGGATTTCCTGAGGCACTCATCAGAACAAATCTCGTCTCCACAAGGAAACTTGTGCATGGTAGCTAAGCCAAAGCTTAGGAGAATACTTCAGGGTCCCGGTGCAACCTCCCCATTCCAAGGCCCTCATGGACACAAATACACGTTAGGACCCATCCTCTGGAAAGTGCATTTCAACTCAGCCACCACGGTTGCTCCCGCAGATCCATTAGATCTAAACTGTCTTGTTGCTAGGAGACAATTGGAAGGCGAGGCGGACTTCCCAGGCATCCATCCTGGAACGGTGCTCTGGAGTCATTCCATATGGGATGTCCTGGAGCTGTCCAACAGGTCTCAATTGTCCCGCAGAAGGAATCCTTGAAGGGGGCATCCCACATCTCCCAACGTGGAAAACCTCCATGGCCTCGAGATTCCGCTCCCTTCATGAAGGGGCCGTCATGCACAGAAACTCCAACCTGAGCCAACGTCGGATCCTCGCCCTGACTTCAGATGCATGAGATATTGGTTCAGATCTGCAGGGGGTACCTGCCGTGCCCTCACCCTGAATCCGAAGTCTAGCTTGTGTTCTCAGACTTCCGTCCTCACTCTCCTGGCCCCGAAGCCCTCAAGTTTGGCAATTCCGGACCGACAATGAAGCACTCTGCCTGCCCTCTAGAAAAAATATATTGCCTAATGAGCAGCCCAGGCAGCTTAAATGAGGATAAACCTACACGGCACTCGAATGTACCCAAATTATATAGTCTAACCTGGGCACTAATGCACTGTCTGACACAACCTGAGCCCGGACCTGCTGACCAACACCCAGACAGCTGACCGCACGCTGAGCACATCAGACCCGCCATGGCCTTAGGTCATCATCTCTTCCCTACCTCAGTTTTCAGGCTTCAGAACCTAGACCTTATCTCCAATCACTGCCCACGGGTGACTGTGATGCAGAAATCAGAACTCTTCCTGACCCATGGCAAGAAACTTTGTGGTTGGCATGTTGTCCAACGTTCAGTGTAGGAGAAACCAGCATTCACCCTGAGGCCCCGCCCATTCTTGAGTGCGACGAGAGCATAAACACGCATTGTGACCTCAGCGTGAGTCCTGTCCTCTAGTAAGTCCTCTCAGTGGCTGGACCATTAGATGTCATAATGGGCTTGACATGTCCCTAGTCCCCAATTTTTAACCAGATTTCTGGTTGTCCAGTCGCCCCACCCCAGGGCTCTATTCTGGAATCCCTCATTTGGTGGGACATCTGAGGTTGAAAAACAAAATGAAACAAATCGACAACAACAACAAAAAAACGGACTTCTTCCATCCCCAGAATGACCCCAAACTCTTTGGACGGGACCGAACCCCCAGAGAGTAAGACTCGTCCATTTCCCATGATGTCACCCGGCAATTTCACGACCATGAGTGACACGATATCCAGAGACAAAAACTTGAGCAAGAGCCTCACACTCGCCCTTTTTTCATATCCCGAAGTGTTCTCCTCATGGTCTGTAGATCAGTCCTGCCATACCTATGACCCAAAACATAAGCCGAGTTTGTGTTTTCAGACAACTGTCCAAACAGCTCTGGCCTACACACCCTACAGGCTCAGGGCCCTGGAGCCAAACCTGAGGACTGTACTTGCCCTCTCCAAGGGAATTGTATGTGCCCATTCCAATGGCCACAACCCTACTAGTAGGATAACCTCCAAAGTCCCTGAGGCCATCCCAATAGTTGTGGCTTCCCAGGACAAACAGGGGCAATCTGAGCCCATCTGAGCACCTACCTGCACTCAGACCCGTAGACTGATGTCCCCAGAGGTAAAAAGGAACGAACAGGCCCCTAGGCACTAATCGGATCCATTGCTTTGGTTTCCAGGCATCTCTCCTCAGAGGCCTGGATTTCAATACCAGCATATGGCTGTTTCTTGACTCACCCATCAGAACAAATCTCATCAACACATGGGAAACATGCACGTTGGAGCTGTGTCAAAGCCTCTGTTTTGGAGAACCCTTCAGGGCCCCAGGGCCACCGCTTCATTCCAAGGTCTCCATAGACACAAAAACATATTAGGACACATCCCCAGGAGAGTCCATTTCAACTCAGCCTCCTCGGTTGCCCCCCACATCCAGCATATCTAACTTGTCTTGTTGCTTGGAGACAATTGGAATGCGAGGTGGGCTACCCAGCCATCCATCCTTAGAACCCTGCTCGGAATCGTTGGCCTGGAGCCAACCAACAGCTCTCAATTGTCCTGCAGAAGAATCTTTGCAGTTTGGAGCTTCTCACAACTCCCATCGTGGGAAAACCCCCATGTCCTCGTGATCCAACCCCCTTCAAGAAAGGGCCATCAGGGCAGAAAGTCCAACCTGAGCGATCGTCTGATCCTTGCCCTGACTTCAGATGCACGAGATCTCGATTGAGGTCTGTAGATTGTGCCTGCCATATCCTCACCCAGAAACCTAGGCTTAGCTTGGGTTCTCAGACTCCGTCCTCAGACTACTGGCCCACAGGCCCTCCAGTTTGGCAATCCAGAACTACAATGCCGCAATCTGCCTGCCCTACAGAAGTAAAATATTGCCCTCAGGGCTACCCCGAATCCCCAAATGAGGATCAACCTGCACGCCATTCGGCTGTACCCCAAACATATAGGCTGACCTGGGCACTATTTCCCCTTCTGACCCAGCCTGAGCCTGGACCTCCTGGTCCCACCCAGACAGCTGGCCGCACACTGAGCACATCCGACCCGCCATGGCCTTAGGTCGTCATCTCTTCCCAACTGCGGTTTTCAGGCTCCAGAACCTAGACCTTATCTCCAACCACTGCCCAGGGTTGAAAATGATGCAGAAATCAGAACTCTTTCCCCATGGCAAGAAACCTTGTGGTTGGCATGTTGTCCAACGTTCAGTGTAGTTGAAACAAGCGTGGCCCATGAGGCCCAGCCCATGCTTGCGGGCCACATTGGTCACAAACACACATTGTGACCCTCAGCCTGAGCCCAGTCCTCAGGTAAGGCCTCTCAGGGCCTATATGAAGAGACAGCATATTGGGCTTGCCATGCCCCTAGGCCCCAATTTTTAACCATAGTTCGGGTTGTCCCTTCACTCTTCCCCAGGGCTCTGCTTTGGAATTCCTCTTTTGGTGGGACACCTGAGGAAACAAACCTGAAAGGAGTTCTCCCATCCCACAGATTGAGGAAAACCAATTGGGATTGGGCCAAATCCACAGAGAGGAAGATTCGTCCATGGCCCATGAGACCTCCCCAACATTCCACAGCCATCGCAGAAACAAAATCCAGAGAAAAAAGCCTGAGCAAGCGCCTCAGACTCGCTCATTCTTCATATCCTGAAGAGTTCTTCTCATGGTTTGTAGATCGGGCGTGCCATACCTACGTCCCCAAACTTAAGCTGAGTTTGTGTTTTCAGTCTTCTGTCCTCAAAGTCCTGGGCCACACTCCCTCCAGGCTGGGGCCCCTGTAGCCACACATTAGGACTTCCCCCTACCCAATCCATGGGAATTCTGCCCATTCCATTGTCAAAAATCGTACAAATTAGGAGAACCCTCCAAAGTCCCCGAGGCCATCCCAATAGTGTAGGTCGCCCGGGACAAAAAAAGGGCGGTTGATACCGGCTGAGCATCTACCTCCACTCTTCTACCTCCACTCATACCAAGGAGATTGAACCAGACAGGACCCGAGGCCATTATCGAATCCATTGCTTTGGTTTACAGGCATGTCTCCTCAAAAGCCTGGATTCCAATAACAGCAGAGGGGATTTCCTGAGGCACTCATCAGAACAAATCTCGTCTCCACAAGGAAACTTGTGCATGGTAGCTAAGCCAAAGCTTAGGAGAATACTTCAGGGTCCCGGTGCAACCTCCCCATTCCAAGGCCCTCATGGACACAAATACACGTTAGGACCCATCCTCTGGAAAGTGCATTTCAACTCAGCCACCCCGGTTGCTCCCGCAGATCCATTAGATCTAAACTGTCTTGTTGCTAGGAGACAATTGGAAGGCGAGGCGGACTTCCCAGGCATCCATCCTGGAACGGTGCTCTGGAGTCATTCCATATGGGATGTCCTGGAGCTGTCCAACAGGTCTCAATTGTCCCGCAGAAGGAATCCTTGAAGGGGGCATCCCAGATCTCCCAACGTGGAAAACCTCCATGGCCTCGAGATTCCGCTCCCTTCATGAAGGGGCCGTCATGCACAGAAACTCCAACCTGAGCCAACGTCGGATCCTCGCCCTGACTTCAGATGCATGAGATATTGGTTCAGATCTGCAGGGGGTACCTGCCGTGCCCTCACCCTGAATCCGAAGTCTAGCTTGTGTTCTCAGACTTCCGTCCTCACTCTGCTGGCCCCGAAGCCCTCAAGTTTGGCAATTCCGGACCGACAATGAAGCACTCTGCCTGCCCTCTAGAAAAAATATATTGCCTAATGAGCAGCCCAGGCAGCTTAAATGAGGATAAACCTACACGGCACTCGAATGTACCCAAATTATATAGTCTAACCTGGGCACTAATGCACTGTCTGACACAACCTGAGCCCGGACCTGCTGACCAACACCCAGACAGCTGACCGCACGCTGAGCACATCAGACCCGCCATGGCCTTAGGTCATCATCTCTTCCCTACCTCAGTTTTCAGGCTTCAGAACCTAGACCTTATCTCCAATCACTGCCCACGGGTGACTGTGATGCAGAAATCAGAACTCTTCCTGACCCATGGCAAGAAACTTTGTGGTTGGCATGTTGTCCAACGTTCAGTGTAGGAGAAACCAGCATTCACCCTGAGGCCCCGCCCATTCTTGAGTGCGACGAGAGCATAAACACGCATTGTGACCTCAGCGTGAGTCCTGTCCTCTAGTAAGTCCTCTCAGTGGCTGGACCATTAGATGTCATAATGGGCTTGACATGTCCCTAGTCCCCAATTTTAACCAGATTTCTGGTTGTCCAGTCGCCCCACCCCAGGGCTCTACTCTGGAATCCCTCATTTGGTGGGACATCTGAGGTTGAAAAACAAAATGAAACAAATCGACAACAACAACAAAAAAAACGGACTTCTTCCATCCCCAGAATGACCCCAAACTCTTTGGACGGGACCGAACCCCCAGAGAGTAAGACTCGTCCATTTCCCATGATGTCACCCGGCAATTTCACGACCATGAGTGACACGATATCCAGAGACAAAAACTTGAGCAAGAGCCTCACACTCGCCCTTTTTTCATATCCCGAAGTGTTCTCCTCATGGTCTGTAGATCAGTCCTGCCATACCTATGACCCAAAACATAAGCCGAGTTTGTGTTTTCAGACAACTGTCCAAACAGCTCTGGCCTACACACCCTACAGGCTCAGGGCCCTGGAGCCAAACCTGAGGACTGTACTTGCCCTCTCCAAGGGAATTGTATGTGCCCATTCCAATGGCCACAACCCTACTAGTAGGATAACCTCCAAAGTCCCTGAGGCCATCCCAATAGTTGTGGCTTCCCAGGACAAACAGGGGCAATCTGAGCCCATCTGAGCACCTACCTGCACTCAGTCCCGTAGACTGATGTCCCCAGAGGTAAAAAGGAACGAACAGGCCCCTAGGCACTAATCGGATCCATTGCTTTTTTTTCCAGGCATCTCTCCTCAGAGGCCTGGATTTCAATACCAGCATATGGCTGTTTCTTGACTCACCCATCAGAACAAATCTCATCTACACATGGGAAACATGCACGTTGGAGCTGTGTCAAAGCCTCTGTTTTGGAGAACCCTTCAGGGCCCCAGGGCCACCGCTTCATTCCAAGGTCTCCATAGACACAAAAACATATTAGGACACATCCACAGGAGAGTCCATTTCAACTCAGCCTCCTCGGTTGCCCCCCACATCCAGCAGATCTAACCTGTCTTGTTGCTTTGAGACAATTGGAATGCGAAGTGGGCTACCCAGCCATCCATCCTTAGAACCCTGCTCGGAATCGTTGGCCTGGAGCCAACCAACAGGTCTCAACAGTCCTGCTAAAGAATCTTTGCAGTTTGGAGCTTCTCACAACTCCCATCGTGGGAAAACCCCCATGTCTTCGTGATCCAACCCCCTTCAAGAAAGGGCCATCAGGGCAGAAAGTCCAACCGGAGCGATCGTCTGATCCTTTCCCTGACTTCAGATGCACGAGATCTCTATTGAGGTCTGTAGATTGTGCCTGCCATATCCTCACCCAGAAACCTAGGCTTAGCTTGGGTTCTCAGACTCCGTCCTCAGACTACTGGCCCACAAGCCCTCCAGCTTGGCAATCCAGAACTACAATGCCGCACTCTGCCTGCCCTACAGAAGTAAAACATTGCCCTCAGGGCTGCTCCGAAACCCCAAATGAGGATCAACCTGCACGCCATTCGGTTGTACCCCAAACATATAGGCTGACCTGGGCACTATTTCCCCTTCTGACCCAGCCTGAGCCTGGACCTCCTGGTCCCACCCAGACAGCTGGCCGCACACTGAGCACATCGGACCCGCCATGGACTTAGGTCGTCATCTCTTCCCAACTGCGGTTTTCAGGCTCCAGAACCTAGACCTTATCTCCAACCACTGCCCAGGTTTGAAAATGATGCAGAAATTAGAACTCTTTCCCCATGGCAAGAAACCTTGTGGTTGGCATGTTGTCCAACGTTCAGTGTAGTTGAAACAAGCGTGGCCCATGAGGCCCAGCCCATGCTTGCGGGCCACATTGGTCACAAACACACATTGTGACCCTCAGCCTGTGCCCAGTGCTCAGGTAAGGCCTCTCAGGGCCTATATGAAGAGACAGCATATTGGGCTTGCCATGCCCCTAGGCCCCAATTTTTAACCATAGTTCGGGTTGTCCCTTCACTCTTCCCCAGGGCTCTGCTTTGGAATTCCTCTTTTGGTGGGACACCTGAGGTAACAAACCTGAAAGGAGTCCTCCCATCCCACAGATTGACGAAAAACAATTGGGATCGGGCCAAATCCACAGAGAGGAAGATTCGTCCATGGCCCATGAGACCTCCCCAACATTCCACGGCCATCGCTGAAACAAAATCCAGAGACAAAAGCCTGAGCAAACGCCTCAGACTCGCTCATTCTTCATATCCTGAAGAGTTCTTCTCATGGTTTGTAGATCGGGCGTACTATACCTACGTCCCCAAACTTAAGCTGAGTTTGTGTTTTCAGTCTTCTGTCCTAAAGTCCTGGGCCACACTCCCTCCAGGCTGGGGCCCCTGGAGCCACACATTAGGACTGCCCCCACCCAATCCATGGGAATTCTGCCCATTCCATTTTCAAAAATCGTACAAATTAGGAGAACCCTCCAAAGTCCCTGAGGCCATCCCAATAGTGTAGGTCGCCCGGGACAAAAAAGGGCAGTTTATACTGGCTGAGCATCTACCTCCACTCATCTACCTCCACTCATACCAAGAAGATTGAATCAGACAGGACCCGAGGCCATTATCGGATCCATTGCTTTGGTTTACAGGCATGTCTCCTCAAAAGCCTGGATTCCAATACCAGCAGAGGGGATTTCCTGAGGCACCCATCAGAACAAATCTCGTCTCCACAAGGAAACTTGTGCATGGGAGCTATGAAAAGCTTAGGAGAATACTTCAGGGTCCCGGTGCCACCTCCCCATTCCAAGGCCCTCATGGACACAAACACACGTTAGGACCCATCCTCTGGAAAGTGCATTTCAACTCAGCCACCCTGGTTGCTCCCGCAGATCCATTAGATCTAAACTGTCTTGTTGCTAGAAGACAATTGGAAGGCGAGGCGGACTTCCCAGGCATCCATCCTGGAACAGTGCTCTGGAGTCATTCCATATGGGATGTCCTGGAGCTGTCCAACAGGTCTCAATTGTCCCGCAGAAGGAATCCTTGAAGGGGGCATCCCACATCGCCCAACGTGGAAAACCTCCATGGCCTCGAGATTCCGCTCCCTTCATGAAGGGGCCGTCATGCACAGAAACTCCAACCTGAGCCAACGTCGGATCCTCGCCCTGACTTCAGATGCATGAGATATTGGTTCAGATCTGCAGGGGGTACCTGCCGTGCCCTCACCCTGAATCCGAAGTCTAGCTTGTGTTCTCAGACTTCCATCCTCACTCTCCTGGCCCCGAAGCCCTCAAGTTTGGCAATTCCGGACCGACAATGAAGCACTCTGCCTGCCCTCTAGAAAAAATATATTGCCTAATGAGCAGCCCAGGCAGCTTAAATGAGGATAAACCTACACGGCACTCGAATGTACCCAAATTATATAGTCTAACCTGGGCACTAATGCACTGTCTGACACAACCTGAGCCCGGACCTGCTGACCAACACCCAGACAGCTGACCGCACGCTGAGCACATCAGACCCGCCATGGCCTTAGGTCATCATCTCTTCCCTACCTCAGTTTTCAGGCTTCAGAACCTAGACCTTACCTCCAATCACTGCCCACGGGTGACTGTGATGCAGAAATCAGAACTCTTCCTGACCCATGGCAAGAAACCTTGTGGTTGGCATGTTGTCCAACGTTCAGTGTAGGAGAAACCAGCATTCACCCTGAGGCCCCGCCCATTCTTGAGTGCGACGAGAGCATAAACACGCATTGTGACCTCAGCGTGAGTCCTGTCCTCTAGTAAGTCCTCTCAGTGGCTGGACCATTAGATGTCATAATGGGCTTGACATGTCCCTAGTCCCCAATTTTTAACCAGATTTCTGGTTGTCCAGTCGCCCCACCCCAGGGCTCTACTCTGGAATCCCTCATTTGGTGGGACATCTGAGGTTGAAAAACAAAATGAAACAAATCGAAAACAACAACAAAAAAACGGACTTCTTCCATCCCCAGAATGACCCCAAACTCTTTGGACGGGACCGAACCCCCAGAGAGTAAGACTCGTCCATTTCCCATGATGTCACCCGGCAATTTCACGACCATGAGTGACACGATATCCAGAGACAAAAACTTGAGCAAGAGCCTCACACTCGCCCTTTTTTCATATCCCGAAGTGTTCTCCTCATGGTCTGTAGATCAGTCCTGCCATACCTATGACCCAAAACATAAGCCGAGTTTGTGTTTTCAGACAACTGTCCAAACAGCTCTGGCCTTCACACCCTACAGGCTCAGGGCCCTGGAGCCAAACCTGAGGACTGTACTTGCCCTCTCCAAGGGAATTGTATGTGCCCATTCCAATGGCCACAACCCTACTAGTAGGATAACCTCCAAAGTCCCTGAGGCCATCCCAATAGTTGTGGCTTCCCAGGACAAACAAGGGCAATCTGAGCCCATCTGAGCACCTACCTGCACTCAGACCCGTAGACTGATGTCCCCAGAGGTAAAAAGGAACGAACAGGCCCCTAGGCACTAATCGGATCCATTGCTTTGGTTTCCAGGCATCTCTCCTCAGAGGCCTGGATTTCAATACCAGCATATGGCTGTTTCTTGACTCACCCATCAGAACAAATCTCATCTACACATGGGAAACATGCACGTTGGAGCTGTGTCAAAGCCTCTGTTTAGGAGAACCCTTCAGGGCCCCAGGGCCACCGCTTCATTCCAAGGTCTCCATAGACACAAAAACATATTAGGACACATCCACAGGAGAGTCCATTTCAACTCAGCCTCCTCGGTTGCCCCCCACATCCAGCAGATCTAACCTGTCTTGTTGCTTGGAGACAATTGGAATGTGAGGTGGGCTACCCAGCCATCCATCCTTAGAACCCTGCTCGGAATCGTTGGCCTGGAGCCAACCAACAGGTCTCAATTGTCCTGCAGAAGAATCTTTGCAGTTTGGAGCTTCTCACAACTCCCATCGTGGGAAAACCCCCATGTCCTCGTGATCCAACCCCCTTCAAGAAAGGGCCCTCAGGGCAGAAAGTCCAACCTGAGCGATCGTCTGATCCTGCCCTGACTTCAGATGCACGAGATCTCTATTGAGGTCTGTAGATTGTGCCTGCCATATCCTCACCCAGAAACCTAGGCCTAGCTTAGGTTCTCAGACTCCGTCCTCAGACTACTGGCCCACAAGCCCTCCAGTTTGGCAATCCAGAACTACAATGCCACACTCTGCCTGCGCTACAGAAGTAAAACATTGCCCTCAGGGCTACCCCGAAACCGCAAATGAGGATCAACCTGCACGCCATTCGGATGTACCCCAAACATATAGGCTGACCTGGGCACTATTTCCCCTTCTGACCCAGCCTGAGCCTGGACCTCCTGGTCCCACCCAGACTGCTGGCCGCACACTGAGCACATCGGACCCGCCGTGGCCTTAGGTCGTCATCACTTCCCAACTGCGGTTTTCAGGCTCCAGAACCTAGACCTTATCTCCAACCACTGCCCAGGTTTGAAAATGATGCAGAAATCAGAACTCTTTCCTTATGGCAAGAAACCTTGTGGTTGGCATGTTGTCCAACGTTCAGTGTAGTTGAAACAAGCGTGGCCCATGAGGCCCAGCCCATGCTTGCGGGCCACATTGGTCACAAACACACATTGTGACCCTCAGCCTGAGCCCAGTCCTCAGGTAAGGCCTCTCAGGGCCTATATGAAGAGACAGCATGTTGGGCTTGCCATGCCCCTAGGCCCCAATTTTTAACCATATTTCGGGCTGTCCCTTCACTCTTCCCCAGGGCTCTGCTTTAGAATTCCTCTTTTGGTGGGACACCTGAGTTAACAAACCTGAAAGGAGTCCTCCCATCCCACAGATTGACGAAAAACAATTGGGATCGGGCCAAATCCACAGAGAGGAAGATTCGTCCATGGCCCATGAGACCTCCCCAACATTCCACGGCCATCGCTGAAACAAAATCCAGAGAAAAAAGCCTGAGCAAGCGCCTCATACTCACTCATTCTTCATATCCTGAAGAGTTCTTCTCAGTGTTTGTAGATCCGGCGTGCCATTCCTACGTCCCAAAACTTAAGCTGAGTTTGTGTTTTCAGTCTTCTGTCCTCAAAGTCCTGGGCCTCACTCCCTCAAGGCTGGGGTCCCTGGAGCCACAAATTAGGACTGCCCCCACCCAATCCATGGGAATTCTGCCCATTCCATTTTCAAAAATCGTACAAATTAGGAGAACCCTCCAAAGTCCCTGAGGCCATCCCAATAGTGTAGGTCGCCCGGGGCCAAAAAGGGCGGTTGATACTGGCTGAGCATCTACCTCCACTCATCTACCTCCACTCATACCAAGAAGATTGAACCAGACAGGACCCGAGGCCATTATCGGATCCATTGCTTTGTTTTACAGCATGTCTCCTCAAAAGCCTGGATTCCAATACCAGCAGAGGGGATTTCCTGAGGCACCCATCAGAACAAATCTCGTCTCCACAAGGAAACTTGTGCATGGGAGCTATGCCAAAGCTTAGGAGAATACTTCAGTGTCCCGGTGCCACCTCCCCATTCCAAGGCCCTCATGGACACAAACACACGTTAGGACCCATCCTCTGGAAAGTGCATTTCAACTCAGCCACCCCGGTTGCTCCCGCAGATCCATTATATTTAAACTGTCTTGTTGCTAGGAGACAATTGGAAGGCGAGGCGGACTTCCCAGGCATCCATCCTGGAACGGTGCTCTGGAGTCATTCCATATGGGATGTCCTGGAGCTGTCCAACAGGTCTCAATTGTCCCGCAGAAGGAATCCTTAAAGGGGGCATCCCACATCTCCCAACGTGGAAAACCTCCATGGCCTTGAGATTCCGCTCCCTTTATGAAGGGGCCGTCATGCACAGAAACTCCAACCTGAGCCAACGTCGGATCCTCGCCCTGACTTCAGATGCATGAGATATTGGTTCAGATCTGCAGGGGGTACCTGCCGTGCCCTCACCCTGAATCCGAAGTCTAGCTTGTGTTCTCAGACTTCCGTCCTCACTCTCCTGGCCCCAAAGCCCTCAAGTTTGGCAATTCCGGACCGACAATGAAGCACTCTGCCTGCCCTCTAGAAAAAATATATTGCCTAATGAGCAGCCCAGGCAGCTTAAATGAGGATAAACCTACACGGCACTCGAATGTACCCAAATTATATAGTCTAACCTGGGTACTAATGCACTGTCTGAAAAACCTGAGCCCGGACCTGCTGACCAACACCCAGACAGCTGACCGCACGCTGAGCACATCAGACCCGCCATGGCCTTAGGTCATCATCTCTTCCCTACCTCAGTTTTCAGGCTTCAGAACCTAGACCTTATCTCCAATCACTGCCCACGGGTGACTGTGATGCAGAAATCAGAACTCTTCCTGACCCATGGCAAGAAACCTTGTGGTTGGCATGTTGTCCAACGTTCAGTGTAGGAGAAACCAGCATTCACCCTGAGGCCCCGCCCATTCTTGAGTGCGACGAGAGCATAAACATGCATTGTGACCTCAGCGTGAGTCCTGTCCTCTAGTAAGTCCTCTCAGTGGCTGGACCATTAGATGTCATAATGGGCTTGACATGTCCCTAGTCCCCAATTTTTAACCAGATTTCTGGTTGTCCAGTCGCCCCACCCCAGGGCTCTACTCTGGAATCCCTCATTTGGTGGGACATCTGAGGTTGAAAAACAAAATGAAACAAATCGACAACAACAACAAAAAAACGGACTTCTTCCATCCCCAGAATGACCCCAAACTCTTTGGACGGGAACGAACCCCCAGAGAGTAAGACTCGTCCATTTCCCATGATGTCACCCGGCAATTTCACGACCATGAGTGACACGATATCCAGAGACAAAAACTTGAGCAAGAGCCTCACACTCGCCCTTTTTTCATATCCCGAAGTGTTCTCCTCATGGTCTGTAGATCAGTCCTGCCATACCTATGACCCAAAACATAAGCCGAGTTAGTGTTTTCAGACAACTGTCCAAACAGCTCTGGCCTTCACACCCTACAGGCTCAGGGCCCTGGAGCCAAACCTGAGGACTGTACTTGCCCTCTCCAAGGGAATTGTATGTGCCCATTCCGATGGCCACAACCCTACTAGTAGGATAACCTCCAAAGTCCCTGAGTTCATCCCAATAGTTGTGGCTTCCCAGGACAAACAGGGGCAATCTGAGCCCATCTGAGCACCTACCTGCACTCAGACCCGTAGACTGATGTCCCCAGAGGTAAAAAGGAACGAACAGGCCCCTAGGCACTAATCGGATCCATTGCTTTGGTTTCCAGGCATCTCTCCTCAGAGGCCTGGATTTCAATACCAGCATATGGCAGTTTCTTGACTCACCCATCAGAACAAATCTCATCTACACATGGGAAACATGCACGTTGGAGCTGTGTCAAAGCCTCTGTTTAGGAGAACCCTTCAGGGCCCCAGGGCCACCGCTTCATTCCAAGGTCTCCATAGACACAAAAACATATTAGGACACATCCACAGGAGAGTCCATTTCAACTCAGCCTCCTCGGTTGCCCCCCACATCCAGCAGATCTAACCTGTCTTGTTGCTTGGAGACAATTGGAATGCGAGGTGGGCTACCCAGCCATCCATCCTTAGAACCCTGCTCGGAATCGTTGGCCTGGAGCCAACCAACAGGTCTCAATTGTCCTGCAGAAGAATCTTTGCAGTTTGGAGCTTCTCACAACTCCCATCGTGGGAAAACCCCCATGTCCTCGTGATCCAACCCCCTTCAAGAAAGGGCCCTCAGGGCAGAAAGTCCAACCTGAGCGATCGTCTGATCCTGCCCTGACTTCAGATGCACGAGATCTCGATTGAGGTCTGTAGATTGTGCCTGCCATATCCTCACCCAGAAACCTAGGCCTAGCTTGGGTTCTCAGACTCCGTCCTCAGAGTACTGGCCCACAAGCCCTCCAGTTGGGCAATCCAGAACTACAATGCCGCACTCTCCCTGCCCTACAGAAGTAAAACATTGCCCTCAGGGCTACCCCGAAACCGCAAATGAGGATCAACCTGCACGCCATTCGGCTGTACCCCAAACATATAGGCTGACCTGGGCACTATTTCCCCTTCTGACCCAGCCTGAGCCTGGACCTCGTGGTCCCACCCAGACAGCTGGCCGCACACTGAGCACATCGGACCCGCCATGGCCTTAGGTCGTCATCTCTTCCCAACTGCTCTTTTCAGGCTCCAGAACCTAGACCTTATCTCCAACCACTGCCCAGGGTTGAAAATGATGCAAAAATCAGAACTCTTTCCCCATGGCAAGAAACCTTGTGGTTGGCATGTTGTCCAACGTTCAGTGTATTTGAAACAAGCGTGGCCCATGATGCCCAGCCCATGCTTGCGGGCCACATTGGTCACAAACACACATTGTGACCCTCAGCCTGAGCCCAGTCCTCAGGTAAGGCCTCTCAGGGCCTATATGAAGAGACAGCATGTTGGGCTTGCCATGCCCCTAGGCCCCAATTTTTAACCATAGTTCGGGTTGTCCCTTCACTCTTCCCCAGGGCTCTGCTTTGGAATTCCTCTTTTGGTGGGACACCTGAGGTAACAAACCTGAAAGGAGTCCTCCCATCCCACAGATTGACGAAAAACAATTGGATTCGGGCCAAATCCACAGAGAGGAAGATTCGTCCATGGCCCATGAGACCTCCCCAACATTCCACGGCCATCGCTGAAACAAAATCCAGAGAAAAAAGCCTGAGCAAGCGCCTCAGACTCGCTCATTCTTCATATCCTGAAGAGTTCTTCTCATGGTTTGTAAATCTGGCGTGCCATACCTACGTCCCAAACTTATGCTGAGTTTGTGTTTTCAGTCTTCTGTCCTCAAAGTCCTGGGCCACACTCCCTCCAGGCTGGGGCCCCTAGAGCCACACACTAGGACGGCCCCCACCCAATCCATGGGAATTCTGCCCATTCCATTGTCAAAAATCGTACAAATTAGGAGAACCCTCCAAAGTCCCTGAGGCCATCCCAATAGTGTAGGTCGCCCGGGACAAAAAAGGGCCGTTGATACCTGCTGAGCATCTACCTCCACTCATCTACCTCCACTCATACCAAGAAGATTGAACCAGACAGGACCTGAGGCCATTATCGGATCCATTGCTTTGGTTTACAGGCATGTCTCCTCAAAAGTCTGGATTCCAATACAAGCAGAGGGGATTTCCTGAGGCACCCATCAGAACAAATCTCGTCTCCACAAGGAAACTTGTGCATGGGAGCTATGCCAAAGCTTAGGAGAATACTTCAGGGTCCTGGTGCCACCTCCCCATTCCAAGGCCCTCATGGACACAAACACACGTTAGGACCCATCCTCTGGAAAGTGCATTTCAACTCAGCCACCCCGGTTGCTCCCGCAGATCCATTAGATCTAAACTGTCTTGTTGCTAGGAGACAATTGGAAGGCGAGGCGGACTTCCCAGGCATCCATCCTGGAACAGTGCTCTGGAGTCATTCTATATGGGATGTCCTGGAGCTGTCCAACAGGTCTCAATTGTCCCGCAGAAGGAATCCTTGAAGGGGGCATCCCACATCTCCCAACGTGGAAAACCTCCATGGCCTCGAGATTCCGCTCCCTTCATGAAGGGGCCGTCATGCACAGAAACTCCAACCTGAGCCAACGTCGGATCCTCGCCCTGACTTCAGATGCATGAGATATAGGTTCAGATCTGCAGGGGGTACCTGCCGTGCCCTCACCCTGAATCCGAAGACTAGCTTGTGTTCTCAGACTTCCGTCCTCACTCTCCATGCCCCGAAGCCCTCAAGTTTGGCAATTCCGGACCGACAATGAAGCACTCTGCCTGCCCTCTAGAAAAAATGTATTGCCTAATGAGCTGCCCAGGCAGCTTAAATGAGGATAAACCTACACGGCACTCGAATGTACCCAAATTATATAGTCTAACCTGGGCTCTAATGCACTGTCTGACACAACCTGAGCCCGGACCTCCTGACCAACACCCAGACAGCTGACCGCACACTGAGCACATCAGACCCGCCATGGCCTTAGGTCATCATCTCTTCCCTACCTCAGTTTTCAGGCTTCAGAACCTAGACCTTATCTCCAATCACTGCCCACAGGTGACTGTGATGCAGAAATCAGAACTCTTCCTGACCCATGGCAAGAAACCTTGTGGTTGGCATGTTGTCCAACGTTCAGTGTAGGAGAAACCAACATTCACCCTGAGGCCCCGCTCATTCTTGAGTGCGACGAGTGCATAAACATGCATTGTGACCTCAGCGTGAGTCCTGTCCTCTAGTAAGTCCTCTCAGTGGCTGGATCATTAGATGTCATAATGGGCTTGACATGTCCCTAGTCCCCAATTTTTAACCAGATTTCTGGTTGTCCAGTCGCCCCACCCCAGGGCTCTACTCTGGAATCCCTCATTTGGTGGGACATCTGAGGTTGAAAAACAAAATGAAACAAATCGACAACAACAACAAAAAAACGGACTTCTTCCATCCCCAGAATGACCGCAAACTTTTTGGACGGGACCGAACCCCCAGAGAGTAAGACTCGTCCATTTCCCATGAAGTCACCCGGCAATTTCACGACCATGAGTGACACGATATCCAGAGACAAAAACTTGAGCAAGAGCCTCACACTCGCCCTTTTTTCATATCCCGAAGTGTTCTCCTCATGGTCTGTAGATCAGTCCTGCCATACCTATGACCCAAAACATAAGCCGAGTTTGTGTTTTCAGACAACTGTCCAAACAGCTCTGCCCTACACACCATACAGGCTCAGGGCCCTGGAGCCAAACCTGAGGACTGTACTTGCCCTCTCCAAGGGAATTGTATGTGCCCATTCCAATGGCCACGACCCTACTAATAGGATAACCTCCAAAGTCGCTGATGCCATCCCAAATGTTGTGGCTTCCCAGGACAAACAGGGGCAATCTGAGCCCATCTGAGCACCTACCTGCACTCAGACCCGTAAACTGATGTCCCCAGAGGTAAAAAGGAACGAACAGGCCCCTAGGTACTAATCGGATCCATTGCTTTGGTTTCCAGGCATCTCTCCTCAGAGGCCTGGATTTCAATACCAGCGTATGGCTGTTTCTTGACTCACCCATCAGAACAAATCTCATCTACACATGGGAAACATGCGCGTTGGAGCTGTGTCAAAGCCCCTGTTTAGGAGAACCCTTCAGGGCCCAGGGCCACCGCTTCATTCCAAGGTCTCCATAGACACAAAAACATATTAGGACACATCCACAGGAGAGTCCATTTCAACTCAGCCTCCTCGGTTGCCCCCCACATCCAGCAGATCTAAACTGTCTTGTTCCTTGGAGACAATTGGAATGCGAGGTGGGCTACCCAGCCATCCATCCTTAGAACCCTGCTCGGAATCGTTGGCCTGGAGCCAACCAACAGGTCTCAATTGTCCTGCAGAAGAATCTTTGCAGTTTGGAGCTTCTCACAACTCCCATCGTGGGAAAACCCCCATGTCCTCGTGATCCAACCCCCTTCAAGAAAGGGCCATCAGGGCAGAAAGTCCAACCTGAGGGATCGTCTGATCCTTGCCCTGACTTCAGATGCACGAGATCTCGATTGAGGTCTGTAGATTGTGCCTGCCATATCCTCACCCAGAAACCTAGGCCTAGCTTGGGTTCTCAGACTCCGTCCTCAGACTATTGGCCCACAAGCCCTCCAGTTGGGCAATCCAGAACTACAATGCCGCACTCTGCCTGCCCTACAGAAGTAAAACATTGCCCTCAGGGCTACCCCGAAACCCCAAATGAGGATCAACCTGCACGCCATTCGGCTGTACCCCAAACATATAGGCTGACCTGGGCACTATTTCCCCTTCTGACCCAGCCTGAGCCTGGACCTCCTGGTCCCACCCAGACAGCTGGCCGCACACTGAGCACATCGGACCCGCCATGGCCTTAGGTCGTCATCTCTTCCCAACTGCGGTTTTCAGGCTCCAGAACCTAGACCTTATCTCCAACCACTGCCCAGGGTTGAAAATGATGCAGAAATCAGGACTCTTTCCCCATGGCAAGAAACCTTGTTGTATGGCATGTTGTCCAATGTTCAGTGTCGTTGAAACAAGCGTGGCCCATGAGGCCCAGTCCATGCTTGCGGGCCACATTGGTCACAAACACACATTGTGACCCTCAGCCTGAGCCCAGTCCTCAGTTAAGGCCTCTCAGGGCCTATATGAAGAGACAGCATGTTGGGCTTGCCATGCCCCTAGGCCCCAATTTTTAACCATAGTTCGGGTTGTCCCTTCACTCTTCCCCAGGGCTCTGCTTTGGAATTCCTCTTTTGGTGGGACACCTGAGGTAACAAACCTGAAAGGAGTCCTCCCATCCCACAGATTGACGAAAAACACTTGGGATCGGCCAAATCCACAGAGAGGAAGATTCGTCCATGGCCCATGAGACCTCCCCAACATTCCACGGCCATCGCTGAAACAAAATCCAGAGAAAAAAGCCTGAGCAAGCGCCTCAGACTCGCTCATTCTTCATATCCTGAAGAGTTCTTCTCATGTTTTGTAGATCGGGCGTGCCATACCTACGAACCCAAACTTAAGCTGAGTTTGTGTTTTCAGTCTTCTGTCCTCAAAGTCCTGGGCCACACTCCCTCCAGGCTGGGGCCCCTGGAGCCACACATTAGGACTTCCCCCACCCAATCCATGGGAATTCTGCCTATTCCATTGTCAAAAATCGTACAAATTAGGAGAACCCTCCAAAGTCCCTGAGGCCATCCCAATAGTGTAGGTCGCCCGGGACAAAAAAGGGCGGTTGATACCGGCTTAGCATCTCCCTCCACTCATCTACCTCCACTCATACCAAGAAGATTGAACCAGACAGGACCCGAGGCCATTATCGGATCCATTGCTTTGGTTTACAGGCATGTCTCCTCAAAAGCCTGGATTCCAATACCAGCAGAGGGGATTTCCTGAGGCACCCATCAGAACAAATCTCGTCTCCACAAGGAAACTTGTGCATGGGAGCTATGGCAAAGCTTAGGAGAATACTTCAGGGTCCCGGTGCCACCTCCCCATTCCAAGGCCCTCATGGACACAAACACACGTTAGGACCCATCCTCTGGAAAGTGCATTTCAACTCAGCCACCCCGGTTGCTCCCGCAGATCCATTAGATCTAAACTGTCTTGTTGCTAGGAGACAATTGGAAGGCGAGGCGGACTTCCCAGGCATCCATCCTGGAACAGTGCTCTGGAGTCATTCCATATGGGATGTCCTGGAGCTGTCCAACAGGTCTCAATTGTCCCGCAGAAGGAATCCTTGAAGGGGGCATCCTACATCTCCCAACGTGGAAAACCTCCATGGCCTCGAGATTCCGCTCCCTTCATGAAGGGGCCATCATGCACAGAAAGTCCAACCTGAGCCAACGTCAAATCCTCGCCCTGACTTCAGATGCATGAGATATTGGTTCAGATCTGCAGGGGGTACCTGCCGTGCCCTCACCCTGAATCCGAAGACTAGCTTGTGTTCTCAGACTTCCGTCCTCACTCTCCTGGCCCCGAAGCCCTCATGTTTGGCAATTCCGGACCGACAATGAAGCACTCTGCCTGCCCTCTAGAAAAAATGTATTGCCTAATGAGCTGCCCAGGCAGCTTAAATGAGGATAAACCTACACGGCACTTGAATGTACCCAAATTATATAGTCTAACCTGGGCACTAATGCACTGTCTGACACAACCTGAGCTCGGACCTGCTGACCAACACCCAGACAGCTGACCGCACCCTGAGCACATCAGACCCGCCCTGGCCTTAGGTCATCATCTCTTCCCTACCTCAGTTTTCAGGCTTCAGAACCTAGACCTTATCTCCACTCACTGCCCACGGGTGACTGTGATGCAGAAATCAGAACTCTTCCTGACCCATGGCAAGAAACCTTGTGGTTGGCATGTTGTCCAACGTTCAGTGTAGGAGAAACCAGCATTCACCCTGAGGCCCCGCCCATTCGTGAGTGCGACGAGAGCATAAACACGCATTGTGACCTCAGCGTGAGTCCTGTCCTCTAGTAAGTCCTCTCAGTGGCTGGATCATTAGATGTCATAATGGGCTTGACATGTCCCTAGTCCCCAATTTTTAACCAGATTTCTGGTTGTCCAGTCGCCCCACCCCAGGGCTCTACTCTGGAATCCCTCATTTGGTGGGACATCTGAGGTTGAAAAACAAAATGAAACAAATCGACAACAACAACAAAAAACGGACTTCTTCCAACCCCAGAATGACCGCAAACTCTTTGGAGGGGACCGAACCCCCAGAGAGTAAGACTCGTCCATTTCCCATGAAGTCACCTGGCAATTTCACGACCTTGAGTGACACGATATCCAGAGACAAAAACTTGAGCAATAGCCTCACACTCGCCCTTTTTTCATATCCCGAAGTGTTCTCCTCATGGTCTGTAGATCAGTCCTGCCATACCTATGACCCAAAACATAAGCCGAGTTTGTGTTTTCAGACAACTGTCCAAACAGCTCTGGCCTACACACCCTACAGGCTCAGGGCCCTGGAGCCAAACCTGAGGACTGTACTTGCCCTCTCCAAGGGAATTGTATGTGCCCATTCCAATGGCCACAACCCTACTAATAGGATAACCTCCAAAGTCCCTGAGGCCATCCCAAGAGTTATGGCTTCCCAGGACAAACAGGGGCAATCTGAGCCCATCTGAGCACCTACCTGCACTCAGACCCGTAGACTCATGTCCCCAGAGGTAAAAAGGAACGAACAGGCCCCTAGGCACTAATCGGATCCATTGCTTTGGTTTCCAGGCATCTCTCCTCAGAGGCCTGGATTTCAATACCAGCATATGGCTGTTTATTGACTCACCCATCAGAACAAATCTCATCTACACATGGGAAACATGCACGTTGGAGCTGTGTCAAAGCCTCTGTTTAGGAGAACCCCTCTGGGCCCCAGGGCCACCGCTTCATTCCAAGGTCTCCATAGACACAAAAACATATTAGGACACATCCACAGGAGAGTCCATTTCAACTCAGCCTCCTCGGTTGCCCCCCACATCCAGCAGATCTAACCTGTCTTGTTCCTTGGAGACAATTGGAATGCGAGGTGGGCTACCCAGCCATCCATCCTTAGAACCCTGCTCGGAATCGTTGGCCTGGAGCCAACCAACAGGTCTCAATTGTCCTGCAGAAGAATCTTTGCAGTTTGGAGCTTCTCACAACTCCCATCTTGGGAAAACCCCCATGTCCTCGTGATCCAACCCCCTTCAAGAAAGGGCCATCAGGGCAGAAAGTCCAACCTGAGCGATCGTCTGATCCTTGCCCTGACTTCAGATGCACGAGATCTCGATTGAGGTCTGTAGATTGTGCCTGCCATATCCTCACCCAGAAACCTAGGCCTAGCTTGGGTTCTCAGACTCCGTCCTCAGAGTACTGGCCCACAAGCCCTCCAGTTGGGCAATCCAGAACTACAATGCCGCACTCTGCCTGCCCTACAGAAGTAAAACATTGCCCTCAGGGCTACCCCGAAACCCCAAATGAGGACCAACCTGCACGCCATTCGGCTGTACCCCAAACATATAGGCTGACCTGGGCACTCTTTCCCCTTCTGACCCAGCCTGAGCCTGGACCTCCTGGTCCCACCCAGACAGCTGTCCGCACACTGAGCACATCGGACCCACCATGGCCTTAGGTCTTCATCTCTTCCCAACTGCGGTTTTCAGGCTCCAGAACCTAGACCTTATCTCCAACCACTGCCCAGGGTTGAAAATGATGCAGAAATCAGAACTCTTTCCCCATGGCAAGAAACCTTGTGGTTGGCATGTTGTCCAACGTTCAGTGTAGTTGAAACAAGCGTGACCCATGAGGCCCAGCCCATGCTTGCGGTCCACATTGGTCACAAACACACATTGTGACCCTCAGCCTGAGCCCAGTCCTCAGGTAAGGCCTCTAAGGGCCTATATGAAGAGACAGCATATTGGGCTTGCCATGCCCCTAGGCCCCAATTTTCAACCTTAGTTCGGGTTGTCCCTTCACTCTTCCCCAGGGCTCTGCTTTGGAATTCCTCTTTTGTTGGGACACCTGAGGTAACAAACCTGAAAGGAGTCCTCCCATCCCACAGATTGACGAAAAACAATTGGGATCGGGCCAAATCCACAGAGAGGAAGATTCGTCCATGGCCCATGAGACCTCCCCAACATTCCACGGCCATCGCTGAAACAAAATCCAGAGACAAAAGCCTGAGCAAGCGCCTCAGACTCGCTCATTCTTCATATCCTGAAGAGTTCTTCTCATGGTTTGTAGATCGGGCGTGCCATACCTACGTCCCCAAACTTAAGCTGAGTTTGTGTTTTCAGTCTTCTGTCCTCAAAGTCCTGGGCCACACTCCCTCCAGGCTGGGCCCCCTGGAGCCACACATTAGGACTGCCCCCACCCAATCCATGGGAATTCTGCCCATTCCATTGTCAAAAATCGTACAAATTAGGAGAACCCTCCATAGTCCCTGAGGCCATCCCAATAGTGTAGGTCACCCGGGAAAAAGGGCGGTTGATACCGGCTGAGCATCTACCTCCACTCATCTACCTCCACTCATACCAAGAAGATTGAACCAGACAGGACCCGAGGCCATTATCGGATCCATTGCTTTGGTTTACAGGCATGTCTCCTCAAAATCCTGGATTCCAATACCAGCAGAGGGGATTTCTTGAGGCACCCATCAGAACAAATCTCGTCTCCACAAGGAAACTTTTGCATGGGAGCTATGCCAAAGCTTCGGAGAATACTTCAGGGTCCCGGTGCCACCTCCCCATTCCAAGGCCCTCATGGACACAAACACACGTTAGGAACCATCCTCTGGAAAGTGCATTTCAACTCAGCCACCCCGGTTGCTCCCGCAGATCCATTAGATCTAAACTGTCTTGTTGCTAGGAGACAATTGGAAGGCGAGGCGGACTTCCCAGGCATCCATCCTGGAACGGTGCTCTGGAGTCATTCCATATGGGATGACCTGGAGCTGTCCAACAGGTCTCAATTGTCCCGCAGAAGGAATCCTTGAACGGGGCATCCCACATCTCCCAACGTGGAAATCCTCCATGGCCTCGAGATTCCGCTCCCTTCATGAAGGGGCCGTCATGCACAGAAACTCCAACCTGAGCCAACGTCGGATCCTCGCCCTGACTTCAGATGCATGAGATATTGGTTCAGATCTGCAGGGGGTACCTGCCGTGCCCTCACCCTGAATCCGAAGACTAGCTTGTGTTCTCACTTCCGTCCTCACTCTCCTGGCCCCGAAGCCCTCAAGTTTGGCAATTCCGGACCGACAATGAAGCACTCTGCCTGCCCTCTAGAAAAAATGTATTGCCTAATGAGCTGCCCAGGCAGCTTAAATGAGGATAAACCTACACGGCACTCGAATGTACCCAAATTATATAGTCTAACCTGGGCACTAATGCACTGTCTGACAAAACCTGAGCCCGGACCTGCTGACCAACACCCAGACAGCTAACCGCACCCTGAGAACATCAGACCCGCCATGGCCTTAGGTCATCATCTGTTCCCTACCTCAGTTTTCTGGCTTCAGAACCTAGACCTTATCTCCAATCACTGCCCACGGGTGACTGTGATGCAGAAATCAGAACTCTTCCTGACCCATGGCAAGAAACCTTGTGGTTGGCATGTTGTCCAACGTTCAGTGTAGGAGAAACCAGCATTCACCCTGAGGCCCCGCCCATTCTTCAGTGCGACGAGAGCATAAACACGCATTGTGACCTCAGCGTGAATCCTGTCCTCTAGTAAGTCCTTTCAGTGGCTGGACCATTAGATGTCATAATGGGCTTGACATGTCCCTAGTCCCCAATTTTTAACCAGATTTCTGGTTGTCCAGTCGCCCCACCCCAGGGCTCTACTCTATAATCCCTCATTTGGTGGGACATCTGAGGTTGAAAAACAAAATGAAACAAATCGACAACAACAACAAAAAAACGGACTTCTTCCAACCCCAGAATGACCGCAAACTCTTTGGAGGGGACCGAACCCCCAGAGAGTAAGACTCGTCCATTTCCCATGAAGTCACCCGGCAATTTCACGACCATGAGTGACACGATATCCAGAGACAAAAACTTGAGCAAGAGCCTCACACTCGCCCTTTTTTCATATCCCGAAGTGTTCTCCTCATGGTCTGTAGATCAGTCCTGCCATACCTATGACCCAAAACATAAGCCGAGTTTGTGTTTTCAGACAACTGTCCAAACAGCTCTGGCCTACACACCCTACAGGCTCAGGGCCCTGGAGCCAAACCTGAGGACTGTACTTGCCCTCTCCAAGGGAATTGTATGTGCCCATTCCAATGGCCACAACCCTACTAATAGGATAACCTCCAAAGTCCCTGAGGCCATCCCAAGAGTTATGGCTTCCCAGGACAAACAGGGGCAATCTGAGCCCATCTGAGCACCTACCTGCACTCAGACCCGTAGACTGATGTCCCCAGAGGTAAAAAGGAACGAACAGGCCCCTAGGCACTAATCGGATCCATTGCTTTGGTTTCCAGGCATCTCTCCTCAGAGGCCTGGATTTCAATACCAGCATATGGCTGTTTCTTGACTCACCCATCAGAACTAATCTCATCTACATATGGGAAACATGCACGTTGGAGCTGTGTCAAAGATTCTGTTTAGGAGAACCCTTCAGGGCCCCAGAGCCACCGCTTCATTCCAAGGTCTCCATAGACACAAAAACATATTAGGACACATCCACAGGAGAGTCCATTTCAACTCAGCCTCCTCGGTTGCCCCCCACATCCAGCAGATCTAACCTGTCTTGTTGCTTGGAGACAATTGGAATGCGAGGTGGGCTACCCAGCCATCCATCCTTAGAACCCTGCTCGGAATCGTTGGCCTGGAGCCAACCAACAGGTCTCAATTGTCCTGCAGAAGAATCTTTGCAGTTTGGAGCTTCTCACAACTCCCATCGTGGAAAATCCCCATGTCCTCGTGATCCAACCCCCTTCAAGAAAGGGCCATCTGGGCAGAAAGTCCAACCTGAGCGATCGTCTGATCCTTGCCCTGACTTCAGATGCACGAGATCTCTATTGAGGTCTGTAGATTGTGCCTGCCATATCCTCACCTAGAAACCTAGGCCTAGCTTGGGTTCTCAGACTCCGTCCTCAGACTACTGGCCCACAAGCCCTCCAGTTGGGCAATCCAGAACTACAATGCCGCACTCTGCCTGCCCTACAGAAGTAAAACATTGCCCTCAGGGCTACCCCGAAACCCCAAATGAGGATCACCCTGCACGCCATTCGGCTGTACCCCAAACATATAGGCTGACCTGGGCACTATTTCCCCTTCTGACCCAGCCTGAGCCTGGACCTCCTGGTCCCACCCAGACAGCTGGCCGCACACTGAGCTCATCGGACCCGCCATGGCCTTAGGTCGTCATCTCTTCCCAACTGCGGTTTTCAGGCTCCAGAACCTAGACCTTATCTCCAACCACTGCCCAGGGTTGAAAATGATGCAGAAATCAGAACTCTTTCCCCATGGCAAGAAACCTTGTGGTTGGCATGTTGTCCAACGTTCAGTGTAGTTGAAACAAGCGTGACCCATGAGGCCCAGCCCATGCTTGCGGGCCACATTGGTCACAAACACACATTGTGACCCTCAGCCTGAGCCCAGTCCTCAGGTAAGGCCTCTCAGGGCCTATATGAAGAGACAGCATATTGGGCTTGCCATGCCCCTAGGCCCCAATTTTTAACCGTAGTTCGGGTTGTCCCTTCACTCTTCCCCAGGGCTCTGCTTTGGAATTCCTCTTTTGGTGGGACACCTGAGGTAACAAACCTGAAAGGAGTCCTCCCATCCCACAGATTGACGAAAAACAATTGGGATCGGGCCAAATCCACAGAGAGGAAGATTCGTCCATGGCCCATGAGACCTCCCCAACATTCCACGGCCATCGCTGAAACAAAATCCAGAGACAAAAGCCTGAGCAAGCTCCTCAGACTCGCTCATTCTTCATATCCTGAAGAGTTCTTCTCATGGTTTGTAGATCGGGCGTGCCATACCTACGTCCCCAAACTTAAGCTGAGTTTGTGTTTTCAGTCTTCTGTCCTCAAAGTCCTGGGCCACACTCCCTCCAGGCTGGGGCCCCTGGAGCCACACATTAGGACTGCCCCCACCCAATCCATGGGAATTCTGCCCATTCCATTGTCAAAAATCGTACAAATTAGGTGAACCCTCCAAACTCCCTGAGGCCATCCCAATAGTGTAGGTCACCCGGGAAATAAAGGGCGGTTGATACCGGCTGAGCATCTACCTCCACTCATCTACCTCCACTCATACCAAGAAGATTGAACCAGACAGGACCCGAGGCCATTATCGGATCCATTGCTTTGGTTTACAGGCATGTCTCCTCAAAAGCCTGGATTCCAATACCAGCAGAGGGGATTTCTTGAGGCACCCATCAGAACAAATCTCGTCTCCACAAGGAAACTTTTGCATGGGAGCTATGCCAAAGCTTAGGAGAATACTTCAGGGTCCCGGTGCCACCTCCCCATTCCAAGGCCTTCATGGACACAAACAGACGTTAGGACCCATCCTCTGGAAAGTGCATTTTAACTCAGCCACCCCGGTTGCTCCCGCAGATCCATTAGATCTAAACTGTCTTGTTGCTAGGAGACAATTGGAAGGCGAGGCGGACTTCCCAGGCATCCATCCTGGAACAGTGCTCTGGAGTCATTCCATATGGGATGTCCTGGAGCTGTCCAACATGTCTCAATTGTCCCGCAGAAGGAATCCTTGAAGGGGGCATCCCACATCTCCCAACGTGGAAAACCTCCATGGCCTCGAGATTCCGCTCCCTTCATGAAGGGGCCGTCATGCACAGAAACTCCAACCTGAGCCAACGTCGGATCCTCGCCCTGACTTCAGATGCATGAGATATTGGTTCAGATCTGCAGGGGGTACCTGCCGTGCCCTCACCCTGAATCCGAAGACTAGCTTGTGTTCTCAGACTTCCGTCCTCACTCTCCTGGCCCCAAAGCCCTCAAGTTTGGCAATTCCGGACCGACAATGAAGCACTCTGCCTGCCGTCTAGAAAAAATATATTGCCTAATGAGCAGCCCAGGCAGCTTAAATGAGGATAAACCTACACGGCACTCGAATGTACCCAAATTATATAGTCTAACCTGGGCACTAATGCACTGTCTGAAAAACCTGAGCCCAGACCTGCTGACCAACACCCAGACAGCTGACCGCACCCTGAGCACATCAGACCCGCCATCGCCTTAGGTCATCATCTCTTCCCTACCTCAGTTTTCAGGCTTCAGAACCTAGACCTTATCTCCAATCACTGCCCACGGGTGACTGTGATGCAGAAATCAGAACTCTTCCTGACCCATGGCAAGAAACCTTGTGGTTGGCATGTTGTCCAATGTTCAGTGGAGGAGAAACCAGCATTCACCCTGAGGCCCCACCCATTCTTGAGTGTGACGAGTGCATAAACACGCATTGTGACCTCAGCGTGAGTCCTGTCCTCTAGTAAGTCCTCTCAGTGGCTGGACCATTAGATGTCATAATGGGCTTGACATGTCCCTAGTCCCCAATTTTTAACCAGATTTCTGGTTGTCCAGTCGCCCCACCCCAGGGCTCTACTCTGGAATCCCTCATTTGGTGGGACATCTGAGGTTGAAAAACAAAATGAAACAAATCGACAACAACATCAAAAAAACGGACTTCTTCCAACCGCAGAATGACCGCAAACTCTTTGGATGGGACCGAACCCCCAGAGAGTAAGACTCGTCCATTTCCCATGAAGTCACCCGGCAATTTCACGACCATGAGTGACACGATATCCAGAGACAAAAACTTGAGCAAGAGCCTCACACTCGCCCGTTTTTCATATCCCGAGGTGTTCTCCTCATGGTCTGTAGATCAGTCCTGCCATACCTATGACCCAAAACATAAGCCGAGTTTGTGTTTTCCGACAACTGTCCAAACAGCTCTGGCCTACACACCCTACAGGCTCAGGGCCCTGGAGCCAAACCTGAGGACTGTACTTGCCCTCTCCAAGGGAATTGTATGTGCCCATTCCAATGGCCACAACCCTACTAATAGGATAACCTCCAAAGTCCCTGAGGCCATCCCAAGAGTTATGGCTTCCCAGGACAAACAGGGGCAATCTGAGCCCATCTGAGCACCTACCTGCACTCAGACCCGTAGACTGATGTCCCCAGAGGTAAAAAGGAACGAACAGGCCCCTAGGCACTAATCGGATCCATTGCTTTGGTTTCCAGGCATCTCTCCTCAGAGGCCTGGATTTCAATACCAGCATATGGCTGTTTCTTGACTCACCCATCAGAACTAATCTCATCTACACATGGGAAACATGCACGTTGGAGCTGTGTCAAAGCCTCTGTTTAGGAGAACCCTTCAGGGCCCCAGGGCCACCGCTTCATTCCAAGGTCTCCATAGACACAAAAACATATTAGGACACATCCACAGGAGAGTCCATTTCAACTCAGCCTCCTCGGTTGCCCCCCACCTCCAGCAGATCTAACCTGTCTTGTTGCTTGGAGACAATTGGAATGCGAGGTGGGCTACCCAGCCATCCATCCTTAGAACCCTGCTCGGAATCGTTGGCCTGGAGCCAACCAACAGGTCTCAATTGTCCTGCAGAAGAATCTTTGCAGTTTGGAGCTTCTCACAACTCCCATCGTGGGAAAACCCCCATGTCCTCGTGATCCAACCCCCTTCAAGAAAGGGCCATCAGGGCAGAAAGTCCAACCTGAGCGATCGTCTGATCCTTGCCCTGACTTCGGATGCACGAGATCTCGATTGAGGTCTGTAGATTGTGCCTGCCATATCCTCACCCAGAAACCTAGGCCTAGCTTGGGTTCTCAGACTGCGTCCTCAGACTACTGGCCCACAAGCCCTCCAGTTGGGCAATCCAGAACTACAATGCCGCACTCTGCCTGCCCTACAGAAGTAAAACATTGCCCTCAGGGCTACCCCGAAACCCCAAATGAGGATCAACCTGCACGCCATTCGGCTGTACCCCAAACATATAGGCTGACCTGGGCACTATTTCCCCTTCTGACCCAGCCTGAGCCTGGACCTCCTGGTCCCACCCAGACAGCTGGCCGCACACTGAGCACATCGGACCCGCCATGGCCTTAGGTCGTCATCTCTTCCCAACTGCGGTTTTCAGGCTCCAGAACCTAGACCTTATCTCCAACCACTGCCCAGGGTTGAAAATGATGCATAAATCAGAACTCTTTCCCCATGGCAAGAAACCTTGTGGTTGGCATGTTGTCCAACTTTCGGTGTAGTTGAAACAAGCGTGGCCCATGAGGCCCAGCCCATGCTTGCGGGCCACATTGGTCACAAACACACATTGTGACCCTCAGCCTGAGCCCAGTCCTCAGTTAAGGCCTCTCAGGGCCTATATGAAGAGACAGCATATTGGGCTTGTCATGCCCCTAGGCCCCGAATTTAACCATAGTTCGGGTTGTCCCTTCACTCTTCCCCAGGGCTCTGCTTTGGAATTCCTCTTTTGGTGGGACACCTGAGGTAACAAACCTGAAAGGAGTCCTCCCATCCCACAGATTGACGAAAAACAATTGGGATCGGGCCAAATCCACAGAGAGGAAGATTCGTCCATGGCCCATGAGACCACCCCAACATTCCACGGCCATCGCTGAAACAAAATCCAGAGACAAAAGCCTGAGCAAGCGCCTCAGACTCGCTCATTCTTCATATCCTGAAGAGTTCTTCTCATGGTTTGTAGATCGGGCGTGCCATACCTACGTCCCCAAACTTAAGCTGAGTTTGTGTTTTCAGTCTTCTGTCCTCAAAGTCCTGGGCCACACTCCCTCCAGGCTGGGGCCCCTGGAGCCACACATTAGGACTGCCCCCACCCAATCCATGGGAATTCTGCCCATTCCATTGTCAAAAATCGTACAAATTAGGAGAACCCTCCAAAGTCCCTGAGGCCATCCCAATAGTGTAGGTCACCCGGGAAATAAAGGGCGGTTGATACCGGCTGAGCATCTACCTCCACTCATCTACCTCCACTCATACCAAGAAGATTGAACCAGACAGGACCCGAGGCCATTATCGGATCCATTGCTTTGGTTTACAGACATGTCTCCTCAAAAGCCTGGATTCCAATACCAGCAGAGGGGATTTCTTGAGGCACCCATCAGAACAAATCTCGTCTCCACAAGGAATCTTTTGCATGGGAGCTTTGCCAAAGCTTAGGAGAATACTTCATGGTCCCGGTGCCACCTCCCCAATCCAAGGCCCTCATGGACACAAACAGACGTTAGGACCCATCCTCTGGAAAGTGCATTTCAACTGAGCCACCCCGGTTGCTCCCGCAGATCCATTAGATCTAAACTCTCTTGTTGCTAGGAGACAATTGGAAGGCGAGGCGGACTTCCCAGGCATCCATCCTGGAACAGTGCTCTGGAGTCATTCCATATGGGATGTCCTGGAGCTGTCCAACAGGTCTCAATTGTCCCGCAGAAGGAATCCTTGGAGGGGTCATCCCACAACTCCCAACGTGGAAAACCTCCATGGCCTCGAGATTCCGTTCCCTTCATGAAGGGGCCGTCATGCACAGAAACTCCAACCTGAGCCAACGTCGGATCCTTGCCCTGACTTCAGATGCATGAGATATTGGTTCAGATCTGCAGGGGGTACCTGCCGTGCCCTCACCCTGAATCCGAAGACTAGCTTGTGTTCTCAGACTTCCGTCCTCACTCTCCTGGCCCCGAAGCCCTCAATTTTGGCAATTCCGGACCGACAATGAAGCACTCTGCCTGCCCTCTAGAAAAAAATGTATTGCCTAATGAGCTGCCCAGGCAGCTTAAATGAGGATAAACCTACACGGCACTCGAATGTACCCAAATTATATAATCTAACCTGGGCACTAATGCACTGTCTGACACAACCTGAGCCCGGACCTGCTGACCAACACCCAGACAGCTGACCGCACCCTGAGCACATCAGACCCGCCATGGCCTTAGGTCATCATCTCTTCCCTACCTCAGTTTTCAGGCTTCAGAACCTAGACCTTATCTCCAATCACTGCCCACAGGTGACTGTGATTCAGAAATCAGAACTCTTCCTGACCCATGGCAAGAAACCTTGTGGTTGGCATGTTGTCCAACGTTCAGTGTAGGAGAAACCAGCATTCACCCTGAGGCCCCGCCCATTCTTGAGTGCGACGAGTACATAAACACGCATTGTGAACTCAGCGTGAGTCCTGTCCTCTAGTAAGTCCTCTCAGTGGCTGGACCATTAGATGTCATAATGGGCTTGACATGTCCCTAGTCCCCAATTTTTAACCAGATTTCTGGTTGTCCAGTCGCCCCACCCCAGGGCTCTACTCTGGAATCCCTCATTTGGTGGGACATCTGAGGTTGAAAAACAAAATGAAACAAATCGACAACAACAACAAAAAAACGGACTTCTTCCATCCCCAGAATGACCCCAAACTCTTTGGACGGGACCGAACCCCCAGAGAGTAAGACTCGTCCATTTCCCATGAAGTCACCCGGCAATTTCACGACCATGAGTGACACGATATCCAGAGACAAAAACTTGAGCAAGAGCCTCACACTCGCCCTTTTTTCATATCCTGAAGTGTTCTCCTCATGGTCTGTAGATCAGTCCTGCCATACCTATGACCCAAAACATAAGCCGAGTTTGTGTTTTCAGACAACTGTCCAAACAGCTCTGGCCTACACACCCTACAGGCTCAGGGCCCTGGAGCCAAACCTGAGGACTGTACTTGCCCTCTCCAAGGGAATTGTATGTGCCCATTCCAATGGCCACGACCCTACTAATAGGATAACCTCCAAAGTCGCTGAGGCCATCCCAAGAGTTGTGGCTTCCCAGGACAAACAGGGGCAATCTGAGCCCATCTGAGCACCTACCTGCACTCAGACCCGTAGACTGATGTCCCCAGAGGTAAAAAGGAACAAACAGGCCCCTAGAAACTAATCGGATCCATTGCTTTGGTTTCCAGGCATCTCTCCTCAGAGGCCTGGATTTCAATACCAGCATATGGCAGTTTCTTGACTCACCCATCAGAACAAATCTCATCTACACATGGGAAACATGCACGTTGGAGCTGTGTCAAAGCCTCTGTTTAGGAGAACCCTTCAGGGCCCCAGGGCCACCGCTTCATTCCAAGGTCTCCATAGACACAAAAACATATTAGGACACATCCACAGGAGAGTCCATTTCAACTCAGCCTCCTCGGTTGCCTCCCACAGCCAGCAGATCTAACCTGTCTTGTTGCTTGGAGACAATTGGAATGCGAGGTGGGCTACCCAGCCATCCATCCTTAGAACCCTGCTCGGAATCGTTGGCCTGGAGCCAACCAACAGGTCTCAATTGTCCTGCAGAAGAATCTTTGCAGTTTGGAGCTTCTCACAACTCCCATCGTGGGAAAAACCCCATGTCCTCGTGATCCAACCCCCTTCAAGAAAGGGCCATCAGGGCAGAAAGTCCAACCAGAGCGATCGTCTGATCCTTGCCCTGACTTCAGATGCACGAGATCTCGATTGAGGTCTGTAGATTGTGCCTGCCATATCCTCACCCAGAAACCTAGGCCTAGCTTGGGTTCTCAGACTGCGTCCTCAGAGTACTGGCCCACAAGCCCTCCAGTTGGGCAATCCAGAACTACAATGCCGCACTCTGCCTGCCCTACAGAAGTAAAACATTGCCCTCAGGGCTACCCCGAAACCCCAAATGAGGATCAACCTGCAGGCCATTCGGCTGTACCCCAAACATATAGGCTGACCTGGGCACTATTTCCCCTTCTGACCCAGCCTGAGCCTGGACCTCCTGGTCCCACCCAGACAGCTGGCCGCACACTGAGCACATCGGACCCGCCATGGCCTTAGGTCGTCATCTCTTCCCAACTGCGGTTTTCAGGCTCCAGAACCTAGACCTTATCTCCAACCACTGCCCAGGGTTGAAAATGATGCAGAAATCAGAACTCTTTCCCCATGGCAAGAAACCTTGTGGTTGGCATGTTGTCCAACGTTCGGTGTAGTTGAAACAAGCGTGACCCATGAGGCCCAGCCCATGCTTGCGGGCCACATTGGTCACAAACACACATTGTGACCCTCAGCCTGAGCCCAGTCCTCAGGTAAGGCCTCTCAGGGCCTATATGAAGAGACAGCATATTGGGCTTGCCATGCCCCTAGGCCCCAATTTTTAACCATAGTTCGGGTTGTCCCTTCACTCTTCCCCAGGGCTCTGCTTTGGAATTCCTCTTTTGGTGGGACACCTGAGGTAACAAACCTGAAAGGAGTCCTCCCATCCCACAGATTGACAAAAAACAATTGGGATCGGGCCAAATCCACAGAGAGGAAGATTCGTCCATGGCCCATGAGACCTCCCCAACATTCCACGGCCATCGCTGAAACAAAATCCAGAGAAAAAAGCCTGAGCAAGCGCCTCAGACTCGCTCATTCTTCATATCCTGAAGAGTTCTTCTCATGGTTTGTAGATCGGGCGTGCCATACCTACGTCCCCAAACTTAAGCTGAGTTTGTGTTTTCAGTCTTCTGTCCTCAAAGTCCTGGGCCACACTCCCTCCAGGCTGGGGCCCCTGGAGCCACACATTAGGACATCTCCCACCCAATCCATGGGAATTCTGCCCATTCCATTGTCAAAAATCGTACAAATTAGGAGAACCCTCCAAAGTCCCTGAGGCCATCCCAATAGTGTAGGTCGCCCGGGACAAAAAAGGGCGGTTGATACCGGCTGAGCATCTACCTCCACTCATCTACCTCCACTCATACCAAGAAGATTGAACCAGGCAGGACCCGAGGCCATTATCGGATCCATTGCTTTGGTTTACAGGCATGTCTCCTCAAAAGCCTGGATTCCAATACCAGCAGAGGGGTTTTCCTGAGGCACCCATCAGAACAAATCTCGTCTCCACAAGGAAACTTGTGCATGGGAGCTATGCCAAAGCTTAGGAGAATACTTCAGGGTCCCGGTGCCACCTCCCCATTCCAAGGCCCTCATGGACACAAACACACGTTAGGACCCATCCTCTGGAAAGTGCATTTCAACTCAGCCACCCCGGTTGCTCCCGCAGATCCATTAGATCTAAACTGTCTTGTTGCTAAGAGACAATTGGAAGGCGAGGCAGACTTCCCAGGCATCCATCCTGGAACTGTGCTCTGGAGTCATTCCATATGGGATGTCCTGGAGCTGTCCAACAGGTCTCAATTGTCCCGCAGAAGGAATCCTTGAAGGGGGCATCCCACATCTCCCAACGTGGAAAACCTCCATGGCCTCGAGATTCCGCTCCCTTCATGAAGGGGCCGTCATGCACAGAAACTCCAACCTGAGCCAACATCGGATCCTCGCCCTGACTTCAGATGCATGAGATATTGGTTCAGATCTGCAGGGGGTACCTGCCGTGCCCTCACCCTGAATCCGAAGACTAGCTTGTGTTCTCAGACTTCCGTCCTCACTCTCCTGGCCCCGAAGCCCTCAAGTTTGGCAATTCCGGACCGACAATGAAGCACTCTGCCTGCCCTCTAGAAAAAATGTATTGCCTAATGAGCTCCCCAGGCAGCTTAAATGAGGATAAACCTACACGGCACTCGAATGTACCCAAATTATATAGTCTAACCTGGGCACTAATGCACTGTCTGACACAACCTGAGCCCGGACCTGCTGACCAACACCCAGACAGCTGACCGCACCCTGAGCACATCAGACTCGCCATGGCCTTAGGTCATCATCTCTTTCCTACCTCAGTTTTCAGGCTTCAGAACCTAGACCTTATCTCCAATCACTGCCCACGGGTGACTGTGATGCAGAAATCAGAACTCTTCCTGACCCATGGCAAGAAACCTTGTGGTTGGCATGTTGTCCCACCTTCAGTGTAGGAGAAACCAGCATTCACCCTGAGGCCCCGCCCATTCTTGAGTGCGACGAGAGCATAAACACGCATTGTGACCTCAGCGTGAGTCCTGTCCTCTAGTAAGTCCTTTCAGTGGCTGGACCATTAGATGTCATAATGGGCTTGACATATCCCTAGTCCCCAATTTTTAACCAGATTTCTGGTTGTCCCGTCGCCCCACCCCAGGGCTCTACTCTGGAATCCCTCATTTGGTGTGACATCTGAGGTTGAAAAACAAAATGAAACAAATCGACAACAACAACAAAAAAACGGACTTCTTCCAACCCCAGAATGACCGCAAACTCTTTGGAGGGGACCGAACCCCCAGAGAGTAAGACTCGTCCATTTCCCATGAAGTCACCCGGCAATTTCACGACCATGAGTGACACGATATCCAGAGACAAAAACTTGAGCAAGAGCCTCACACTCGCCCTTTTTTCATATCCCGAAGTGTTCTCCTCATGGTCTGTAGATCAGTCCTGCCATACCTATGACCCAAAACATAAGCCGAGTTTGTGTTTTCAGACAACTGTCCAAACAGCTCTGCCCTACACACCCTACAGGCTCAGGGCCCTGAAGCCAAACCTGAGGACTGTACTTGCCCTCTCCAAGGGAATTGTATGTGCCCATTCCAATGGCCACGACCCTACTAATAGAGTAACCTCCAAAGTCCCTGAGGCCATCCCAAGAGTTGTGGCTTCCCAGGACAAACAGGGGCAATCTGAGCCCATCTGAGCACCTACCTGCACTCAGACCCGTAGACTGATGTCCCCAGAGGTAAAAAGGAACGAACAGGCCCCTAGGCACTAATCGGATCCATTGCTTTGGTTTCCAGGCTTCTCTCCTCAGAGGCCTGGATTTCAATACCAGCATATGGCTGTTTCTTGACTCACCCATCAGAACAAATCTCATCTACACATGGGAAACATGCACGTTGGAGCTGTGTCAAAGCCTCTGTTTAGGAGAACCCTTCAGGGCCCCAGGGCCACCGCTTCATTCCAAGGTCTCCATAGACACAAAAACATATTAGGACACATCCACAGGAGAGTCCATTTCAACTCAGCCTCCTCGGTTGCCCCCCACATCCAGCAGATCTAACCTGTCTTGTTGCTTGGAGACAATTGGAATGCGAGGTGGGCTACCCAGCCATCCATCCTTAGAACCCTGCTCGGAATCGTTGGCCTGGAGCCAACCAACAGGTCTCAATTGTCCTGCAGAAGAATCTTTGCAGTTTGGAGCTTCTCACAACTCCCATCGTGGGAAAACCCCCATGTCCTCGTGATCCAACCCCCTTCAAGAAAGGGCCATCAGGGCAGAAAGTCCAACCTGAGCGATCGTCTGATCCTTGCCCTGACTTCGGATGCACGAGATCTCGATTGAGGTCTGTAGATTGTGCCTGCCATATCCTCACCCAGAAACCTAGGCCTAGCTTGGGTTCTCAGACTCCGTCCTCAGACTACTGGCCCACAAGCCCTCCAGTTGGGCAATCCAGAACTACAATGCCGCACTATGCCTGCCCTACAGAAGTAAAACATTGCCCTCAGGGCTACCCCGAAACCCCAAATGAGGTCAACCTGCACGCCATTCGGCTGTACCCCAAACATATAGGCTGACCTGGGCACTATTTCCCCTTCTGACCCAGCCTGAGCCTGGACCTCCTGGTCCCACCCAGACAGCTGGCCGCACACTGAGCACATCGGACCCGCCATGGCCTTAGGTCGTCATCTCTTTCCAACTGCGGTTTTCAGGCTCCAGAACCTAGACCTTATCTCCAACCACTGCCCAGGGTTGAAAATGATGCAGAAATCAGAACTCTTTCCCCATGGCAAGAAACCTTGTGGTTGGCATGTTGTCCAACGTTCGGTGTAGTTGAAACAAGCGTGGCCCATGAGGCCCAGCCCATGCTTGCGGGCCACATTGGTCACAAACACACATTGTGACCCTCAGCCTGAGCCCAGTCCTCAGGTAAGGCCTCTCAGGGCCTATATGAAGAGACAGCATATTGGGCTTGCCATGCCCCTAGGCCACAATTTTTAACCGTAGTTCGGGTTGTCCCTTCACTCTTCCCCAGGGCTCTGCTTTGGAATTCCTCTTTTGGTGGGACACCTGAGGTAACAACCCTGAAAGGAGTCCTCCCATCCCACAGATTGACGAAAAACAATTGGGATCGGGCCAAATCCACAGAGAGGAAGATTCGTCCATGGCCCATGAGACCTCCGCAACATTCCACGGCCATCGCTGAAACAAAATCCAGAGACAAAAGCCTGAGCAAGCTCCTCAGACTCGCTCATTCTTCATATCCTGAAGAGTTCTTCTCATGGTTTGTAGATCGGGCGTGCCATACCTACGTCCCCAAACTTAAGCTGAGTTTGTGTTTTCAGTCTTCTGTCCTCAAAGTCCTGGGCCACACTCCCTCCAGGCTGGGGCCCCTGGAGCCACACATTAGGACTGCCCCCACCCAATCCATGGGAATTCTGCCCATTCCATTGTCAAAAATCGTACAAATTAGGAGAACCCTCCAAAGTCCCTGAGGCCATCCCAATAGTGTAGGTCACCCGGGAAATAAAGGGCGGTTGATACCGGCTGAGCATCTACCTCCACTCATCTACCTCCACTCATACCAAGAAGATTGAACCAGACAGGACCCGAGGCCATTATCGGATCCATTGCTTTGGTTTACAGGCATGTCTCCTCAAAAGCCTGGATTCCAATACCAGCAGAGGGGATTTCTTGAGGCACCCATCAGAACAAATCTCGTCTCCACAAGGAAACTTTTGCATGGGAGCTATGCCAAAGCTTAGGAGAATACTTCAGGGACCCGGTGCCACCTCCCCATTCCAAGGCCCTCATGGACACAAACAGACGTTAGGACCCATCCTCTGGAAAGTGCATTTCAACTCAGCCACCCCGGTTGCTCCCGCAGATCCATTAGATCTAAACTGTCTTGTTGCTAGGAGACAATTGGAAGGCGAGGCGGACTTCCCAGGCATCCATCCTGGAACAGTGCTCTGGAGTCATTCCATATGGGATGTCCTGGAGCTGTCCAACAGGTCTCAATTGTCCCGCAGAAGGAATCCTTGAAGGGGGCATCCCACATCTCCCAACGTGGAAAACCTCCATGGCCTCGAGATTCCGCTCCCTTCATGAAGGGGCCGTCATGCACAGAAACTCCAACCTGAGCCAACGTCGGATCCTCGCCCTGACTTCAGATGCATGAGATATTGGTTCAGATCTGCAGGGGGTACCTGCCGTGCCCTCACCCTGAATCCGAAGACTAGCTTGTGTTCTCAGACTTCCGTCCTCACTCTCCTGGCCCCGAAGCCCTTAAGTTTGGAAATTCCGGACCGACAATGAAGCACTCTGTTTGCCCTCTAGAAAAAATGTATTGCCTAATGAGCTCCCCAGGAAGCTTAAATCAGGATAAACCTACACGGCACTCGAATGTACCCAAATTATATAGTCTAACCTGGGCACTAATGCACTGTCTGACACAACCTGAGCCCGGACCTGCTGACCAACACCCAGACAGCTGACCGCACCCTGAGCACATCAGACCCGCCATCGCCTTAGGTCATCATCTCTTCCCTACCTCAGTTTTCAGGCTTCAGAACCTAGACCTTATCTCCAATCACTGCCAACGGGTGACTGTGATGCAGAAATCAGAACTCTTCCTGACCCATGGCAAGAAACCTTGTGGTTGGCATGTTGTCCAACGTTCAGTGTAGGAGAAACCAGCATTCACCCTGAGGCCCCACCCATTCTTGAGTGTGACGAGTGCATAAACACGCATTGTGACCTCAGCGTGAGTCCTGTCCTCTAGTAAGTCCTCTCAGTGGCTGGACCATTAGATGTCATAATGGGCTTGACATGTCCCTAGTCCCCAATTTTTAACCAGATTTCTGGTTGTCCAGTCGCCCCACCCCAGGGCTCTACTCTGGAATCCCTCATTTGGTGGGACATCTGAGGTTGAAAAACAAAATGAAACAAATCGACAACAACATCAAAAAAACGGACTTCTTCCAACCGCAGAATGACCGCAAACTCTTTGGATGGGACCGAACCCCCAGAGAGTAAGACTCGTCCATTTCCCATGAAGTCACCCGGCAATTTCACGACCATGAGTGACACGATATCCAGAGACAAAAACTTGAGCAAGAGCCTCACACTCGCCCTTTTTTCATATCCCGAGGTGTTCTCCTCATGGTCTGTAGATCAGTCCTGCCATACCTATGACCCAAAACATAAGCCGAGTTTGTGTTTTCAGACAACTGTCCAAACAGCTCTGCCCTACACACCCTACAGGCTCAGGGCCCTGGAGCCAAACCTGAGGACTGTACTTGCCCTCTCCAAGGGAATTGTATGTGCCCATTCCAATGGCCACAACCCTACTAATAGGATAACCTCCAAAGTCCCTGAGGCCATCCCTAGAGTTGTGGCTTCCCAGGACAAACAGGGGCAATCTGAGCCCATCTGAGCACCTACCTGCACTCAGACCCGTAGACTGATGTCCCCAGAGGTAAAAAGGAACGAACAGGCCCCTAGGCACTAATCCGATCCATTGCTTTGGTTTCCAGGCATCTCTCCTCAGAGGCCTGGATTTCAATACCAGCATATGGCTGTTTCTTGACTCACCCATCAGAACTAATCTCATCTACACATGGGAAACATGCACTTTGGAGCTGTGTCAAAGCCTCTGTTTAGGAGAACCCTTCAGGGCCCCAGGGCCACCGCTTCATTCCAAGGTCTCCATAGACACAAAAACATATTAGGACACATCCACAGGAGAGTCCATTTCAACTCAGCCTCCTCGGTTGCCCCCCACATCCAGCAGATCTAACCTGTCTTGTTGCTTGGAGACAATTGGAATGCGAAGTGGGCTACCCAGCCATCCATCCTTAGAACCCTGCTCGGAATCGTTGGCCTGGAGCCAACCAACAGGTCTCAATTGTCCTGCAGAAGAATCTTTGCAGTTTGGAGCTTCTCACAACTCCCATCGTGGGAAAATCCCCATGTCCTCGTGATCCAACCCCCTTCAAGAAAGGGCCATCAGGGCAGAAAGTCCAACCTGAGCGATCGTCTGATCCTTGCCCTGACTTCGGATGCACGAGATCTCGATTGAGGTCTGTAGATTGTGCCTGCCATATCCTCACCCAGAAACCTAGGCCTAGCTTGGGTTCTCAGACTCCGTCCTCAGACTACTGGCCCACAAGCCCTCCAGTTGGGCAATCCAGAACTACAATGCCGCACTCTGCCTGCCCTACAGAAGTAAAACATTGCCCTCAGGGCTACCCCGAAACCCCAAATGAGGATCAACCTGCAGGCCATTCGGCTGTACCCCAAACATATAGGCTGACCTGGGCACTATTTCCCCTTCTGACCCAGCCTGAGCCTGGACCTCCTGGTCCCACCCAGACAGCTGGCCGCACACTGAGCACATCGGACCCGCCATGGCCTTAGGTCGTCATCTCTTCCCAACTGCGGTTTTCAGGCTCCAGAACCTAGACCTTATCTCCAACCACTGCCCAGGGTTGAAAATGATGCAGAAATCAGAACTCTTTCCCCATGGCAAGAAACCTTGTGGTTGGCATGTTGTCCAACGTTCAGTGTAGTTGAAACTAGTGTGGCCCATGAGGCCCAGCCCATGCTTACGGGCCACATTGTTCACAAACACACATTGTTACCCTCAGCCTGAGCCCAGTCCTCAGGTAGGGCCTCTCAGGGCCTATATGAATTGACAGCATATTGGGCTTGCCATATCCCCTAGGCCCCAATTTTTATCCATAGTTCGGGTTGTCCCTTCACTCTTCCCCAGGGCTCTGCTTTGGAATTCCTCTTTTGGTGGGACACCTGAGGTAACAAACGTGAAAGGAGTCCTCCCATCCCACAGATTGACGAAAAACAATTGGGATCGGGCCAAATCCACAGAGAGGAAGATTCGTCCATGGCCCCTGAGACCTCCCCAACATTCTACGGCCATCGCTGAAACAAAATCCAGAGACAAAAGCCTGAGCAAGCGCCTCAGACTCGCTCATTCTTCATATCCTGAAGAGTTCTTCTCATGGTTTGTAGATCGGGCGTGCCATACCTACGTCCCCAAACTTAAGCTGAGTTTGTGTTTTCAGTCTTCTGTCCTCAAAGTCCTGAGCCACACTCCCTCCAGGCTGGGGCCCCTGGAGCCACACATTAGGACTGCCCCCACCCAATCCATGGGAATTCTGCCCATTCCATTGTCAAAAATCGTACAAATTAGGAGAACCCTCCAAAGTCCCTGAGGCCATCCCAATAGTGTATGTCGCCCGGGACAGAAAAGGGCGGTTGATACCGGCTGAGCATCTACCTCCACTCATCTACCTCCACTCATACCAAGAAGATTGAACCAGACAGGAACCGAAGCCATTATCGGATCCATTGCTTTGGTTTACAGGCATGTCTCCTCAAAAGCCTGGATTCCAATACCAGCAGAGGGGATTTCCTGAGGCACCCATCAGAACAAATCTCGTCTCCACAAGGAAACTTGTGCATGGGAGCTATGCCAAAGCTTAGGAGAATACTTCAGGGTCCCAGTGCAACCTCCCCATTCCAAGGCCCTCATGGACACAAACACACGTTAGGAACCATCCTCTGGAAAGTGCATTTCAACTCAGCCACCCCGGTTGCTCCAGCAGATTCATTAGATCTAAACTGTCTTGTTGCTAGGAGACAATTGGAAGGCGAGGCGGACTTCCCAGGCACCCATCCTCGAACGGTGCTCTGGAGTCATTCCATATGGGATGTCCTGGAGCTGTCCAACAGGTCTCAATTGTCCCGCAGAAGGAATCCTTGAAGGGGGCATCCCACATCTCCCAACGTGGAAAACCTCCATGGCCTCGAGATTCCGCTCCCTTCATGAAGGGGCCGTCATGCACAGAAACTCCAACCTGAGCCAACGTCGGATCCTCGCCCTGACTTCAGATGCATGAGACAGTGGTTCAGATCTGCAGGGGGTACCTGCCGTGCCCTCACCCTGAATCCGAAGTCTAGCTTGTGTTCTCAGACTTCCGTCCTCACTCTGCTGGCCCCGAAGCCCTCAAGTTTGGCAATTCCGGACCGACAATGAAGCACTCTGCCTGCCCTCTAGAAAAAATATATTGCCTAATGAGCTGCCCAGGCAGCTTAAATGAAGATAAACCTACACGGCACTCGAATGTACCCAAATTATATAGTCTAACCTGGGCACTAATGCACTGTCTGACACAACCTGAGCCCAGACCTGCTGACCAACACCCAGACAGCTGACCGCACCCTGAGCACATCAGACCCGCCATGGCCTTAGGTCATCATCTCTTACCTACCTCAGTTTTCAGACTTCAGAACCTAGACCTTATCTCCAATCACTGCCCACGGGTGACTGTGATGCAGAAATCAGAACTCTTCCTGACCCATGGCAAGAAACCTTGTGGTTGGCATGTTGTCCCACCTTCAGTGTAGGAGAAACCAGCATTCACCCTGAGGCCCCGCCCATTCTTGAGTGCGACGAGAGCATAAACACGCATTGTGACCTCAGCGTGAGTCCTGTCCTCTAGTAAGTCCTTTCAGTGGCTGGACCATTAGATGTCATAATGGGCTTGACATATCCCTAGTCCCCAATTTTTAACCAGATTTCTGGTTGTCCCGTCGCCCCACCTCAGGGCTCTACTCTGGAATCCCTCATTTGGTGTGACATCTGAGGTTGAAAAACAAAATGAAACAAATCGACAACAACAACAAAAAAACGGACTTCTTCCAACCCCAGAATGACCGCAAACTCTTTGGAGGGGACCGAACCCCCAGAGAGTAAGACTCGTCCATTTCCCATGAAGTCACCCGGCAATTTCACGACCATGAGTGACACGATATCCAGAGACAAAAACTTGAGCAAGAGCCTCACACTCGCCCTTTTTTCATATCCTGAAGTGTTCTCCTCATGGTCTGTAGATCAGTCCTGCCATACCTATGACCCAAAACATAAGCCGAGTTTGTGTTTTCAGACAACTGTCCAAACAGCTCTGCCCTACACACCCTACAGGCTCAGGGCCCTGAAGCCAAACCTGAGGACTGTACTTGCCCTCTCCAAGGGAATTGTATGTGCCCATTCCAATGGCCACGACCCTACTAATAGAATAACCTCCAAAGTCCCTGAGGCCATCCCAAGAGTTGTGGCTTCCCAGGACAAACAGGGGCAATCTGAGCCCATCTGAGCACCTACCTGCACTCAGACCCGTAGACTGATGTCCCCAGAGGTAAAAAGGAACGAACAGGCCCCTAGGCACTAATCGGATCCATTGCTTTGGTTTCCAGGCATCTCTCCTCAGAGGCCTGGATTTCAATACCAGCATATGGCTGTTTCTTGACTCACCCATCAGAACAAATCTCATCTACACATGGGAAACATGCACGTTGGAGCTGTGTCAAAGCCTCTGTTTAGGAGAACCCTTCAGGGCCCCAGGGCCACCGCTTCATTCCAAGGTCTCCATAGACACAAAAACATATTAGGACACATCCACAGGAGAGTCCATTTCAACTCAGCCTCCTCGGTTGCCCCCCACATCCAGCAGATCTAACCTGTCTTGTTGCTTGGAGACAATTGGAATGCGAGGTGGGCTACCCAGCCATCCATCCTTAGAACCCTGCTCGGAATCGTTGGCCTGGAGCCAACCAACAGGTCTCAATTGTCCTGCAGAAGAATCTTTGCAGTTTGGAGCTTCTCACAAATCCCATCGTGGGAAAACCCCCATGTCCTCGTGATCCAACCCCCTTCAAGAAAGGGCCATCAGGGCAGAAAGTCCAACCTGAGCGATCGTCTGATCCTTGCCCTGACTTCAGATGCACGAGATCTCTATTGAGGTCTGTAGATTGTGCCTGCCATATCCTCACCCAGAAACCTAGGCCTAGCTTGGGTTCTCAGACTCCGTCCTCAGACTACTGGCCCACAAGCCCTCCAGTTGGGCAATCCAGAACTACAATGCCGCACTCTGCCTGCCCTACAGAAGTAAAACATTGCCCTCAGGACTACCCCGAAACCCCAAATGAGGATCAACCTGCACGCCATTCGGCTGTACCCCAAACATATAGGCTGACCTGGGCACTATTTCCCCTTCTGACCCAGCCTGATCCTAGACCTCCTGGTCCCACCCAGACAGCTGGCCGCACACTGAGCACATCGGACCCACCATGGCCTTAGGTCGTCATCTCTTCCCAACTGCGGTTTTTTAGGCTTCAGAACCTAGACCTTATCTCCAAACACTGCCCAGGGTTGAAAATGATGCAGAAATCAGAACTCTTTCCCCATGGCAAGAAACCTTGTGGTTGGCATGTTGTCCAACGTTCAGTGTAGTTGAAACAAGCGTGGCCCATGAGGCCCAGCCCATGCTTACGGGCCACATTGTTCACAAACACACATTGTTACCCTCAGCCTGAGCCCAGTCCTCAGGTAGGGCCTCTCAGGGCCTATATGAATTGACAGCATATTGGGCTTGCCATATCCCCTAGGCCCCAATTTTTATCCATAGTTCGGGTTGTCCCTTCACTCTTCCCCAGGGCTCTGCTTTGGAATTCCTCTTTTGGTGGGACACCTGAGGTAACAAACGTGAAAGGAGTCCTCCCATCCCACAGATTGACGAAAAACAATTGGGATCGGGCCAAATCCACAGAGAGGAAGATTCGTCCATGGCCCCTGAGACCTCCCGAATATTCCACGGCCATCGCTGAAACAAAATCCAGAGACAAAAGCCTGAGCAAGCGCCTCAGACTCGCTCATTCTTCATATCCTGAAGAGTTCTTCTCATGGTTTGTAGATCGGGCGTGCCATACCTACGTCCCCAAACTTAAGCTGAGTTTGTGTGTTCAGTCTTCTGTCCTCAAAGTCCTGAGCCACACTCCCTCCAGGCTGGGGCCCCTGGAGCCACACATTAGGACTGCCCCCACCCAATCCATGGGAATTCTGCCCATTCCATTGTCAAAAATCGTACAAATTAGGAGAACCCTCCAAAGTCCCTGAGGCCATCCCAATAGTGTATGTCGCCCGGGACAGAAAAGGGCGGTTGATACCGGCTGAGCATCTACCTCCACTCATCTACCTCCACTCATACCAAGAAGATTGAACCAGACAGGAACCGAAGCCATTATCGGATCCATTGCTTTGGTTTACAGGCATGTCTCCTCAAAAGCCTGGATTCCAATACCAGCAGAGGGGATTTCCTGAGGCACCCATCAGAACAAATCTCGTCTCCACAAGGAAACTTGTGCATGGGAGCTATGCCAAAGCTTAGGAGAATACTTCAGGGTCCCAGTGCAACCTCCCCATTCCAAGGCCCTCATGGACACAAACACACGTTAGGAACCATCCTCTGGAAAGTGCATTTCAACTCAGCCACCCCGGTTGCTCCAGCAGATTCATTAGATCTAAACTGTCTTGTTGCTAGGAGACAATTGGAAGGCGAGGCAGACTTCCCAGGCACCCATATTCGAACGGTGCTCTGGAGTCATTCCATATGGGATGTCCTGGAGCTGTCCAACAGGTCTCAATTGTCCCGCAGAAGGAATCCTTGAAGGGGGCATCCCACATCTCCCAACGTGGAAAACCTCCATGGCCTCGAGATTCCGCTCCCTTCATGAAGGGGCCGTCATGCACAGAAACTCCAACCTGAGCCAACGTCGGATCCTCGCCCTGACTTCAGATGCATGAGACAGTGGTTCAGATCTGCAGGGGGTACCTGCCGTGCCCTCACCCTGAATCCGAAGTCTAGCTTGTGTTCTCAGACTTCCGTCCTCACTCTGCTGGCCCCGAAGCCCTCAAGTTTGGCAATTCCGGACCGACAATGAAGCACTCTGCCTGCCCTCTAGAAAAAATATATTGCCTAATGAGCTGCCCAGGCAGCTTAAATGAAGATAAACCTACACGGCACTCGAATGTACCCAAATTATATAGTCTAACCTGGGCACTAATGTACTGTCTGACACAACCTGAGCCCGGACCTGCTGACCAACACCCAGACAGCTGACCGCACGCTGAGCACATCAGACCCGCCATGGCCTTAGGTCATCATCTCTTCCCTACCTCAGTTTTCAGGCTTCAGAACCTAGACCTTATCTCCAATCACTGCCCACGGGTGACTGTGATGCAGAAATCAGAACTCTTCCTGACCCATGGCAAGAAACCTTGTGGTTGGCATGTTGTCCAACGTTCAGTGTCGGAGAAAACAGCATTCACCCTGAGGCCCCGCCCATTCTTGAGTGCGACGAGAGCATAAACACGCATTGTGACCTCAGCGTGAGTCCTGTCCTCTAGTAAGTCCTCTCAGTGGCTGGACCATTAGATGTCATAATGGGCTTGACATGTCCCTAGTCCCCAATTTTTAACCAGATTTCTGGTTGTCCAGTCGCCCCACCCCAGGGCTCTACTCTGGAATCCCTCATTTGGTGGGACATCTGAGGTTGAAAAACAAAATGAAACAAATCGACAACAACAACAAAAAAACGGACTTCTTCCATCCCCAGAATGACCCCAAACTCTTTGGACGGGACCGAACCCCCAGAGAGTAAGACTCATCGATTTCCCATGAAGTCACCCGGCAATTTCACGACCATGAGTGACACGATATCCAGAGACAAAAACTTGAGCAAGAGCCTCACACTCGCCCTTTTTTCATATCCCGAAGTGTTCTCCTCATGATCTGTAGATCAGTCCTGCCATACCTATGACCCAAAACATAAGCCGAGTTTGTGTTTTCAGACAACTGTCCAAACAGCTCTGGCCTACACACCCTACAGGCTAAGGGCCCTGGAGCCAAACCTGAGGACTGTACTTGCCCTCTCCAAGGGAATTGTATGTGCCCATTCCAATGGCCACAAACCTACTAGTAGGATAACCTCCAAAGTCCCTGAGGCCATCCCAAGAGTTGTGGCTTCCCAGGACAAACAGGGGCAATCTGAGCCCATCTGAGCACCTACCTGCACTCAGACCCGTAGACTGATGTACCCAGAGGTAAAAAGGAACGAACAGGCCCCTAGGCACTAATCGGATCCATTGCTTTGGTTTCCAGGCATCTCTCCTCAGAGGCCTGGATTTCAATACCAGCATATGGCTGTTTCTTGACTCACCCATCGGAACAAATCTCATCTACACATGGGAAACATGCACGTTGGAGCTGTGTCAAAGCCTCTGTTTAGGAGAACCCTTCAGGGCCCCAGGGCCACCGCTTCATTCCAAGGTCTCCATAGACACAAAAACATATTAGGACACATCCACAGGAGAGTCCATTTCAACTCAGCCTCCTCGGTTGCCCCCCATCTCCAGCAGATCTAACCTGTCTTGTTGCTTGGAGACAATTGGAATGCGAGGTGGGCTACCCAGCCATCCATCCTTAGAACCCTGCTCGGAATCGTTGGCCTGGAGCCAACCAACAGGTCTCAATTGTCCTGCAGAAGAATCTTTGCAGTTTGGAGCTTCTCACAACTCCCATCGTGGGAAAACCCCCATGTCCTCGTGATCCAACCCCCTTCAAGAAAGGGCCATCAGGTCAGAAAGTCCAACCTGAGCGATCGTCTGATCCTTGCCCTGACTTCAGATGCACGATATCTCTATTGATGTCTGTAGATTGTGCCTGCCATATCCTCACCCAGAAACCTAGGCCTAGGTTGGGTTCTCAGACTCCGTCCTCAGACTACTGGCCCACAAGCCCTCCAGTTGGGCAATCCAGAACTACAATGCCACACTATGCCTGCCCTACAGAAGTAAAACATTGCCCTCAGGGCTACCCCGAAACCCCAAATGAGGATCAACCTGCACGCCATTCGGCTGTACCCCAAACATATAGGCTGACCTGGGCACTCTTTCCCCTTCTGACCCAGCCTGAGCCTGGACCTCCTGGTCCCACCCAGACAGCTGGCCGCACACTGAGCACATCGGACCCGCCATGGCCTTAGGTCGTCATCTCTTCCCAACTGCGGTTTTCAGGCTCCAGAACCTAGACCTTATCTCCAACCACTGCCCAGGGTTGAAAATGATGCAGAAATCAGAACTCTTTCCCCATGGCAAGAAACCTTGTGGTTGGCATGTTGTCCAACGTTCAGTGTAGTTGAAACAAGCGTGGCCCATGAGGCCCAGCCCATGCTTGCGGGCCACATTGGTCACAAACACACATTGTGACCCTCAGCCTGAGCCCAGTCCTCAGGTAAGGCCTCTCAGGGCCTATATGAAGAGACAGCATATTGGGCTTGCCATGCCCCTAGGCCCCAATTTTTAACCATAGTTCGGGTTGTCCCTTCACTCTTCCCCAGGGCTCTGCTTTGGAATTCCTCTTTTGGTGGGACACCTGAGGTAACAAACCTGAAAGGAGTCCTCCCATCCCACAGATTGACGAAAAACAATTGGGATCGGGCCAAATCCACAGAGAGGAAGATTCGTCCATGGCCCATGAGACCTCCCCAACATTCCACCGCCATCCCTGAAACAAAATCCAGAGACAAAAGCCTGAGCAAGCGCCTCAGACTCGCTCATTCTTCATATCCTGAAGAGTTCTTCTCATGGTTTGTAGATCGGGCGTGCCATACCTACGTCCCCAAACTTAAGCTGAGTTTGTGTTTTCAGTCACCTGTCCTCAAAGTCCTGGGCCACACTCCCTCCAGGCGGGGGACCCTGGAGCCACACATTAGGACTGCCCCCACCCAATCCATGGGAATTCTGCTCATTCCATTGTCAAAAATCGTACAAATTAGGAGAACCCTCCAAAGTCCCTGAGGCCATCCCAATAGTGTAGGTCGCCCGGGACAAAAAAGGGCGGGTGATACCGGCTGAGCATCTACCTCCACTCATACCAAGAAGATTGAACCAGACAGGACCCGAGGCCATTATCGGATCCATTGCTTTGGTTTACAGGCAAGTCTCCTCAAAAGCATGGATTCCAATACCAGCAGAGCGGATTTCCTGAGGCACCCATCAGAACAAATCTAGTCTCCACAAGGAAACTTGTGCATGGGAGCTATGCCAAAGCTTAGGAGAATACTTCAGGGTCCCGGTGCCACCTCCCCATTCCAAGGCCCTCATGGACACAAACACACGTTAGGACCCATCCTCTGGAAAGTGCATTTCAACTCAGCCACCCCGGTTGCTCCCGCAGATCCATTAGATCTAAACTGTCTTGTTGCTAGGAGACAATTGGAAGGCGAGGCGGACTTCCCAGGCATCCATCCTCGAACGGTGCATTGGAGTCATTCCATATGGGATGTCCTGGAGTTGTCCAACACGTCTCAATTGTCCCGCAGAAGGAATCCTTGAAGGGGGCATCCCACATCTCCTAACGTGGAAAACCTCCATGGCCTCGAGATTCCGCTCCCTTCATGAAGGGGCCGTCATGCACAGAAACTCCAACCTGAGCCAACGTCGGATCCTCGCCCTGACTTCAGATGCATGAGATATTGGTTCAGATCTGCAGGGAGTACCTGCCGTGCCCTCACCCTGAATCCGAAGTCTAGCTTGTGTTCTCAGACTTCCGTCCTCACTCTCCTGGCCCCGAAGCCCTCAAGTTTGGCAATTCCGGACCGACAATGAAGCACTCTGCCTGCCCTCTAGAAAACATATATTGCCTAATGAGCAGCCCAGGCAGCTTAAATGAGGATAAACCTACACGGCACTCGAATGTACCCAAATTATATAGTCTAACCTGGGCACTAATGCACTGTCTGACACAACCTGAGCCCGGACCTGCTGACCAACACCCAGACAGCTGACCGCACGCTGAGCACATCAGACCCGCCATGGCCTTAGGTCATCATCTCTTCCCTACCTCAGTTTTCAGGCTTCAGAACCTAGACCTTATCTCCAATCACTGCCCACGGGTGACTGTGATGCAGAAATCAGAACTCTTCCTGACCCATGGCAAGAAACCTTGTGGTTGGCATGTTGTCCAACCTTCAGTATAGGAGAAACCAGCATTCACCCTGAGGCCCCGCCCATTCTTGAGTGCGACGAGAGCATAAACACGCATTGTGACCTCAGCGTGAGTCCTGTCCTCTAGTAAGTCCTCTCAGTGGCTGGACCATTAGATGTCATAATGGGCTTGACATGTCCCTAGTCCCCAATTTTTAACCAGATTTCTGGTTGTCCAGTCGCCCCACCCCAGGGCTCTACTCTGGAATCCCTCATTTGGTGGGACATCTGAGGTTGAAACACAAAACGAAACAAATCAACAACAACAACAAAAAAACGGACTTCTTCCATCCCCAGAATGACCCCAAACTCTTTGGACGGGACCGAACCCCCAGAGAGTAAGACTCGTCCATTTCCCATGAAGTCACCCGGCAATTTCACGACCATGAGTGACACGATATCCAGAGACAAAAACTAGAGCAAGAGCCTCACACTCGCCCTCTTTTCATATCCCGAAGTGTTCTCCTCATGGTCTGTAGATCAGTCCTGCCATACCTATGACCCAAAACATAAGCCGAGTTTGTGTTTTCAGACAACTGTCCAAACAGCTCTGGCCAACACACCCTACAGGCTCAGGGCCCTGGAGCCAAACCTGAGGACTGTACTTGCCCTCTCCAAGGGAATTGTATGTGCCCATTCCAATGGCCACAACCCTACTAGTAGGATAACCTCCAAAGTCCCTGAGGCCATCCCAAGAGTTGTGGCTTCCCAGGACAAACAGGGGCAATCTGAGCCCATCTGAGCACCTACCTGCACTCAGACCCGTAGACTGATGTCCCCAGAGGTAAAAAGGAACGAACAGGACCCTAGGCACTAATCGGATCCATTGCTTTGGTTTCCAGGCATCTCTCCTCAGAGGCCTGGATTTCAATACCAGCATATGGCTGTTTCTTGACTCACCCATCGGAACAAATCTCATCTACACATGGGAAACATGCCCGTTGGAGCTCTGTCAAAGCCTCTGTTTAGGAGAACCCTTCAGGGCCCCAGGGCCACCGCTTCATTCCAAGGTCTCCATAGACACAAAAACATATTAGGACACATCCACAGGAGAGTCCATTTCAACTCAGCCTCCTCGGTTGCCCCCCATCTCCAGCAGATCTAACCTGTCTTGTTGCTTGGAGACAATTGGAATGCGAGGTGGGCTACCCAGCCATCCATCCTTAGAACCCTGCTCGGAATCGTTGGCCTGGAGCCAACCAACAGGTCTCAATTGTCCTGCAGAAGAATCTTTGCAGTTTGGAGCTTCTCACAACTCCCATCGTGGGAAAACCCCCATGTCCTCGTGATCCAACCCCCTTCAAGAAAGGGCCATCAGGGCAGAAAGTCCAACCTGAGCGATCGTCTGATCCTTGCCCTGACTTCAGATGCACGAGATCTCTATTGAGGTCTGTAGATTGTGCCTGCCATATCCTCACCCAGAAACCTAGGCCTAGCTTGGGTTCTCAGACTCCGTCCTCAGACTACTGGCCCACAAGCCCTCCAGTTGGGCAATCCAGAACTACAATGCCGCACTATGCCTGCCCTACAGAAGTAAAACATTGCCCTCAGGGCTACCCCGAACCCCAAATGAGGATCAACCTGCACGCCATTCGGCTGTACCCCAAACATATAGGCTGACCTGGGCACTATTTCCCCTTCTGACCCAGCCTGAGCCTGGACCTCCTGGTCCCACCCAGACAGCTGGCCGCACACTGAGCACATCGGACCCGCCATGGCCTTAGGTCGTCATCTCTTCCCAACTGCGGTTTTCAGGCTCCAGAACCTAGACCTTATCTCCAACCACTGCCCAGGGTTGAAAATGATGCAGAAATCAGAACTCTTTCCCCATGGCAAGAAACCTTGTGGTTGGCATGTTGTCCAACGTTCAGTGTAGTTGAAACAAGCGTGGCCCATGAGGCCCAGCCCATGCTTGCGGGCCACATTGGTCACAAACACACATTGTGACACTCAGCCTGAGCCCAGTCCTCAGGTAAGGCCTCTCAGGGCCTATATGAAGAGACAGCATATTGGGCTTGCCATGCCCCTAGGCCCCAATTTTTAACCATAGTTCGTGTTGTCCCTTCACTCTTCCCCAGGGCTCTGCTTTGGAATTCCTCTTTTGGTGGGACACCTGAGGTAACAAACCTGAAAGGAGTCCTCCCATCCCACAGATTGACGAAAAACAATTGGGATCGCGCCAAATCCACAGAGAGGAAGATTCGTCCATGGCCCATGAGACCTCCCCAACATTCCACGGCCATCGCTGAAACAAAATCCAGAGACAAAAGCCTGAGCAAGCGCCTCAGACTCGCTCATTCTTCATATCCTGAAGAGTTCTTCTCATGGTTTGTAGATCGGGCGTGCCATACCTACGTCCCCAAACTTAAGCTGAGTTTGTGTTTTCAGTCTTCTGTCCTCAAAGTCCTGGGCCACACTCCCTCCAGGCTGGGCCCCCTGGAGCCACACATTAGGACTGCCCCCACCCAATCCATGGGAATTCTGCCCATTCCATTGTCAAAAATCGTACAAATTAGGAGAACCCTCCAAAGACCCTGAGGCCATCCCAATAGTGTAGGTCGCCCGGGACAAAAAAGGGCGGGTGATACCGGCTGAGCATCTACCTCCACTCATACCAAGAAGATTGAACCAGACAGGACCCGAGGCCATTATCGGATCCATTGCTTTGGTTTACAGGCAAGTCTCCTCAAAAGCATGGATTCCAATACCAGCAGAGCGGATTTCCTGAGGCACCCATCAGAACAAATCTAGTCTCCACAAGGAAACTTGTGCATGGGAGCTATGCCAAAGCTTAGGAGAATACTTCAGGGTCCCGGTGCCACCTCCCCATTCCAAGGCCCTCATGGACACAAACACACGTTAGGACCCATCCTCTGGAAAGTGCATTTCAACTCAGCCACCCCGGTTGCTCCCGCAGATCCATTAGATCTAAACTGTCTTGTTGCTAGGAGACAATTGGAAGGCGAGGCGGACTTCCCAGGCATCCATCCTGGAACGGTGCATTGGAGTCATTCCATATGGGATGTCCTGGAGCTGTCCAACAGGTCTCAGTTGTCCCGCAGAAGGAATCCTTGAAGGGGGCATCCCACATCTCCTAACGTGGAAAACCTCCATGGCCTCGAGATTCCGCTCCCTTCATGAAGGGGCCGTCATGCACAGAAACTCCAACCTGAGCCAACGTCGGATCCTCGCCCTGACTTCAGATGCATGAGATATTGGTTCAGATCTGCAGGGAGTACCTGCCGTGCCCTCACCCTGAATCCGAAGTCTAGCTTGTGTTCTCAGACTTCCGTCCTCACTCTCCTGGCCCCAAAGCCCTCAAGTTTGGCAATTCCGGACTGACAATGAAGCACTCTGCCTGCCCTCTAGAAAACATATATTGCCTAATGAGCAGCCCAGGCAGCTTAAATGAGGATAAACCTACACGGCACTCGAATGTACCCAAATTATATAGTCTAACCTGGGCACTAATGCACTGTCTGACACAACCTGAGCCCGGACCTGCTGACCAACACCCAGACAGCTGACCGCACGCTGAGCACATCAGACCCGCCATGGCCTTAGGTCATCATCTCTTCCCTACCTCAGTTTTCAGGCTTCAGAACCTAGACCTTATCTCCAATCACTGCCCACGGGTGACTGTGATGCAGAAATCAGAACTCTTCCTGACCCATGGCAAGAAACCTTGTGGTTGGCATGTTGTCCAACCTTCAGTATAGGAGAAACCAGCATTCACCCTGAGGCCCCGCCCATTCTTGAGTGCGACGAGAGCATAAACACGCATTGTGACCTCAGCGTGAGTCCTGTCCTCTAGTAAGTCCTCTCAGTGGCTGGACCATTAGATGTCATAATGGGCTTGACATGTCCCTAGTCCCTAATTTTTAACCAGATTTCTGGTTGTCCAGTCGCCCCACCCCAGGGCTCTACTCTGGAATCCCTCATTTGGTGGGACATCTGAGGTTGAAACACAAAACGAAACAAATCAACAACAACAAAAAAAAAAACGGACTTCTTCCATCCCCAGAATGACCCCAAACTCTTTGGACGTGACCGAACCCCCAGAGAGTAAGACTCGTCCATTTCCCATGAAGTCACCCGGCAATTTCACGACCATGAGTGACACGATATCCAGAGACAAAAACTAGAGCAAGAGCCTCACACTCGCCCTTTTTTCATATCCCGAAGTGTTCTCCTCATGGTCTGTAGATCAGTCCTGCCATACCTATGACCCAAAACATAAGCCGAGTTTGTGTTTTCAGACAAGTGTCCAAACAGCTCTGGCCAACACACCCTACAGGCTCAGGGCCCTGGAGCCAAACCTGAGGACTGTACTTGCCCTCTCCAAGGGAATTGTATGTGCCCATTCCAATGGCCACAACCCTACAAGTAGGATAACCTCCAAAGTCCCTGAGGCCATCCCAAGAGTTGTGGCTTCCCAGGACAAACAGGGGCAATCTGAGCCCATCTGAGCACCTACCTGCACTCAGACCCGTAGACTGATGTCCCCAGAGGTAAAAAGTTACGAACAGGCCCCTAGGCACTAATCGGATCCATTGCTTTGGTTTCCAGGCATCTCTCCTCAGAGGCCTGGATTTCAATACCAGCATATGGCTGTTTCTTGACTCACCCATCGGAACAAATCTCATCTACACATGAGAAACATGCCCGTTGGAGCTCTGTCAAAGCCTCTGTTTAGGAGAACCCTTCAGGGCCCCAGGGCCACCGCTTCATTCCAAGGTCTCCATAGACACAAAAACATATTAGGACACATCCACAGGAGAGTCCATTTGACCTCAGCCTCCTCGGTTGCCCCCCACCTCCAGCAGATCTAACCTGTCTTGTTGCTTGGAGACAATTGGAATGCGAGGTGGGCTACCCAGCCATCCATCCTTAGAACCCTGCTCGGAATCGTTGGCCTGGAGCCAACCAACAGGTCTCAATTGTCCTGCAGAAGAATCTTTGCAGTTTGGAGCTTCTCACAACTCCCATCGTGGGAAAACCCCCATGTCCTCGTGATCCAACCCCCTTCAAGAAAGGGCCATCAGGGCAGAAAGTCCAACCTGAGCGATCGTCTGATCCTTGCCCTGACTTCAGATGCACGAGATCTCGATTGAGGTCTGTAGATTGTGCCTGCCATATCCTCACCCAGAAACCTAGGCCTAGCTTGGGTTCTCAGACTCCGTCCTCAGACTACTGGCCCACAAGCCCTCCAGTTGGGCAATCCAGAACTACACGCCGCACTATGCCTGCCCTACAGAAGTAAAACATTGCCCTCAGGGCTACCCCGAAACCCCAAATGAGGATCAACCTGCACGCCATTCGGCTGTACCCCAAACATATAGGCTGACCTGGGCACTATTTCCCCTTCTGACCCAGCCTGAGCCTGGACCTCCTGGTCCCACCCAGACAGCTGGCCGCACACTGAGCACATCGGACCCGCCATGGCCTTAGGTCGTCATCTCTTCCCAACTGCGGTTTTCAGGCTCCAGAACCTAGACCTTATCTCCAACCACTGCCCAGGGTTGAAAATGATGCAGAAATCAGAACTCTTTCCCCATGGCAAGAAACCTTGTGGTTGGCATGTTGTCCAACGTTCAGTGTAGTTGAAACAAGCGTGGCCCATGAGGCCTAGCCCATGCTTGCGGGCCACATTGGTCACAAACACACATTGTGACCCTCAGCCTGAGCCCAGTCCTCAGGTAAGGCCTCTCAGGGCCTATATGAAGAGACAGCATATTGGGCTTGCCATGCCCCTAGGCCCCAATTTTTAACCATAGTTCGGGTTGTCCCTTCACTCTTCCCCAGGGCTCTGCTTTGGAATTCCTCTTTTGGTGGGACACCTGAGGTAACAAACCTGAAAGGAGTCCTCCCATCCCACAGATTGACGAAAAACAATTGGGATCGTGCCAAATCCACAGAGAGGAAGATTCGTCCATGGCCCATGAGACCTCCCCAACATTCCACGGCCATCGCTGAAACAAAATCCAGAGACAAAAGCCTGAGCAAGCGCCTCAGACTCGCTCATTCTTCATATCCTGAAGAGTTCTTCTCATGGTTTGTAGATCGGTCGTGCCATACCTACGTCCCCAAACTTAAGCTGAGTTTGTGTTTTCAGTCTTCTGTCCTCAAAGTCCTGGGCCACACTCCCTCCAGGCTGGGCCCCCTGGAGCCACACATTAGGACTGCCCCCACCCAATCCATGGGAATTCTGCCCATTCCATTGTCAAAAATCGTACAAATTAGGAGAACCCTCCAAAGACCCTGAGGCATTCCCAATAGTGTAGGTCGCCCGGGACAAAAAAGGGCGGGTGATACCGGCTGAGCATCTACCTCCACTCATACCAAGAAGATTGAACCAGACAGGACCCGAGGCCATTATCGGATCCATTGCTTTGGTTTACAGGCATGTCTCCTCAAAAGCATGGATTCCAATACCAGCAGAGCGGATTTCCTGAGGCACCCATCAGAACAAATCTAGTCTCCACAAGGAAACTAGTGCATGGGAGCTATGCCAAAGCTTAGGAGAATACTTCAGGGTCCCGGTGCCACCTCCCCATTCCAAGGCCCTCATGGACACAAACACACGTTAGGACCCATCCTCTGGAAAGTGCATTTCAACTCAGCCACCCCGGTTGCTCCCGCAGATCCATTAGATCTAAACTGTCTTGTTGCTAGGAGACAATTGGAAGGCGAGGCGGACTTCCCAGGCATCCATCCTGGAACGGTGCATTGGAGTCATTCCATATGGGACGTCCTGGAGCTGTCCAACAGGTCTCAATTGTCCCGCAGAAGGAATCCTTGAAGGGGGCATCCCACATCTCCTAACGTGGAAAACCTCCATGGCCTCGAGATTCCGCTCCCTTCATGAAGGGGCCGTCATGCACAGAAACTCCAACCTGAGCCAACGTCGGATCCTCGCCCTGACTACAGATGCATGAGATATTGGTTCAGATCTGCAGGGAGTACCTGCCGTGCCCTCACCCTGAATCCGAAGTCTAGCTTGTGTTCTCAGACTTCCGTCCTCACTCTGCTGGCCCCGAAGCCCTCAAGTTTGGCAATTCCGGACCGACAATGAAGCACTCTGCCTGCCCTCTAGAAAACATATATTGCCTAATGAGCAGCCCTGGCAGCTTAAATGAGGATAAACCTACACGGCACTCGAATGTACCCAAATTATATAGTCTAACCTGGGCACTAATGCACTGTCTGACACAACCTGAGCCCGGACCTGCTGACCAACACCCAGACAGCTGACCGCACGCTGAGCACATCAGACCCGCCATGGCCTTAGGTCATCATCTCTTCCCTACCTCAGTTTTCAGGCTTCAGAACCTAGACCTTATCTCCAATCACTGCCCACGGGTGACTGTGATGCAGAAATCAGAACTCTTCCTGACCCATGGCAAGAAACCTTGTGGTTGGCATGTTGTCCAACCTTCAGTATAGGAGAAACCAGCATTCACCCTGAGGCCCCGCCCATTCTTGAGTGCGACGAGAGCATAAACACGCATTGTGACCTCAGCGTGAGTCCTGTCCTCTAGTAAGTCCTCTCAGTGGCTGGACCATTAGATGTCATAATGGGCTTGACATGTCCCTAGTCCCCAATTTTTAACCAGATTTCTGGTTGTCCAGTCGCCCCACCCCAGGGCTCTACTCTGGAATCCCTCATTTGGTGGGACATCTGAGGTTGAAACACAAAACGAAACAAATCAACAACAACAACAAAAAAACGGACTTCTTCCATCCCCAGAATGACCCCAAACTCTTTGGACGGGACCGAACCCCCAGAGAGTAAGACTCGTCCATTTCCCATGAAGTCACCCGGCAATTTCACGACCATGAGTGACACGATATCCAGAGACAAAAACTAGAGCAAGAGCCTCACACTCGCCCTTTTTTCATATCCCGAAGTGTTCTCCTCATGGTCTGTAGATCAGTCCTGCCATACCTATGACCCAAAACATAAGCCGAGTTTGTGTTTTCAGACAACTGTCCAAACAGCTCTGGCCAACACACCCTACAGGCTCAGGGCCCTGGAGCCAAACCTGAGGACTGTACTTGCCCTCTCCAAGCGAATTGTATGTGCCCATTCCAATGGCCACAACCCTACTAGTAGGATAACCTCCAAAGTCCCTGAGGCCATCCCAAGAGTTGTGGCTTCCCAGGACAAACAGGGGCAATCTGAGCCCATCTGAGCACCTACCTGCACTCAGACCCGTAGACTGATGTCCCCAGAGGTAAAAAGGAACGAACAGGCCCCTAGGCACTAATCGGATCCATTGCTTTGTTTTCCAGGCATCTCTCCTCAGAGGCCTGGATTTCAATACCAGCATATGGCTGTTTCTTGACTCACCCATCGGAACAAATCTCATCTACACATGGGAAACATGCCCGTTGGAGCTCTGTCAAAGCCTCTGTTTAGGAGAACCCTTCAGGGCCCCAGGGCCACCGCTTCATTCCAAGGTCTCCATAGACACAAAAACATATTAGGACACATCCACAGGAGAGTCCATTTCAACTCAGCCTCCTCGGTTGCCCCCCACCTCCAGCAGATCTAACCTGTCTTGTTGCTTGGAGACAATTGGAATGCGAGGTGGGCTACCCAGCCATCCATCCTTAGAACCCTGCTCGGAATCGTTGGCCTGGAGCCAACCAACAGGTCTCAATTGTCCTGCAGAAGAATCTTTGCAGTTTGGAGCTTCTCACAACTCCCATCGTGGGAAAACCCCCATGTCCTCGTGATCCAACCCCCTTCAAGAAAGGGCCATCAGGGCAGAAAGTCCAACCTGAGCGATCGTCTGATCCTTGCCCTGACTTCAGATGCACGAGATCTCGATTGAGGTCTGTAGATTGTGCCTGCCATATCCTCACCCAGAAACCTAGGCCTAGCTTGGGTTCTCAGACTCCGTCCTCAGACTACTGGCCCACAAGCCCTCCAGTTGGGCAATCCAGAACTACAATGCCGCACTATGCCTGCCCTACAGAAGTAAAACATTGCCCTCAGGGCTACCCCGAAACCCCAAATGAGGATCAACCTGCACGCCATTCGGCTGTACCCCATACATATAGGCTGACCTGGGCACTATTTCCCCTTCTGACCCAGCCTGAGCCTGGACCTCCTGGTCCCACCCAGACAGCTGGCCGCACACTGAGCACATCGGACCCGCCATGGCCTTAGGTCGTCATCTCTTCCCAACTGCGGTTTTCAGGCTCCAGAACCTAGACCTTATCTCCAACCACTGCCCAGGGTTGAAAATGATGCAGAAATCAGAACTCTTTCCCCATGGCAAGAAACCTTGTGGTTGGCATGTTGTCCAACGTTCAGTGTAGTTGAAATAAGCGTGGCCCATGAGGCCCAGCCCATGCTTGCGGGCCACATTGGTCACAAACACACATTGTGACCCTCAGCCTGAGCCCAGTCCTCAGGTAAGGCCTCTCAGGGCCTATATGAAGAGACAGCATATTGGGCTTGCCATGCCCCTAGGCCCCAATTTTTAACCATAGTTCGGGTTGTCCCTTCACTCTTCCCCAGGGCTCTGCTTTGGAATTCCTCTTTTGGTGGGACACCTGAGGTAACAAACCTGAAAGGAGTCCTCCCATCCCACAGATTGACGAAAAACAATTGGGATCGCGCCAAATCCACAGAGAGGAAGATTCGTCCATGGCCCATGAGACCTCCCCAACATTCCACGGCCATCGCTGAAACAAAATCCAGAGACAAAAGCCTGAGCAAGCGCCTCAGACTCGCTCATTCTTCATATCCTGAAGAGTTCTTCTCATGGTTTGTAGATCGGTCGTGCCATACCTACGTCCCCAAACTTAAGCTGAGTTTGTGTTTTCAGTCTTCTGTCCTCAAAGTCCTGGGCCACACTCCCTCCAGGCTGGGCCCCCTGGAGCCACACATTAGGACTGCCCCCACCCAATCCATGGGAATTCTGCCCATTCCATTGTCAAAAATCGTACAAATTAGGAGAACCCTCCAAAGACCCTGAGGCCATCCCAATAGTGTAGGTCGCCCGGGACAAAAAAGGGCGGGTGATACCGGCTGAGCATCTACCTCCACTCATACCAAGAAGATTGAACCAGACAGGACCCGAGGCCATTATCGGATCCATTGCTTTGGTTTACAGGCATGTCTCCTCAAAAGCATGGATTCCAATACCAGCAGAGCGGATTTCCTGAGGCACCCATCAGAACAAATGTAGTCTCCACAAGGAAACTTGTGCATGGGAGCTATGCCAAAGCTTAGGAGAATACTTCAGGGTCCCGGTGCCACCTCCCCATTCCAAGGCCCTCATGGACACAAACACACGTTAGGACCCATCCTCTGGAAAGTGCATTTCAACTCAGCCACCCCGGTTGCTCCCGCAGATCCATTAGATCTAAACTGTCTTGTTGCTAGGAGACAATTGGAAGGCGAGGCGGACTTCCCAGGCATCCATCCTGGAACGGTGCATTGGAGTCATTCCATATGGGATGTCCTGGAGCTGTCCAACAGGTCTCAATTGTCCCGCAGAAGGAATCCTTGAAGGGGGCATCCCACATCTCCTAACGTGGAAAACCTCCATGGCCTCGAGATTCCGCTCCCTTCATGAAGGGGCCGTCATGCACAGAAACTCCAACCTGAGCCAACGTCGGATCCTCGCCCTGACTTCAGATGCATGAGATATTGGTTCAGATCTGCAGGGAGTACCTGCCGTGCCCTCACCCTGAATCCGAAGTCTAGCTTGTGTTCTCAGACTTCCGTCCTCACTCTCCTGGCCCCGAAGCCCTCAAGTTTGGCAATTCCGGACCGACAATGAAGCACTCTGCCTGCCCTCTAGAAAACATATATTGCCTAATGAGCAGCCCAGGCAGCTTAAATGAGGATAAACCTACACGGCACTCGAATGTACCCAAATTATATAGTCTAACCTGGGCACTAATGCACTGTCTGACACAACCTGAGCCCGGACCTGCTGACCAACACCCAGACAGCTGACCGCACGCTGAGCACATCAGACCCGCCATGGCCTTAGGTCATCATCTCTTCCCTACCTCAGTTTTCAGGCTTCAGAACCTAGACCTTATCTCCAATCACTGCCCACGGGTGACTGTGATGCAGAAATCAGAACTCTTCCTGACCCATGGCAAGAAACCTTGTGGTTGGCATGTTGTCCAACCTTCAGTATAGGAGAAACCAGCATTCACCCTGAGGCCCCGCCCATTCTTGAGTGCGACGAGAGCATAAACACGCATTGTGACCTCAGCGTGAGTCCTGTCCTCTAGTAAGTCCTCTCAGTGGCTGGACCATTAGATGTCATAATGGGCTTGACATGTCCCTAGTCCCCAATTTTTAACCAGATTTCTGGTTGTCCAGTCGCCCCACCCCAGGGCTCTACTCTGGAATCCCTCATTTGGTGGGACATCTGAGGTTGAAACACAAAACGAAACAAATCAACAACAACAACAAAAAAACGGACTTCTTCCATCCCCAGAATGACCCCAAACTCTTTGGACGGGACCGAACCCCCAGAGAGTAAGACTCGTCCATTTCCCATGAAGTCACCCGGCAATTTCACGACCATGAGTGACACGATATCCAGAGACAAAAACTAGAGCAAGAGCCTCACACTCGCCCTTTTTTCATATCCCGAAGTGTTCTCCTCATGGTCTGTAGATCAGTCCTGCCATACCTATGACCCAAAACATAAGCCGAGTTTGTGTTTTCAGACAACTGTCCAAACAGCTCTGGCCAACACACCCTACAGGCTCAGGGCCCTGGAGCCAAACCTGAGGACTGTACTTGCCCTCTCAAAGGGAATTGTATGTGCCCATTCCAATGGCCACAACCCTACAAGTAGGATAACCTCCAAAGTCCCTGAGGCCATCCCAAGAGTTGTGGCTTCCCAGGACAAACAGGGGCAATCTGAGCCCATCTGAGCACCTACCTGCACTCAGACCCGTAGACTGATGTCCCCAGAGGTAAAAAGGAACGAACAGGCCCCTAGGCACTAATCGGATCCATTGCTTTGGTTTCCAGGCATCTCTCCTCAGAGGCCTGGATTTCAATACCAGCATATGGCTGTTTCTTGACTCACCCATCGGAACAAATCTCATCTACACATGGGAAACATGCCCGTTGGAGCTCTGTCAAAGCCTCTGTTAAGGAGAACCCTTCAGGGCCCCAGGGCCACCGCTTCATTTCAAGGTCTCCATAGACACAAAAACATATTAGGACACATCCACAGGAGAGTCCATTTCAACTCAGCCTCCTCGGTTGCCCCCCACCTCCAGCAGATCTAACCTGTCTTGTTGCTTGGAGACAATTGGAATGCGAGGTGGGCTACCCAGCCATCCATCCTTAGAACCCTGCTCGGAATCGTTGGCCTGGAGCCAACCAACAGGTCTCAATTGTCCTGCAGAAGAATCTTTGCAGTTTGGAGCTTCTCACAACTCCCATCGTGGGAAAACCCCCATGTCCTCGTGATCCAACCCCCTTCAAGAAAGGGCCATCAGGGCAGAAAGTCCAACCTGAGCGATCGTCTGATCCTTGCCCTGACTTCAGATGCACGAGATCTCTATTGAGGTCTGTAGATTGTGCCTGCCATATCCTCACCCAGAAACCTAGGCCTAGCTTGGGTTCTCAGACTCCGTCCTCAGACTACTGGCCCACAAGCCCTCCAGTTGGGCAATCCAGAACTACAATGCCGCACTATGCCTGCCCTACAGAAGTAAAACATTGCCCTCAGGGCTACCCCAAAACCCCAAATGAGGATCAACCTGCACGCCATTCGGCTGTACCCCAAACATATAGGCTGACCTGGGCACTATTTCCCCTTCTGACCCAGCCTGAGCCTGGACCTCCTGGTCCCACCCAGACAGCTGGCCGCACACTGAGCACATCGGACCCGCCATGGCCTTAGGTCGTCATCTCTTCCCAACTGCCGTTTTCAGGCTCCAGAACCTAGACCTTATCTCCAACCACTGCCCAGGGTTGAAAATGATGCAGAAATCAGAACTCTTTCCCCATGGCAAGAAACCTTGTGGTTGGCATGTTGTCCAACGTTCAGTGTAGTTGAAACAAGCGTGGCCCATGAGGCCCAGCCCATGCTTGCGGGCCACATTGGTCACAAACACACATTGTGACCCTCAGCCTGAGCCCAGTCCTCAGGTAAGGCCTCTCAGGGCCTATATGAAGAGACAGCATATTGGGCTTGCCATGCCCCTAGGCCCCAATTTTTAACCATAGTTCGGGTTGTCCCTTCACTCTTCCCCAGGGCTCTGCTTTGGAATTCCTCTTTTGGTGGGACACCTGAGGTAACAAACCTGAAAGGAGTCCTCCCATCCCACAGATTGACGAAAAACAATTGGGATCGCGCCAAATCCACAGAGAGGAAGATTCGTCCATGGCCCATGAGACCTCCCCAACATTCCACGGCCATCGCTGAAACAAAATCCAGAGACAAAAGCCTGAGCAAGCGCCTCAGACTCGCTCATTCTTCATATCCTGAAGAGTTCTTCTCATGGTTTGTAGATCGGTCGTGCCATACCTACGTCCCCAAACTTAAGCTGAGTTTGTGTTTTCAGTCTTCTGTCCTCAAAGTCCTGGGCCACACTCCCTCCAGGCTGGGCCCCCTGGAGCCACACATTAGGACTGCCCCCACCCAATCCATGGGAATTCTGCCCATTCCATTGTCAAAAATCGTACAAATTAGGAGAACCCTCCAAAGACCCTGAGGCCATCCCAATAGTGTAGGTCGCCCGGGACAAAAAAGGGCGGGTGATACCGGCTGAGCATCTACCTCCACTCATACCAAGAAGATTGAACCAGACAGGACCCGAGGCCATTATCGGATCCATTGCTTTGGTTTACAGGCATGTCTCCTCAAAAGCATGGATTCCAATACCAGCAGAGCGGATTTCCTGAGGCACCCATCAGAACAAATGTAGTCTCCACAAGGAAACTTGTGCATGGGAGCTATGCCAAAGCTTAGGAGAATACTTCAGGGTCCCGGTGCCACCTCCCCATTCCAAGGCCCTCATGGACACAAACACACGTTAGGACCCATCCTCTGGAAAGTGCATTTCAACTCAGCCACCCCGGTTGCTCCCGCAGATCCATTAGATCTAAACTGTCTTGTTGCTAGGAGACAATTGGAAGGCGAGGCGGACTTCCCAGGCATCCATCCTCGAACGGTGCATTGGAGTCATTCCATATGGGATGTCCTGGAGCTGTCCAACAGGTCTCAATTGTCCCGCAGAAGGAATCCTTGAAGGGGGCATCCCACATCTCCTAACGTGGAAAACCTCCATGGCCTCGAGATTCCGCTCCCTTCATGAAGGGGCCGTCATGCACAGAAACTCCAACCTGAGCCAACGTCGGATCCTCGCCCTGACTTCAGATGCATGAGATATTGGTTCAGATCTGCAGGGAGTACCTGCCGTGCCCTCACCCTGAATCCGAAGTCTAGCTTGTGTTCTCAGACTTCCGTCCTCACTCTCCTGGCCCCGAAGCCCTCAAGTTTGGCAATTCCGGACCGACAATGAAGCACTCTGCCTGCCCTCTAGAAAACATATATTGCCTAATGAGCAGCCCAGGCAGCTTAAATGAGGATAAACCTACACGGCACTCGAATGTACCCAAATTATATAGTCTAACCTGGGCACTAATGCACTGTCTGACACAACCTGAGCCCGGACCTGCTGACCAACACCCAGACAGCTGACCGCACGCTGAGCACATCAGACCCGCCATGGCCTTAGGTCATCATCTCTTCCCTACCTCAGTTTTCAGGCTTCAGAACCTAGACCTTATCTCCAATCACTGCCCACGGGTGACTGTGATGCAGAAATCAGAACTCTTCCTGACCCATGGCAAGAAACCTTGTGGTTGGCATGTTGTCCAACCTTCAGTATAGGAGAAACCAGCATTCACCCTGAGGCCCCGCCCATTCTTGAGTGCGACGAGAGCATAAACAAGCATTGTGACCTCAGCGTGATTCCTGTCCTCTAGTAAGTCCTCTCAGTGGCTGGACCATTAGATGTCATAATGGGCTTGACATGTCCCTAGTCCCCAATTTTTAACCAGATTTCTGGTTGTCCAGTCGCCCCACCCCAGGGCTCTACTCTGGAATCCCTCATTTGGTGGGACATCTGAGGTTGAAACACAAAACGAAACAAATCAACAACAACAACAAAAAAACGGACTTCTTCCATCCCCAGAATGACCCCAAACTCTTTGGACGGGACCGAACCCCCAGAGAGTAAGACTCGTCCATTTCCCATGAAGTCACCCGGCAATTTCACGACCATGAGTGACACGATATCCAGAGACAAAAACTAGAGCAAGAGCCTCACACTCGCCCTTTTTTCATATCCCGAAGTGTTCTCCTCATGGTCTGTAGATCAGTCCTGCCATACCTATGACCCAAAACATAAGCCGAGTTTGTGTTTTCAGACAACTGTCCAAACAGCTCTGGCCAACACACCCTACAGGCTCAGGGCCCTGGAGCCAAACCTGAGGACTGTACTTGCCCTCTCCAAGGGAATTGTATGTGCCCATTCCAATGGCCACAACCCTACTAGTAGGATAACCTCCAAAGTCCCTGAGGCCATCCCAAGAGTTGTGGCTTCCCAGGACAAACAGGGGCAATCTGAGCCCATCTGAGCACCTACCTGCACTCAGACCCGTAGACTGATGTCCCCAGAGGTAAAAAGGAACGAACAGGCCCCTAGGCACTAATCGGATCCATTGCTTTGGTTTCCAGGCATCTCTCCTCAGAGGCCTGGATTTCAATACCAGCATATGGCTGTTTCTTGACTCACCCATCGGAACAAATCTCATCTACACATGGGAAACATGCCCGTTAGAGCTCTGTCAAAGCCTCTGTTTAGGAGAACCCTTCAGTGCCCCAGGGCCACCGCTTCATTTCAAGGTCTCCATAGACACAAAAACATATTAGGACACATCCACAGGAGAGTCCATTTCAACTCAGCCTCCTCGGTTGCCCCCCACCTCCAGCAGATCTAACCTGTCTTGTTGCTTGGAGACAATTGGAATGCGAATTGGGCTACCCAGCCATCCATCCTTAGAACCCTGCTCGGAATCGTTGGCCTGGAGCCAACCAACAGGTCTCAATTGTCCTGCAGAAGAATCTTTGCAGTTTGGAGCTTCTCACAACTCCCATCGTGGGAAAACCCCCATGTCCTCGTGATCCAACCCCCTTCAAGAAAGGGCCATCAGGGCAGAAAGTCCAACCTGAGCGATCGTCTGATCCTTGCCCTGACTTCAGATGCACGAGATCTCTATTGAGGTCTGTAGATTGTGCCTGCCATATCCTCACCCAGAAACCAAGGCCTAGCTTGGGTTCTCAGACTCCGTCCTCAGACTACTGGCCCACAAGCCCTCCAGTTGGGCAATCCAGAACTACAATGCCGCACTATGCCTGCCCTACAGAAGTAAAACATTGCCCTCAGGGCTACCCCGAAACCCCAAATGAGGATCAACCTGCACGCCATTCGGCTGTACCCCAAACATATAGGCTGACCTGGGCACTATTTCCCCTTCTGACCCAGCCTGAGCCTGGACCTCCTGGTCCCACCCAGACAGCTGGCCGCACACTGAGCACATCGGACCCGCCATGGCCTTAGGTCGTTATCTCTTCCCAACTGCGGTTTTCAGGCTCCAGAACCTAGACCTTATCTCCAACCACTGCCCAGGGTTGAAAATGATGCAGAAATCAGAACTCTTTCCCCATGGCAAGAAACCTTGTGGTTGGCATGTTGTCCAACGTTCAGTGTAGTTGAAACAAGCGTGGCCCATGAGGCCCAGCCCATGCTTGCGGGCCACATTGGTCACAAACACACATTGTGACCCTCAGCCTGAGCCCAGTCCTCAGGTAAGGCCTCTCAGGGCCTATATGAAGAGACAGCATATTGGGCTTGCCATGCCCCTAGGCCCCAATTTTTAACCATAGTTCGGGTTGTCCCTTCACTCTTCCCCAGGGCTCTGCTTTGGAATTCCTCTTTTGGTGGGACACCTGAGGTAACAAACCTGAAAGGAGTCCTCCCATCCCACAGATTGACGAAAAACAATTGGGATCGCGCCAAATCCACAGAGAGGAAGATTCGTCCATGGCCCATGAGACCTCCCCAACATTCCACGGCCATCGCTGAAAAAAAATCCAGAGACAAAAGCCTGAGCAAGCGCCTCAGACTCGCTCATTCTTCATATCCTGAAGAGTTCTTCTCATGGTTTGTAGATCGGTCGTGCCATACCTACGTCCCCAAACTTAAGCTGAGTTTGTGTTTTCAGTCTTCTGTCCTCAAAGTCCTGGGCCACACTCCCTCCAGGCTGGGCCCCCTGGAGCCACACATTAGGACTGCCCCCACCCAATCCATGGGAATTCTGCCCATTCCATTGTCAAAAATCGTACAAATTAGGAGAACCCTCCAAGGACCCTGAGGCCATCCCAATAGTGTAGGTCGCCCGGGACAAAAAAGGGCGGGTGATACCGGCTGAGCATCTACCTCCACTCATACCAAGAAGATTGAACCAGACAGGACCCGAGGCCATTATCGGATCCATTGCTTTGGTTTACAGGCATGTCTCCTCAAAAGCATGGATTCCAATACCAGCAGAGCGGATTTCCTGAGGCACCCATCAGAACAAATCTAGTCTCCACAAGGAAACTTGTGCATGGGAGCTATGCCAAAGCTTAGGAGAATACTTCAGGGTCCCGGTGCCACCTCCCCATTCCAAGGCCCTCATGGACACAAACACACGTTAGGACCCATCCTCTGGAAAGTGCATTTCAACTCAGCCACCCCGGTTGCTCCCGCAGATCCATTAGATCTAAACTGTCTTGTTGCTAGGAGACAATTGGAAGGCGAGGCGGACTTCCCAGGCATCCATCCTGGAACGGTGCATTGGAGTCATTCCATATGGGATGTCCTGGAGCTGTCCAACAGGTCTCAATTGTCCCGCAGAAGGAATCCTTGAAGGGGGCATCCCACATCTCCTAACGTGGAAAACCTCCATGGCCTCGAGATTCCGCTCCCTTCATGAAGGGGCCGTCATGCACAGAAACTCCAACCTGAGCCAACGTCGGATCCTCGCCCTGACTTCAGATGCATGAGATATTGGTTCAGATCTGCAGGGAGTACCTGCCGTGCCCTCACCCTGAATCCGAAGTCTAGCTTGTGTTCTCAGACTTCCGTCCTCACTCTCCTGGCCCCGAAGCCCTCAAGTTTGGCAATTCCGGACCGACAATGAAGCACTCTGCCTGCCCTCTAGAAAACATATATTGCCTAATGAGCAGCCCAGGCAGCTTAAATGAGGATAAACCTACACGGCACTCGAATGTACCCAAATTATATAGTCTAACCTGGGCACTAATGCACTGTCTGACACAACCTGAGCCCGGACCTGCTGACCAACACCCAGACAGCTGACCGCACGCTGAGCACATCAGACCCGCCATGGCCTTAGGTCATCATCTCTTCCCTACCTCAGTTTTCAGGCTTCAGAACCTAGACCTTATCTCCAATCACTGCCCACGGGTGACTGTGATGCAGAAATCAGAACTCTTCCTGACCCATGGCAAGAAAACTTGTGGTTGGCATGTTGTCCAACCTTCAGTATAGGAGAAACCAGCATTCACCCTGAGGCCCCGCCCATTCTTGAGTGCGACGAGAGCATAAACACGCATTGTGACCTCAGCGTGAGTCCTGTCCTCTAGTAAGTCCTCTCAGTGGCTGGACCATTAGATGTCATAATGGGCTTGACATGTCCCTAGTCCCCAATTTTTAACCAGATTTCTGGTTGTCCAGTCGCCCCACCCCAGGGCTCTACTCTGGAATCCCTCATTTGGTGGGACATCTGAGGTTGAAACACAAAACGAAACAAATCAACAACAACAACAAAAAAACGGACTTCTTCCATCCCCAGAATGACCCCAAACTCTTTGGACGGGACCGAACCCCCAGAGAGTAAGACTCGTCCATTTCCCATGAAGTCACCCGGCAATTTCACGACCATGAGTGACACGATATCCAGAGACAAAAACTAGAGCAAGAGCCTCACACTCGCCCTTTTTTCATATCCCGAAGTGTTCTCCTCATGGTCTGTAGATCAGTCCTGCCATACCTATGACCCAAAACATAAGCCGAGTTTGTGTTTTCAGACAACTGTCCAAACAGCTCTGGCCAACACACCCTACAGGCTCAGGGCCCTGGAGCCAAACCTGAGGACTGTACTTGCCCTCTCCAAGGGAATTGTATGTGCCCATTCCAATGGCCACAACCCTACAAGTAGGATAACCTCCAAAGTCCCTGAGGCCATCCCAAGAGTTGTGGCTTCCCAGGACAAACAGGGGCAATCTGAGCCCATCTGAGCACCTACCTGCACTCAGACCCGTAGACTGATGTCCCCAGAGGTAAAAAGGAACGAACAGGCCCCTAGGCACTAATCGGATCCATTGCTTTGGTTTCCAGGCATCTCTCCTCAGAGGCCTGGATTTCAATACCAGCATATGGCTGTTTCTTGACTCACCCATCGGAACAAATCTCATCTACACATGGGAAACATGCCCGTTGGAGCTCTGTCAAAGCCTCTGTTTAGGAGAACCCTTCAGGGCCCCAGGGCCACCGCTTCATTCCAAGGTCTCCATAGACACAAAAACATATTAGGACACATCCACAGGAGAGTCCATTTCAACTCAGCCTCCTCGGTTGCCCCCCACCTCCAGCAGATCTAACCTGTCTTGTTGCTTGGAGACAATTGGAATGCGAGGTGGGCTACCCAGCCATCCATCCTTAGAACCCTGCTCGGAATCGTTGGCCTGGAGCCAACCAACAGGTCTCAATTGTCCTGCAGAAGAATCTTTGCAGTTTGGAGCTTCTCACAACTCCCATCGTGGGAAAACCTTCATGACCTCGTGATCCAACCCCCTTCAAGAAAGGGCCATCAGGGCAGAAAGTCCAACCTGAGCGATCGTCTGATCCTTGCCCTGACTTCAGATGCACGAGATCTCGATTGAGGTCTGTAGATTGTGCCTGCCATATCCTCACCCAGAAACCTAGGCCTAGCTTGGGTTCTCAGACTCCGTCCTCAGACTACTGGCCCACAAGCCCTCCAGTTGGGCAATCCAGAACTACAATGCCGCACTATGCCTGCCCTACAGAAGTAAAACATTGCCCTCAGGGCTACCCCGAAACCCCAAATGAGGATCAACCTGCACGCCATTCGGCTGTACCCCAAACATATAGGCTGACCTGGGCACTATTTCCCCTTCTGACCCAGCCTGAGCCTGGACCTCCTGGTCCCACCCAGACAGCTGGCCGCACACTGAGCACATCGGACCCGCCATGGCCTTAGGTCGTCATCTCTTCCCAACTGCGGTTTTCAGGCTCCAGAACCTAGACCTTATCTCCAACCACTGCCCAGGGTTGAAAATGATGCAGAAATCAGAACTCTTTCCCCATGGCAAGAAACCTTGTGGTTGGCATGTTGTCCAACGTTCAGTGTAGTTGAAACAAGCGTGGCCCATGAGGCCCAGCCCATGCTTGCGGGCCACATTGGTCACAAACACACATTGTGACCCTCAGCCTGAGCCCAGTCCTCAGGTAAGGCCTCTCAGGGCCTATATGAAGAGACAGCATATTGGGCTTGCCATGCCCCTAGGCCCCAATTTTTAACCATAGTTCGGGTTGTCCCTTCACTCTTCCCCAGGGCTCTGCTTTGGAATTCCTCTTTTGGTGGGACACCTGAGGTAACAAACCTGAAAGGAGTCCTCCCATCCCACAGATTGACGAAAAACAATTGGGATCGCGCCAAATCCACAGAGAGGAAGATTCGTCCATGGCCCATGAGACCTCCCCAACATTCCACGGCCATCGCTGAAACAAAATCCAGAGACAAAAGCCTGAGCAAGCGCCTCAGACTCGCTCATTCTTCATATCCTGAAGAGTTCTTCTCATGGTTTGTAGATCGGGCGTGCCATACCTACGTCCCCAAACTTAAGCTGAGTTTGTGTTTTCAGTCTTCTGTCCTCAAAGTCCTGGGCCACACTGCCTCCAGGCTGGGCCCCCTGGAGCCACACATTAGGACTGCCCCCACCCAATCCATGGGAATTCTGCCCATTCCATTGTCAAAAATCGTACAAATTAAGAGAACCCTCCAAAGACCCTGAGGCCATCCCAATAGTGTAGGTCGCCCGGGACAAAAAAGGGCGGGTGATACCGGCTGAGCATCTACCTCCACTCATACCAAGAAGATTGAACCAGACAGGACCCGAGGCCATTATCGGATCCATTGCTTTGGTTTACAGGCATGTCTCCTCAAAAGCCTGGATTCCAATACCAGCAGAGGGGATTTCCTGAGGCACCCATCAGAACAAATCTCGTCTACACAAGGAAACTTGTGCATGGGAGCTATGCCAAAGCTTAGGAGAATACTTCAGTGTCCCGGTGCCACCTCTCCATTCCAAGGCCCTCATGGACACAAACACACGTTAGGACCCATCCTCTGGTAAGTGCATTTCAACTCAGCCACCCCGGTTGCTCCCGCAGATCCATTAGATCTAAACTGTCTTGTTGCTAGGAGATAATTGGAAAGGCAGGCAGACTTCCCAGGCATCCATCCTCGAACGGTGCTCTGGAGTCATTCCATATGGGATGTCCTGGAGCTGTCCAACAGGTCTCAATTGTTCCGCAGAAGGAATCCTTGAAGGGGGCATCCAACATCTCCCAACGTGGAAAACCTCCATGGCCTCGAGATTCCGCTCCCTTCATGAAGGGGCCGTCATGCACAGAAACTCCAACCTGAGCCAACGTCGGATCCTCGCCTGACTTCAGATGCATGAGATATTGGTTCAGATCTGCAGGGGGTACCTGCCGTGCCCTCACCCTGAATCCGAAGTCTAGCTTGTGTTCTCAGACTTGCGTCCTCACTCTCCTGGCCCCGAAGCCCTCAAGTTTGGCAATTCCGGACCGACAATGAAGCACTCTGCCTGCCCTCTAGAAAAAATATATTGCCTAATGAGCAGCCCAGGCAGCTTAAATGAGGATAAACCTACACGGCACTCGAATGTACCCAAATTATATAGTCTAACCTGGGCACTAATGCACTGTCTGACACAACCTGAGCCCGGACCTGCTGACCAACACCCAGACAGCTGACCGCACGCTGAGCACATCAGACCCGCCATGGCCTTAGGTCATCATCTCTTCCCTACCTCAGTTTTCAGGCTTCAGAACCTAGACCTTATCTCCAATCACTGCCCACGGGTGACTGTGATGCAGAAATCAGAACTCTTCCTGACCCATGGCAAGAAACCTTGTGGTTGGCATTTTGTCCAACCTACAGTGTAGGAGAAATCAGCATTCACCCTGAGGCCCCGCCCATTCTTGAGTGCGACGAGAGCATAAACACGCATTGTGACCTCAGCGTGAGTCCTGTCCTCTAGTAAGTCCTCTCAGTGGCTGGACCATTAGATGTCATAATGGGCTTGACATGTCCCTAGTCCCCAATTTTTAACCAGATTTCTGTTTGTCCAGTCGCCCCACCCCAGGGCTCTACTCTGGAATCCCTCATTTGGTGGGACATCTGAGGTTGAAAAACAAAATGAAACAAATCGACAACAACAAAAAAACGGACTTCTTCCATCACCAGAATGACCCCAAACTCTTTGGACGGGACCGAACCCCCAGAGAGTAAGACTCGTCCATTTCCCATGAAGTCACCCGGCAATTTCACGACCATGAGTGACACGATATCCAGAGACAAAAACTTGAGCAAGAGCCTCACACTCGCCCTTTTTTCATATCCCGAAGTGTTCTCCTCATGGTCTGTAGATCAGTCCTGCCATACCTATGACCCAAAACATAAGCCGAGTTTGTGTTTTCAGACAACTGTCCAAAGAGCTCTGGCCTGCACACCCTACAGGCTCAGGGCCCTGGAGCCAAACCTGAGGACTGTACTTGCCCTCTCCAAGGGAATTGTATGTGCCCATTCCAATGGCCACAACCCTACTAGTAGGATAACCTCCAAAGTCCCTGAGGCCATCCCAAGACTTGTGGCTTCCCAGGACAAACAGGGGCAATCTGAGCCCATCTGAGCACCTACCTGCACTCAGACCCGTAGACTGATGTCCCCAGAGGTAAAAAGGAACGAACAGGCCCCTAGGCACTAATCGGATCCATTGCTTTGGTTTCCAGGCATCTCTCCTCAGAGGCCTGGATTTCAATACCAGCATATGGCTGTTTCTTCACTCACCCATCGGAACAAATCTCATCTACACATGGGAAACATGCCCGTTGGAGCTGTGTCAAAGCCTCTGTTTAGGAGAACCCTTCAGGGCCCCAGGGCCACCGCTTCATTCCAAGGTCTCCATAGACACAAAAACATATTAGGACACATCCACAGGATAGTCCATTTCAACTCAGCCTCCTCGGTTGCCCCCCACATCCAGCAGATCTAACCTGTTTATTGCTTGGAGACAATTGGAATGCGAGGTGGGCTACCCAGCCATCCATCCTTAGAACCCTGCTCGGAATCGTTGGCCTGGAGCCAACCAACAGGTCTCAATTGTCCTGCAGAAGAATCTTTGCAGTTTGGAGCTTCTCACAACTCCCATCGTGGGAAAACCCCCATGTCCTCGTGATCCAACCCCCTTCAAGAAAGGGCCATCAGGGCAGAAAGTCCAACCTGAGCGATCGTCTGATCCTTGCCCTGACTTCAGATGCACGAGATCTCGATTGAGGTCTGTAGATTGTGCCTGCCATATCCTCACCCAGAAACCTAGGCCTAGCTTGGGTTCACAGACTCCGTCCTCAGACAACTGGCCCACAAGCCCTCCAGTTGGGCAATCCAGAACTACAATGCCGCACTCTGCCTGCCCTACAGAAGTAAAACATTGCCCTCAAGGCTACCCCGAAACCCCAAATGAGGATCAACCTGCACGCCATTCGGCTGTACCCCAAACATATAGGCTGACCTGGGCACTATTTCCCCTTCTGACCCAGCCTGAGCCTGGACCTCCTGGTCCCACCCAGACAGCTGGCCGCACACTGAGCACATTGGACCCGTCATGGCCTTAGGTCGTCATCACTTCCCAACTGCGGTTTTCAGGCTCCAGAACCTAGACCTTATCTCCAACCACTGCCCAGGGTTGAAAATGATGCAGAAATCAGAACTCTTTCCCCATGGCAAGAAACCTTGTGGTTGGCATGTTGTCCAACGTTCAGTGTAGTTGAAACAAGCGTGGCCCATGAGGCCCAGCTTATGCTTGCGGGCCACATTGGTCACAAACACACATTGTGACCCTCAGCCTGAGCCCAGTCCTCAGGTAAGGCCTCTCAGGGCCTATATGAAGAGACAGCATATTGGGCTTGCCATGCCCCTAGGCCCCAATTTTTAACCATAGTTCGGGTTGTCCCTTCACTCTTCCCCAGGGCTCTGCTTTGGAATTCCTCTTTTGGTGGGACACCTGAGGTAACAAACCTGAAAGGAGTCCTCCCATCCCACTGATTGACGAAAAACAATTGGGATCGGGCCAAATCCACAGAGAGGAAGATTCGTCCATGGCCCATGAGACCTCCCCAACATTCCACGGCCATCGCTGAAACCAAATCCTGAGACAAAAGCCTGAGCAAGCGCCTCAGACTCGCTCATTCTTCATATCCTGAAGAGTTCTTCTCATGGTTTGTAGATCGGGCGTGCCATACCTACGTCCCCAAACTTAAGCTGAGTTTGTGTTTTCAGTCACCTGTCCTCAAAGTCCTGGGCCACACTCCCTCCAGGCTGGGGACCCTGGAGCCACACATTAGGACTGCCCCCACCCAATCCATGGGAATTCTGCCCATTCCATTGTCAAAAATCGTACAAATTAGGAGAACCCTCCAAAGTCCCTGAGGCCATCCCAATAGTGTAGGTCGCCCGGGACAAAAAAGGGCGGGTGATACCGGCTGAGCATCTACCTCCACTCATCTACCTCCACTCATACCAAGAAGATTGAACCAGACAGGATCGAGGCCATTATCGGATCCATTGCTTTGGTTTACAGGCATGTCTCCTCAAAAGCCTGGATTCCAATACCAGCAGAGGGGATTTCCTGAGGCACCCATCAGAACAAATCTCGTCTCCACAAGGAAACTTGTGCATGGGAGCTATGCCAAAGCTTAGGAGAATACTTCAGTGTCCCGGTGCCACCTCCCCATTCCAAGGCCCTCATGGACACAAACACACGTTAGGTCCCATCCTCTGGAAAGTGCATTTCAACTGAGCCACCCCGGTTGCTCCCGCAGATCCATTAGATCTAAACTGTCTTGTTGCTAGGAGATAATTGGAAAGCGAGGCAGACTTCCCAGGCATCCATCCTCGAACTGTGCTCTGGAGTCATTCCATATGGGATGTCCTGGAGCTGTCCAACAGGTCTCAATTGTTCCGCAGAAGGAATCCTTGAAGGGGGCATCCAACATCTCCCAACGTGGAAAACCTCCATGGCCTCGAGATTCCGCTCCCTTCATGAAGGGGCCGTCATGCACAGAAACTCCAACCTGAGCCAACGTCGGATCCTCGCCTGACTTCAGATGCATGAGATATTGGTTCAGATCTGCAGGGGGTACCTGCCGTGCCCTCACCCTGAATCCGAAGTCTAGCTTGTGTTCTGAGACTTGCGTCCTCACTCTCCTGGCCCCGAAGCCCTCAAGTTTGGCAATTCCGGACCGACAATGAAGCACTCTGCCTGCCCTCTAGAAAAAATATATTGCCTAATGAGCAGCCCAGGCAGCTTAAATGAGGATAAACCTACACGGCACTCGAATGTACCCAAATTATATAGTCTAACCTGGGCACTAATGCACTGTCTGACACAACCTGAGCCCGGACCTGCTGACCAACACCCAGACAGCTGACCGCACGCTGAGCACATCAGACCCGCCATGGCCTTAGGTCATCATCTCTTCCCTACCTCAGTTTTCAGGCTTCAGAACCTAGACCTTATCTCCAATCACTGCCCACGGGTGACTGTGATGCAGAAATCAGAACTCTTCCTGACCCATGGCAAGAAACCTTGTGGTTGGCATTTTGTCCAACCTACAGTGTAGGAGAAATCAGCATTCACCCTGAGGCCCCGCCCATTCTTGAGTGCGACGAGAGCATAAACACGCATTGTGACCTCAGCGTGAGTCCTGTCCTCTAGTAAGTCCTCTCAGTGGCTGGACCATTAGATGTCATAATGGGCTTGACATGTCCCTAGTCCCCAATTTTTAACCAGATTTCTGTTTGTCCAGTCGCCCCACCCCAGGGCTCTACTCTGGAATCCCTCATTTGGTGGGACATCTGAGGTTGAAAAACAAAATGAAACAAATCGACAACAACAAAAAAACGGACTTCTTCCATCCCCAGAATGACCCCAAACTCTTTGGACGGGACCGAACCCCCAGAGAGTAAGACTCGTCCATTTCCCATGAAGTCACCCGGCAATTTCACGACCATGAGTGACACGATATCCAGACAAAAACTTGAGCAAGAGCCTCACACTCGCCCTTTTTTCATATCCCGAAGTGTTCTCCTCATGGTCTGTAGATCAGTCCTGCCATACCTATGACCCAAAACATAAGCCGAGTTTGTGTTTTCAGACAACTGTCCAAACAGCTCTGGCCTACACACGCTACAGGCTCAGGGCCCTGGAGCCAAACCTGAGGACTGTACTTGCCCTCTCCAAGGGAATTGTATGTGACCATTCCAATGGCCACAACCCTACTAGTAGGATAACCTCCAAAGTCCCTGAGGCCATCCCAAGAGTTGTGGCTTCCCAGGACAAACAGGGGCAATCTGAGCCCATCTGAGCACCTACCTGCTCTCAGACCCGTAGACTGATGTCCCCAGAGGTAAAAAGGAACGAACAGGCCCCTAGGCACTAATCGGATCCTTTGCTTTTGTTTCCAGGCATCTCTCCTCAGAGGCCTGGATTTCAATACCAGCATATGGCTGTTTCTTGACTCACCCATCAGAACAAATCTCATCTACACATGGGAAACATGCACGTTGGAGCTGTGTCAAAGCCTCTGTTTAGGAGAACCCTTCAGGGCCCCAGGGCCACCGCTTCATTCCAAGGTCTCCATAGACACAAAAACATATTAGGACACATCCACTGGAGAGTCCATTTCAACTCAGCCTCCTCGGTTGCCCCCCACATCCAGCAGATCTAACCTGTCTTGTTGCTTGGAGACAATTGGAATGCGAGGTGGGCTACCCAGCCATCCATCCTTAGAACCCTGCTCGGAATCGTTGGCCTGGAGCCAACCAACAGGTCTCAATTGTCCTGCAGAAGAATCTTTGCAGTTTGGAGCTTCTCACAACTCCCATCGTGGGAAAACCCCCATGTCCTCGTGATCCAACCCCCTTCAAGAAAGGGCCATCAGGGCAGAAAGTCCAACCTGAGCGATCGTCTGATCCTTGCCCTGACTTCAGATGCACGAGATCTCGATTGAGGTCTGTAGATTGTGCCTGCCATATCCTCACCCAGAAACCTAGGCCTAGCTTGGGTTCTCAGACTCCGTCCTCAGACTACTGGCCCACAAGCCCTCCAGTTTGGCAATCCAAAACTACAATGCCGCACTCTGCCTTCCCTACAGAAGTAAAATATTGCCCTCAGGGCTACCCCAAAACCCCAAATGAGGATCCACCTGCACGCCATTCGGCTGTACCCCAAACATATAGGCTGACCTGGGCACTATTTCCCCTTCTGACCCAGCCTGAGCCTGGACCTCCTGGTCCCACCCAGACAGCTGGCCGCACACTGAGCACATCGGACCCGCCATGGCCTGAGGTCGTCATCTCTTCCCAACTGCGGTTTTCAGGCTCCAGAACCTAGACCTTATCTCCAACCACTGCCCAGGTTTGAAAATGATGCTGAAATCAGAACTCTTTCCCCATGGCAAGAAACCTTGTGGTTGGCATGTTGTCCAACGTTCAGTGTAGTTGAAACAAGCGTGGCCCATGAGGCCCAGCCCATGCTTGCGGGGCACATTGGTCACAAACACACATTGTGACCCTCAGCCTGAGCCCAGTCCTCAGGTAAGGCCTCTCAGGTCCTATATGAAGAGACAGCATATTGGGCTTGACATGCCCCTAGGCCACAAATTTTAACCATAGTTCGGGGTGTCCCTTCACTCTTCCCCCGGGCTCTGCTTTGGAATTCCTCTTTTGGTGGGACACCTGAGGTAACAAACCTGAAAGGAGTCCTCCCATCCCACAGATTGACGAAAAAAAATTGGGATCGGGCCAAATCCACAGAGAGGAAGATTCGTCCATGGCCCATGAGACCTCCCCAACATTCCACGGCCATCGCTGAAACAAAATCCAGAGACAAAAGCCTGAGCAAGCGCCTTAGACTCGCTCATTCTTCATATCCTGAAGAGTTCTTCTCATGGTTTGTAGATCGGTCGTGCCATACCTACGTCCCCAAACTTTTTTTTTTTTTTAACTTTTTATTTTTTATAAACATATATTTTTATCCCCAGGGGTACAGGTCTGTGAATCACCAGGTTTACACACTTCACAGCACTCACCAAAGCACATACCCTCCCCAATGTCCATAATCCCACCCCCTTCTCCCAAACCCCCTCCCCCCAGCAACCCTCAGTTTGTTTTGTGAGATTAAGAGTCACTTATGGTTTGTCTCCCTCCCAATCCCATCTTGTTTCATTTATTCTTCTCCTAACCACTTAAGCCTCCATGTTGCATCACCACTTCCTCATATCAGGGAGATCATATGATAGTTGTCTTTCTCTGCTTGACTTATTTCGCTAAGCATGATACGCTCTAGTTCCATCCATGTTGTTGCAAATGGCAAGATTTCATTTCTTTTGATGGCTGCATAGTATTCCATTGTGTATATATACCACATCTTCTTGATCCATTCATCTGTGGATGGACATCTAGGTTCTTTCCATAGTTTGGCTATTGTGGACATTGCTGCTATAAACATTCGGGTGCATGTGCCCCTTTGGATCACTACATTTGTATCTTTAGGGTAAATACCCAATAGTGCAATTGCTGGGTCATAGGGCAGTTCTATTTTCAACATTCTGAGGAACCTCCATGCTGTTTTCCAGAGTGGCTGCACCAGCTTGCATTCCCACCAACAGTGTAGGAGGGTTCCCCTTTCTCCACATCCTCGCCAGCATCTGTCATTTCCTGACTTGTTGATTTTAGCCATTCTGACTGGTGTGAGGTGATATCTCATTGTGGTTTTGATTTGTATTTCCCTGATGCCGAGTGATATGGAGCACTTTTTCATGTGTCTGTTGGCCATCTGGATGTCTTCTTTGCAGAAATGTCTGTTCATGTCCTCTGCCCATTTCTTGATTGGATTATTTGTTCTTTGGGTGTTGAGTTTGCTAAGTTCTTTATAGATTCTGGACACTAGTCCTTTATCTGATATGTCGTTTGCAAATATCTTCTCCCATTCTGTCAGTTGTCTTTTGATTTTGTTAACTGTTTCCTTTGCTGTGCAAAAGCTTTTGATCTTGATGAAATCCCAATAGTTCATTTTTTCCCTTTCTTCCCTTGCCTTTTGCGTTGTTCCTAGAAAGATGTTGCTGCGGCAGAGGTCGAAGAGGTTGCTGCCTGTGTTCTCCTGAAGGATTTTGAAGGATTCCTTTCGCACATTGAGGTCCTTCATCCATCCCTGAGGCCATCCCAAGATTTGTGGCTTCCCAGGACAAACAGGGGGCAATCTGAGCCCATCTGAGCACCTTCCTGCACTCACACCCGTAGACTGATGTCCCCAGAGGTAAAAAGGAATGAACAGGCCCCTAGGCACTAATCAGATCCATTGCTTTGGTTTCCAGGAAACTCTCCTCAGAGGCCTGGATTTCAATACCAGCATATGGCTGTTTCTTGACTCACCCATCAGAACAAATCTCATCTACACATGGGAAACATGCACGTTGGAGCTGTGTCAAAGCCTCTGTTTAGGAGAACCCTTCAGGGCCCCAGGGCCACCGCTTCATTCCAAGGTCTCCATAGACACAAAAACATATTAGGACACATCCACAGGAGAGTCCATTTCAACTCAGCCTCCTCGGTTGCCCCCCACATCCAGCAGATCTAACCTGTCTTGTTGCTTGGAGACAATTGGAATGCGAGGTGGGCTACCCAGCCATCCATCCTTAGAACCCTGCTCGGAATCGTTGGCCTGGAGCCAACCAACAGGTCTCAATTGTCCTGCAGAAGAATCTTTGCAGTTTGGAGCTTCTCACAACTCCCATCGTGGGAAAACCCCCATGTCCTCGTGATCCAACCCCCTTCAAGAAAGGGCCATCAGGGCAGAAAGTCCAACCTGAGCGATCGTCTGATCCTTGCCCTGACTTCAGATGCACGAGATCTCGATTGAGGTCTGTAGATTGTGCCTGCCATATCCTCACCCAGAAACCTAGGCCTAGCTTGGGTTCTCAGACTCCGTCCTCAGACTACTGGCCCACAAGCCCTCCAGTTTGGCAATCCAAAACTACAATGCCGCACTCTGCCTTCCCTACAGAAGTAAAATATTGCCCTCAGGGCTACCCCAAAACCCCAAATGAGGATCCACCTGCACGCCATTCGGCTGTACCCCAAACATATAGGCTGACCTGGGCACTATTTCCCCTTCTGACCCAGCCTGAGCCTGGACCTCCTGGTCCCACCCAGACAGCTGGCCGCACACTGAGCACATCGGACCCGCCATGGCCTGAGGTCGTCATCTCTTCCCAACTGCGGTTTTCAGGCTCCAGAACCTAGACCTTATCTCCAACCACTGCCCAGGTTTGAAAATGATGCTGAAATCAGAACTCTTTCCCCATGGCAAGAAACCTTGTGGTTGGCATGTTGTCCAACGTTCAGTGTAGTTGAAACAAGCGTGGCCCATGAGGCCCAGCCCATGCTTGCGGGGCACATTGGTCACAAACACACATTGTGACCCTCAGCCTGAGCCCAGTCCTCAGGTAAGGCCTCTCAGGTCCTATATGAAGAGACAGCATATTGGGCTTGACATGCCCCTAGGCCACAAATTTTAACCATAGTTCGGGGTGTCCCTTCACTCTTCCCCCGGGCTCTGCTTTGGAATTCCTCTTTTGGTGGGACACCTGAGGTAACAAACCTGAAAGGAGTCCTCCCATCCCACAGATTGACGAAAAAAAATTGGGATCGGGCCAAATCCACAGAGAGGAAGATTCGTCCATGGCCCATGAGACCTCCCCAACATTCCACGGCCATCGCTGAAACAAAATCCAGAGACAAAAGCCTGAGCAAGCGCCTTAGACTCGCTCATTCTTCATATCCTGAAGAGTTCTTCTCATGGTTTGTAGATCGGTCGTGCCATACCTACGTCCCCAAACTTTTTTTTTTTTTTTAACTTTTTATTTTTTATAAACATATATTTTTATCCCCAGGGGTACAGGTCTGTGAATCACCAGGTTTACACACTTCACAGCACTCACCAAAGCACATACCCTCCCCAATGTCCATAATCCCACCCCCTTCTCCCAAACCCCCTCCCCCCAGCAACCCTCAGTTTGTTTTGTGAGATTAAGAGTCACTTATGGTTTGTCTCCCTCCCAATCCCATCTTGTTTCATTTATTCTTCTCCTAACCACTTAAGCCTCCATGTTGCATCACCACTTCCTCATATCAGGGAGATCATATGATAGTTGTCTTTCTCTGCTTGACTTATTTCGCTAAGCATGATACGCTCTAGTTCCATCCATGTTGTTGCAAATGGCAAGATTTCATTTCTTTTGATGGCTGCATAGTATTCCATTGTGTATATATACCACATCTTCTTGATCCATTCATCTGTGGATGGACATCTAGGTTCTTTCCATAGTTTGGCTATTGTGGACATTGCTGCTATAAACATTCGGGTGCATGTGCCCCTTTGGATCACTACATTTGTATCTTTAGGGTAAATACCCAATAGTGCAATTGCTGGGTCATAGGGCAGTTCTATTTTCAACATTCTGAGGAACCTCCATGCTGTTTTCCAGAGTGGCTGCACCAGCTTGCATTCCCACCAACAGTGTAGGAGGGTTCCCCTTTCTCCACATCCTCGCCAGCATCTGTCATTTCCTGACTTGTTGATTTTAGCCATTCTGACTGGTGTGAGGTGATATCTCATTGTGGTTTTGATTTGTATTTCCCTGATGCCGAGTGATATGGAGCACTTTTTCATGTGTCTGTTGGCCATCTGGATGTCTTCTTTGCAGAAATGTCTGTTCATGTCCTCTGCCCATTTCTTGATTGGATTATTTGTTCTTTGGGTGTTGAGTTTGCTAAGTTCTTTATAGATTCTGGACACTAGTCCTTTATCTGATATGTCGTTTGCAAATATCTTCTCCCATTCTGTCAGTTGTCTTTTGATTTTGTTAACTGTTTCCTTTGCTGTGCAAAAGCTTTTGATCTTGATGAAATCCCAATAGTTCATTTTTTCCCTTTCTTCCCTTGCCTTTTGCGTTGTTCCTAGAAAGATGTTGCTGCGGCAGAGGTCGAAGAGGTTGCTGCCTGTGTTCTCCTGAAGGATTTTGAAGGATTCCTTTCGCACATTGAGGTCCTTCATCCATCCCTGAGGCCATCCCAAGATTTGTGGCTTCCCAGGACAAACAGGGGGCAATCTGAGCCCATCTGAGCACCTTCCTGCACTCACACCCGTAGACTGATGTCCCCAGAGGTAAAAAGGAATGAACAGGCCCCTAGGCACTAATCAGATCCATTGCTTTGGTTTCCAGGAAACTCTCCTCAGAGGCCTGGATTTCAATACCAGCATATGGCTGTTTCTTGACTCACCCATCAGAACAAATCTCATCTACACATGGGAAACATGCACGTTGGAGCTGTGTCAAAGCCTCTGTTTAGGAGAACCCTTCAGGGCCCCAGGGCCACCGCTTCATTCCAAGGTCTCCATAGACACAAAAACATATTAGGACACATCCACAGGAGAGTCCATTTCAACTCAGCCTCCTCGGTTGCCCCCCACATCCAGCAGATCTAACCTGTCTTGTTGCTTGGAGACAATTGGAATGCGAGGTGGGCTACCCAGCCATCCATCCTTAGAACCCTGCTCGGAATCGTTGGCCTGGAGCCAACCAACAGGTCTCAATTGTCCTGCAGAAGAATCTTTGCAGTTTGGAGCTTCTCACAACTCCCATCGTGGGAAAACCCCCATGTCCTCGTGATCCAACCCCCTTCAAGAAAGGGCCATCAGGGCAGAAAGTCCAACCTGAGCGATCGTCTGATCCTTGCCCTGACTTCAGATGCACGAGATCTCGATTGAGGTCTGTAGATTGTGCCTGCCATATCCTCACCCAGAAACCTAGGCCTAGCTTGGGTTCTCAGACTCCGTCCTCAGACTACTGGCCCACAAGCCCTCCAGTTTGGCAATCCAAAACTACAATGCCGCACTCTGCCTTCCCTACAGAAGTAAAATATTGCCCTCAGGGCTACCCCAAAACCCCAAATGAGGATCCACCTGCACGCCATTCGGCTGTACCCCAAACATATAGGCTGACCTGGGCACTATTTCCCCTTCTGACCCAGCCTGAGCCTGGACCTCCTGGTCCCACCCAGACAGCTGGCCGCACACTGAGCACATCGGACCCGCCATGGCCTGAGGTCGTCATCTCTTCCCAACTGCGGTTTTCAGGCTCCAGAACCTAGACCTTATCTCCAACCACTGCCCAGGTTTGAAAATGATGCTGAAATCAGAACTCTTTCCCCATGGCAAGAAACCTTGTGGTTGGCATGTTGTCCAACGTTCAGTGTAGTTGAAACAAGCGTGGCCCATGAGGCCCAGCCCATGCTTGCGGGGCACATTGGTCACAAACACACATTGTGACCCTCAGCCTGAGCCCAGTCCTCAGGTAAGGCCTCTCAGGTCCTATATGAAGAGACAGCATATTGGGCTTGACATGCCCCTAGGCCACAAATTTTAACCATAGTTCGGGGTGTCCCTTCACTCTTCCCCCGGGCTCTGCTTTGGAATTCCTCTTTTGGTGGGACACCTGAGGTAACAAACCTGAAAGGAGTCCTCCCATCCCACAGATTGACGAAAAAAAATTGGGATCGGGCCAAATCCACAGAGAGGAAGATTCGTCCATGGCCCATGAGACCTCCCCAACATTCCACGGCCATCGCTGAAACAAAATCCAGAGACAAAAGCCTGAGCAAGCGCCTTAGACTCGCTCATTCTTCATATCCTGAAGAGTTCTTCTCATGGTTTGTAGATCGGTCGTGCCATACCTACGTCCCCAAACTTTTTTTTTTTTTTTAACTTTTTATTTTTTATAAACATATATTTTTATCCCCAGGGGTACAGGTCTGTGAATCACCAGGTTTACACACTTCACAGCACTCACCAAAGCACATACCCTCCCCAATGTCCATAATCCCACCCCCTTCTCCCAAACCCCCTCCCCCCAGCAACCCTCAGTTTGTTTTGTGAGATTAAGAGTCACTTATGGTTTGTCTCCCTCCCAATCCCATCTTGTTTCATTTATTCTTCTCCTAACCACTTAAGCCTCCATGTTGCATCACCACTTCCTCATATCAGGGAGATCATATGATAGTTGTCTTTCTCTGCTTGACTTATTTCGCTAAGCATGATACGCTCTAGTTCCATCCATGTTGTTGCAAATGGCAAGATTTCATTTCTTTTGATGGCTGCATAGTATTCCATTGTGTATATATACCACATCTTCTTGATCCATTCATCTGTGGATGGACATCTAGGTTCTTTCCATAGTTTGGCTATTGTGGACATTGCTGCTATAAACATTCGGGTGCATGTGCCCCTTTGGATCACTACATTTGTATCTTTAGGGTAAATACCCAATAGTGCAATTGCTGGGTCATAGGGCAGTTCTATTTTCAACATTCTGAGGAACCTCCATGCTGTTTTCCAGAGTGGCTGCACCAGCTTGCATTCCCACCAACAGTGTAGGAGGGTTCCCCTTTCTCCACATCCTCGCCAGCATCTGTCATTTCCTGACTTGTTGATTTTAGCCATTCTGACTGGTGTGAGGTGATATCTCATTGTGGTTTTGATTTGTATTTCCCTGATGCCGAGTGATATGGAGCACTTTTTCATGTGTCTGTTGGCCATCTGGATGTCTTCTTTGCAGAAATGTCTGTTCATGTCCTCTGCCCATTTCTTGATTGGATTATTTGTTCTTTGGGTGTTGAGTTTGCTAAGTTCTTTATAGATTCTGGACACTAGTCCTTTATCTGATATGTCGTTTGCAAATATCTTCTCCCATTCTGTCAGTTGTCTTTTGATTTTGTTAACTGTTTCCTTTGCTGTGCAAAAGCTTTTGATCTTGATGAAATCCCAATAGTTCATTTTTTCCCTTTCTTCCCTTGCCTTTTGCGTTGTTCCTAGAAAGATGTTGCTGCGGCAGAGGTCGAAGAGGTTGCTGCCTGTGTTCTCCTGAAGGATTTTGAAGGATTCCTTTCGCACATTGAGGTCCTTCATCCATCCCTGAGGCCATCCCAAGATTTGTGGCTTCCCAGGACAAACAGGGGGCAATCTGAGCCCATCTGAGCACCTTCCTGCACTCACACCCGTAGACTGATGTCCCCAGAGGTAAAAAGGAATGAACAGGCCCCTAGGCACTAATCAGATCCATTGCTTTGGTTTCCAGGAAACTCTCCTCAGAGGCCTGGATTTCAATACCAGCATATGGCTGTTTCTTGACTCACCCATCAGAACAAATCTCATCTACACATGGGAAACATGCACGTTGGAGCTGTGTCAAAGCCTCTGTTTAGGAGAACCCTTCAGGGCCCCAAGGCCACCGCTTCATTCCTAGGTCTCCATAGACACAAAAACATATTAGGACACATCCACAGGAGAGTCCATTTCAACTCAGCCTCCTCGGTTGCCCCCCACATCCAGCAGATCTAACCTGTCTTGTTGCTTGGAGACAATTGGAATGCGAGGTGGGCTACCCTGCCATCCATCCTTAGAACCCTGCTCGGAATCGTGGCCTGGAGCCAACCAACTGGTCTCAATTGTCCTGCAGAAGAATCTTTGCAGTTTGGAGCTTCTCACAACTCCCATCGTGGGAAAACCCCCATGTCCTCATGATCCAACCCCCTTCAAGAAAGGGCCATCAGGGCAGAAAGTCCAACCTGAGCGATCGTCTGATCCTTGCCCTGACTTCAGATGCACGAGATCTCTATTGAGGTCTGTAGATTGTGCCTGCCATATCCTCACCCAGAAACCTAGGCCTAGCTTGGGTTCTCAGACTCCGTCCTCAGACTACTGGCCCACAAGCCCTCCAGTTTGGCAATCCAGAACTACAATGCCGCACTCTGCCTGCCCTACAGAAGTAAAACATTGCCCTCAGGGCTACCCCGAAACCCCAAATGAGGATCAACCTGCACGCCAATCGGCTGTACCCCAAACATATAGGCTGACCTGGGCACTATTTCCCCTTCTGACCCAGCCTGAGCCTGGACCTCCTGGTCCCACCCAGACAGCTGGCCGCACACTGAGCACATCGGACCCGCCATGGCCTTAGGTCGTCATCTCTTCCCAACTGCGGTTTTCAGGCTCCAGAACCTAGACCTTATCTCCAACCACTGCCCAGGGTTGAAAATGATGCAGAAATCAGAACTCTTTCCCCATGGCAAGAAACCTTGTGGTTGGCATGTTGTCCAACGTTCAGTGTAGTTGAAACAAGCGTGGCCCATGAGGCCCAGCCCATGTTTTCGGGCCACATTGGTCACAAACACATATTGTGACCCTCAGCCTGAGGCCAGTCCTCAGGTAAGGCCTCTCAGGGCCTATATGAAGAGACAGCATATTGGGCTTGCCATGCCCCTAGGCCCCAATTTTTAACCATAGTTTGGGGTGTCCCTTCACTCTTCCCCAGGGCTCTGCTTTGGAATTCCTCTTTTGGTGGGACACCAGAGGTAACAAACCTGAAAGGAGTCCTCCCATCCCACAGATTGACGAAAAACAATTGGGATCGGGCCAAATCCACAGAGAGGAAGATTCGTCCATGGCCCATGAGACCTCCCCAACATTCCACGGCCATCGCTGAAACAAAATCCAGAGACAAAAGCCTGAGCAAGCTCCTCAGACTCGCTCATTCTTCATATCCTGAAGAGTTCTTCTCATGGTTTGTAGATCGGGCGTGCCATACCTACGTCCCCAAACTTAAGCTGAGTTTGTGTTTTCAGTCTTCTGTCGTCAAAGTCCTGGGCCACACTCCCTCCAGGCTGGGGCCCCTGGAGCCACACATTAGGACTGCCCCCACCCAATCCATGGGAATTCTGCCCATTCCATTGTCAAAAATCGTACAAATTAGGAGAACCCTCCAAAGTCCCTGAGGCCAACCCAATAGTGTAGGTCGCCCGGGACAAAAAAGGGCGGTTGATACCAGCTGAGCATCTTCCTCCACTCATCTACCTCCACTCCTACCAAGAAGATTGAACCAGACAGGACCCGAGGCCATTATCGGATCCATTGCTTTGGTTTACAGGCATGTCTCCTCAAAAGCCTGGATTCCAATACCAGCAGAGGGGATTTCCTGAGGCACCCATCAGAACAAATCTCGTCTCCACAAGGAAACTTGTGCATGGGAGCTATGCCAAAGCTTAGGAGAATACTTCAGGGTCCCGGTGCCACAACCCATTCCAAGGCCCTCATGGACACAAACACACATTAGGACCCATCCTCTGGAAAGTGCATTTCAACTCAGCCACCCCGGATGCTCCCGCAGATCCATTAAATCTAAACTGTCTTGTTGCTAGGAGACAATTGGAATGCGAGACGGACTTTCCAGGCATCCATCCTCGAACGGTGCTCTGTAGTCATTCCATATGGGATGTCCTGGAGCTGTCCAACAGGTCTCAATTGTCCTGCAGAAGTAATCCTTGAAGGGGGCATCCCACATCTCCCAACGTGGAAAACCTCCATGGCCTCGAGATTCCGCTCCCTTCATGAAGGGGCCGTCATGCACAGAAACTCCAACCTGAGCCAACGTCGGATCCTCGCCCTGACTTCAGATGCATGAGATATTGGTTCAGATCTGCAGGGGGTACCTGCCGTGCCCTCACCCTGAATCCGAAGTCTGGCTTGTGTTCTCAGACTTCCGTCCTCACTCTCCTGGCCCCGAAGCCCTCATGTTTGGCAATTCCGGACAGACAATGAAGCACTCTGCCTGCCCTCTAGAAAAAATATATTGCCTAATGAGCTGACCAGGCAGCTTAAATGAAGATAAACCTACACGGCACTCGAATGTACCCTAATTATATAGTCTAACCTGGGCAGAAATGAACTGTCTGACACAACATGAGCCCGGACCTGCTGACCAACACCCAGACAGCTGACCGCGCCCTGAGCACATCAGACCCGCCATGGCCTTAGGTCATCATCTCTTCCCTACCTCAGTTTTCAGGCTTCAGAACCTAGACCTTATCTCCAATCACTGCCCACGGGTGACTGTGATGCAGAAATCAGAACTCTTCCTGACCCATGGCAAGAAACCTTGTGGTTGGCATGTTGTCCAACGTTCAGTGTAGGAGAAACCAGCATTAACCCTGAGGCCCCGCCCATTCTTGAGTGCGACGAGAGCATAAACACGCATTGTGACCTCAGCGTGAGTCCTGTCCTCTAGTAAGTCCTCTCAGTGGCTGGACCATTAGATGTCATAATGGGCTTGACATGTCCCTAGTCCCCAATTTTTAACCAGATTTCTGGTTGTCCAGTCGCCCCACCCCAGGGCTCTACTCTGGAATCCCTCATTTGGTGGGACATCTGAGGTTGAAAAACAAAATGAAACAAATCGACAACAACAACAAAAAACGGACTTCTTCCATCCCCAGAATGACCGCAAACTCTTTGGACGGGACCGAACCCCCAGAGAGTAAGACTCGTCCATTTCCCATGAAGTCACCCGGCAATTTCACGACCATGAGTGACATGATATCCAGAGACAAAAACTTGAGCAAGAGCCTCACACTCGCCCTTTTTTCATATCCCGAAGTGTTCTCCTCATGGTCTGTAGATCAGTCCTGCCATACCTATGACCCAAAACATAAGCCGAGTTTGTGTTTTCAGACAACTGTCCAAACAGCTCTGGCCTACACACCCTACAGGCTCAGGGCCCTGGAGCCAAACCTGAGGACTGTACTTGCGCTCTCCAAGGGAATTGTATGTGCCCATTCCAATGGCCACAACCCTACTAATAGGATAACCTCCAAAGTCCCTGAGGCCATCCCAATAGTTGTGGCTTCCCAGGACAAACAGGGGGCAATCTGAGCCCATCTGAGCACCTTCCTGCACTCAGACCCGTAGACTGATGTCCCCAGAGGTAAAAAGGAACGAACAGGTCCCTAGGCACTAATCAGATCCATTGCTTTGGTTTTCAGGAAACTCTCCTCAGAGGCCTGGATTTCAATACCAGCATATGGCTGTTTCTTGACTCACCCATCAGAACAAATCTCATCTACACATGGGAAACATGCACGTTGGAGCTGTGTCAAAGCCTCTGTTTAGGAGAACCCTTCAGGGCCCCAAGGCCACCGCTTCATTCCAAGGTCTCCATAGACACAAAAACATATTAGGACACATCCACAGGAGAGTCCATTTCAACTCAGCCTCCTCGGTTGCCCCCCACATCCAGCAGATCTAACCTGTCTTGTTGCTTGGAGACAATTGGAATGCGAGGTGGGCTACCCAGCCATCCATCCTTAGAACCCTGCTCGGAATCGTTGGCCTGGAGCCAACCAACAGGTCTCAATTGTCCTGCAGAAGAATCTTTGCAGTTTGGAGCTTCTCACAACTCCCATCGTGGAAAATCCCCATGTCCTCGTGATCCAACCCCCTTCAAGAAAGGGCCATCTGGGCAGAAAGTCCAACCTGAGCGATCGTCTGATCCTTGCCCTGACTTCAGATGCACGAGATCTCTATTGAGGTCTGTAGATTGTGCCTGCCATATCCTCACCTAGAAACCTAGGCCTAGCTTGGGTTCTCAGACTCCGTCCTCAGACTACTGGCCCACAAGCCCTCCAGTTGGGCAATCCAGAACTACAATGCCACACTCTGCCTGCCCTACAGAAGTAAAACATTGCCCTCAGGGCTACCCCGAAACCCCAAATGAGGATCAACCTGCACGCCAATTGGCTGTACCCCAAACATATAGGCTGACCTGGGCACTATTTCCCCTTCTGACCCAGCCTGAGCCTGGACCTCCTGGTCCCACCCAGACAGCTGGCCGCACACTGAGCACATCGGACCCGCCATGGCCTTAGGTCGTCATCTCTTCCCAACTGCGGTTTTCAGGCTCCAGAACCTAGACCTTATCTCCAACCACTGCCCAGGGTTGAAAACTATGCAGAAAACAGAACTCTTTCCCCATGGCAAGAAACCTTGTGCTTAGCATGTTGTCCAACGTTCAGTGTAGTTGAAACAAGCGTGGCCCATGAGGCCCAGCCCATGCTTGCGGGCCACATTGGTCACAAACACACATTGTGACCCTCAGCCTGAGCCCAGTCCTCAGGTAAGGCCTCTCAGGGCCTATATGAAGAGACAGCATATTGGGCTTGCCATGCCCCTAGGCCCCAATTTTTAACCATAGTTCGGGGTGTCCCTTCACTCTTCCCCAGGGCTCTGCTTTGGAATTCCTCTTTTGGTGGGACACCTGAGGTAACAAACCTGAAAGGAGTCCTCCCATCCCACAGATTGACGAAAAACAATTGGGATCGGGCCAAATCCACAGAGAGGAAGATTCGTCCATGGCCCATGAGAAATCCCCAACATTCCACGGCCATCGCTGAAACAAAATCCAGAGACAAAAGCCTGAGCAAGCGCCTCAGACTCGCTCATTCTTCATATCCTGAAGAGTTCTTCTCATGGTTTGTAGATCGAGCGTGCCATACCTACGTCCCCAAACTTAAGCTGAGTTTGTGTTTTCAGTCTTCTGTCGTCAAAGTCCTGGGCCACACTCCCTCCAGGCTGGGGCCCCTGGAGCCACACATTAGGACTGCCCCCACCCAATCCATGGGAATTCTGCCCATTCCATTGTCAAAAATCGTACAAATTAGGAGAACCCTCCAAAGTCCCTGAGGCCATCCCAATAGTGTAGGTCGCCCGGGACAAAAAAGGGCGGTTGATACAAGCTGAGCATCTTCCTCCACTCATCTACCTCCACTCATACCAAGAAGATTGAACCAGACAGGACCCGAGGCCAATATCGGATCCATTGCTTTGGTTTACAGGCATGTCTCCTCAAAAGCCTGGATTCCAATACCAGCAGAGGGGATTTCCTGAGGCACCCATCAGAACAAATCTCGTCTCCACAAGGAAACTTGTGCATGGGAGCTATGCCAAAGCTTAGGAGAATACTTCAGGGTCCCAGTGCAACCTCCCCATTCCAAGGCCCTCATGGACACAAACACACATTAGGACCCATCCTCTGGAAAGTGCATTTCAACTCAGCCACCCCGGTTGCTCCCGCAGATCCATTAGATCTAAACTGTCTTGTTGCTAGGAGACAATTGGAAGGCGAGGCGGACTTCCCAGGCATCCATCCTCGAACGGTGCTCTGGAGTCATTCCATATGGGATGTCCTGGAGCTGTCCAACAGGTCTCAATTGTCCCGCAGAAGGAATCCTTGAAGGGGGCATCCCACATCTCCCAACGTGGAAAACCTCCATGGCCTCGAGATTCCGCTCCCTTCATGAAGGGGCCGTCATGCACAGAAACTCCAACCTGAGCCAACGTCGGATCCTCGCCCTGACTTCAGATGCATGAGATATTGGTTCAGATCTGCAGGGGGTACCTGCCGTGCCCTCACCCTGAATCCGAAGTCTAGCTTGTGTTCTCAGACTTCCGTCCTCACTCTCCTGGCCCCGAAGCCCTCATGTTTGGCAATTCCGGACCGACAATGAAGCACTCTGCCTGCCCTCTAGAAAAAATATATTGCCTAATGAGCTGACCAGGCAGCTTAAATGAAGATAAACCTACACGGCACTCGAATGTACCCAAATTATATAGTCTAACCTGGGCACTAATGCACTGTCTGACACAACCTAAGACCGGACCTGCTGACCAACACCCATACAGCTGACCGCGCCCTGAGCACATCAGACCCGCCATGGCCTTAGGTCATCATCTCTTCCCTACCTCAGTTTTCAGGCTTCAGAACCAAGACCTTATCTCCAATCACTGCCCACGGGTGACTGTGATGCAGAAATCAGAACTCTTCCTGACCCATGGCAAGAAACCCTGTGGTTGGCATGTTGTCCAACCTTCAGTATAGGAGAAACCAGCATTCACCCTGAGGCCCCGCCCATTCTTGAGTGTGACGAGAGCATAAACACGCATTGTGACCTCAGCGTGAGTCCTGTCCTCTAGTAAGTCCACTCAGTGGCTGGACCATTAGATGTCATAATGGGCTTGACATGTCCCTAGTCCCTAATTTTTAACCAGATTTCTGGTTGTCCAGTCGCCCCACCCCAGGGCTCTACTCTGGAATCCCTCATTTGGTGGGACATCTGAGGTTGAAAAACAAAATGAAACAAATCGACAACAACAACAAAAAACGGACTTCTTCCATCCCCAGAATGACCGCAAACTCTTTGGACGGGACCGAACCCCCAGAGAGTAAGACTCGTCCATTTCCCATGAAGTCACCCGGCAATTTCACGACCATGAGTGACATGATATCCAGAGACAAAAACTTGAGCAAGAGCCTCACACTCGCCCTTTTTTCATATCCCGAAGTGTTCTCCTCATGGTCTGTAGATCAGTCCTGCCATACCTATGACCCAAAACATAAGCCGAGTTTGTGTTTTCAGACAACTGTCCAAACAGCTCTGGCCTACACACCCTACAGGCTCAGGGCCCTGGAGCCAAACCTGAGGACTGTACTTGCCCTCTCCACGGGAATTGTATGTGCCCATTCCAATGGCCACAACCCTACTAATAGGATAACCTCCAAAGTCCCTGAGGCCATCCCAATAGTTGTGGCTTCCCAGGACAAACAGGGGGCAATCTGAGCCCATCTGAGCACCTTCCTGCACTCAGACCCGTAGACTGATGTCCCCAGAGGTAAAAAGGAACGAACAGGCCCCTAGGCACTAATCAGATTCATTGCTTTGGTTTCCAGGAAACTCTCTTCAGAGGCCTGGATTTCAATACCAGCATATGGCTGTTTCTTGACTCACCCATCAGAACAAATCTCATCTACACATGGGAAACATGCACGTTGGAGCTGTGTCAAAGCCTCTGTTTAGGAGAACCCTTCAGGGCCCCAAGGCCACCGCTTCATTCCAAGGTCTCCATAGACACAAAAACATATTAGGACACATCCACAGGAGAGTCCATTTCAACTCAGCCTCCTCGGTTGCCCCCCACATCCAGCAGATCTAACCTGTCTTGTTGCTTGGAGACAATTGGAATGCGAGGTGGGCTACCCAGCCATCCATCCTTAGAACCCTGCTCGGAATCGTTGGCCTGGAGCCAACCAACAGGTCTCAATTGTCCTGCAGAAGAATCTTTGCAGTTTGGAGCTTCTCACAACTCCCATCGTGGGAAAACCCCCATGTCCTCGTGATCCAACCCCCTTCAAGAAAGGGCCATCAGGGCAGAAAGTCCAACCTGAGCGATCGTCTGATCCTTGCCCTGACTTCAGATGCACGAGATCCCTATTGAGGTCTGTAGATTGTGCCTGCCATATCCTCACCCAGAAACCTAGGCCTAGCTTGGGTTCTCAGACTCCGTCCTCAGACTACTGGCCCACAAGCCCTCCAGTTTGGCAATCCAGAACTACAATGCCGCACTCTGCCTGCCCTACAGAAGTAAAACATTGCCCTCAGGGCTAACCCGAAACCCCAAATGAGGATCAACCTGCACGCCAATCGGCTGTACCCCAAACATATAGGCTGACCTGGGCACTATTTCCCCTTCTGACCCAGCCTGAGCCTGGACCTCCTGGTCCCACCCAGACAGCTGGCCGCACACTGAGCACATCGGACCCGCCATGGCCTTAGGTCGTCATCTCTTCCCAACTGCGGTTTTCAGGCTCCAGAACCTAGACCTTATCTCCAACCACTGCCCAGGGTTGAAAACGATACAGAAAACAGAACTCTATCCCCATGGCAAGAAACCTTGTGCTTAGCATGTTGTCCAACGTTCAGTGTAGTTGAAACAAGCGTGGCCCATGAGGCCCAGCCCATGCTTGAGGGCCACATTGGTCACAAACACACATTGTGACCCTCAGCCTGAGCCCAGTCCTCAGGTAAGGCCTCTCAGGGCCTATATGAAGAGACAGCATATTGGGCTTGCCATGCCCCTAGGCCCCAATTTTTAACCATAGTTCGGGGTGTCCCTTCACTCTTCCCCAGGGCTCTGCTTTGGAATTCCTCTTTTGGTGGGACACCTGAGGTAACAAACCTGAAAGGAGTCCTCCCATCCCACAGATTGACGAAAAACAATTGGGATCGGGCCAAATCCACAGAGAGGAAGATTCGTCCATGGCCCATGAGACCTCCCCAACATTCCACGGCCATCGCTGAAACAAAATCCAGAGACAAAAGCCTGAGCAAGCGCCTCAGACTCGCTCATTCTTCATATCCTGAAGAGTTCTTCTCATGGTTTGTAGATCGAGCGTGCCATACCTACGTCCCCAAACTTAAGCTGAGTTTGTGTTTTCAGTCTTCTGTCGTCAAAGTCCTGGGCCACACTCCCTCCAGGCTGGGGACCCTGGAGCCACACATTAGGACTGCCCCCACCCAATCCATGGGAATTCTGCCCATTCCATTGTCAAAAATCGTACAAATTAGGAGAACCCTCCAAAGTCCCTGAGGCCATCCCAATAGTGTAGGTCGCCCGGGACAAAAAAGGGCGGTTGATACCAGCTGAGCATCTTCCTCCACTCATCTACCTCCACTCATACCTAGAAGATTGAACCAGACAGGACCCGAGGCCATTATCGGATCCATTGCTTTGGTTTACAGGCATGTCTCCTCAAAAGCCTGGATTCCAATACCAGCAGAGGGGATTTCCTGAGGCACCCATTAGAACAAATCTCGTCTCCAGAAGGAAACTTGTGCATGGGAGCTATGCCAAAGCTTAGGAGAATACTTCAGGGTCCCAGTGCAACCTCCCCATTCCAAGGCCCTCATGGACACAAACACACATTAGGACCCATCCTCTGGAAAGTGCATTTCAACTCAGCCACCCCGGTTGCTCCCGCAGATCCATTAGATCTAAACTGTCTTGTTGCTAGGAGACAATTGGAAGGCGAGGCAGACTTCCCAGGCATCCATCCTCGAACGGTGCTCTGGAGTCATTCCATATGGGATGTCCTGGAGCTGTCCAACAGGTCTCATTTGTCCCGCAGAAGGAATCCTTGAAGGGGGCATCCCACATCTCCCAACGTGGAAAACCTCTATGGCCTCGAGATTCCGCTCCCTTCATGAAGGGGCCGTCATGCACAGAAACTCCAACCTGAGCCAACGTCAGATCCTCGCCCTGACTTCAGATGCATGAGATATTGGTTCAGATCTGCAGGGTGTACCTGCCGTGCCCTCACCCTGAATCCGAAGTCTAGCTTGTGTTCTCAGACTTCCGTCCTCACTCTCCTGGCCCCGAAGCCCTCATGTTTGGCAATTCTGGACCGACAATGAAGCACTCTGCCTGCCCTCTAGAAAAAATATATTGCCTAATGAGCTGACCAGGCAGCTTAAATGAAGATAAACCTACACGGCACTCGAATGTACCCAAATTATATAGTCTAACCTGGGCAGAAATGCACTGTCTGACACAACATGAGCCCGGACCTGCTGACCAACACCCAGACAGATGACCTCGCCCTGAGCACATCAGACCCGCCATGGCCTTAGGTCATCATCTCTTCCCTACCTCAGTTTTCAGGCTTCAGAACCTAGACATTATCTCCAATCACTGCCCACGGGTGACTGTGATGCAGAAATCAGAACTCTTCCTGACCCATGGCAAGAAACCTTGTGGTTGGCATGTTGTCCAACGTTCAGTGTAGGAGAAACCAGCATTAACCCTGAGGCCCCGCCCATTCTTGAGTGCGACGAGAGCATAAACCCGCATTGTGACCTCAGCGTGAGTCCTGTCCTCTAGTAAGTCCTCTCAGTGGCTGGACCATTAGATGTCATAATGGGCTTGACATGTCCCTAGTCCCCAATTTTTAACCAGATTTCTGGTTGTCCAGTCGCCCCACGCCAGGGCTCTACTCTGGAATCCCTCATTTGGTGGGACATCTGAGGTTAAAAAACAAAATGAAACAAATCGACAACAACAACAAAAAACGGACTTCTTCCATCCCCAGAATGACCGCAAACTCTTTGGACGGGACCGAACCCCCAGAGAGTAAGACTCGTCCATTTCCCATGAAGTCACCCGGCAATTTCACGACCATGAGTGACACGATATCCAGAGACAAAAACTTGAGCAAGACCCTCACACTCGCCCTTTTTTCATATCCCGAAGTGTTCTCCTCATGGTCTGTAGATCAGTCCTGCCATACCTATGACCCAAAACATAAGCCGAGTTTGTGTTTTCAGACAACTGTCCAAACAGCTCTGGCCAACACACCCTACAGGCTCAGGGCCCTGGAGCCAAACCTGAGGACTGTACTTGCCCTCTCCAAGCGAATTGTATGTGCCCATTCCAATGGCCACAACCCTACTAATAGGATAACCTCCAAAGTCCCTGAGGCCATCCCAAGAGTTGTGGCTTCCCAGGACAAACAGGGGCAACCTGAGCCCAGCTGAGCACCTTCCTGCACTCAGACCCTTAGACTGATGTCCCCAGAGGTAAAAAGGAACGAACAGGCCCCTAGGCACTAATCGGATCCTTTGCTTTGTTTTCCAGGCATCTCTCCTCAGAGGCCTGGATTTCAATACCAGCATATGACTGTTTCTTGACTCACCCATCAGAACAAATCTCATCTACACATGGGAAACATGCACGTTGGAGCTGTGTCAAAGCCTCTGTTTTGGAGAACCCTTCAGTGCCCCAGGGCCACCGCTTCATTCCAAGGTCTCCATAGACACAAAAACATATTACGACACATCCACAGGAGAGTCCATTTCAACTCAGCCTCCTCGGTTGCCCCCCACATCCAGCAGATCTAACCTGTCTTGTTGCTTGGAGACAATTGGAATGCGAGGTGGGCTACCCAGCCATCCATCCTTAGAACCCTGCTCGGAATCGTTGGCCTGGAGCCAACCAACAGGTCTCAATTGTCCTGCAGAAGAATCTTTGCAGTTTGGAGCTTCTCACAACTCCCATCGTGGGAAAACCCCCAAGTCCTCGTGATCCAACCCCCTTCAAGAAAGGGCCATCAGGGCAGAAAGTCCAACCTGAGCGATCGTCTGATCCTTGCCCTGACTTCAGATGCACGAGATCTCGATTGAGGTCTGTAGATTGTGCCTGCCATATCCTCACCCAGAAACCTAGGCCTAGCTTGGGTTCTCAGACTCCGTCCTCAGACTACTGGCCCACAAGCCCTCCAGTTGGGCAATCCAGAACTACAATGCCGCACTCTGCCTACCCTACAGAAGTAAAACATTGCCCTCAGGGCTACCCCGAAACCCCAAATGAGGATCAACCTGCACGCCATTCGGCTGTACCCCAAACATATAGGCTGACCTGGGCACTATTTCCCCTTCTGACCCAGCCTGAGCCTGGACCTCCTGGTCCCACCCAGACAGCTGGCCGCACACTGAGCACATCGGACCCGCCATGGCCTTAGGACGTCATCTCTTCCCAACTGCGGTTTTCAGGCTCCAGAACCTAGACCTTATCTCCAACCACTGCCCAGGGTTGAAAATGATGCAGAAATCAGAACTCTTTCCCCATGGCAAGAAACCTTGTGCTTGGCATGTTGTCCAACGTTCAGTGTAGTTGAAACAAGCGTGGCTCATGAGGCCCAGCCCATGCTTGCGGGCCACACTGTTCACAAACACACATTGTGACCCTCAGCCTGAGCCCAGTCCTCAGGTAAGGCCTCTCAGGGCCTATATGAAGAGACAGCATATTGGGCTTGCCATGCCCCTAGGCCCCAATTTTTAACCATCGTTCGGGGTGTCCCTTCACTCTTCCCCAGGGCTCTGCTTTGGAATTCCTCTTTTGGTGGGACACCAGAGGTAACAAACCTGAAAGGAGTCCTCCCATCCCACAGATTGACGAAAAACAATTGGGATCGGGCCAAATCCACAGAGAGGAAGATTCGTCCATGGCCCATGAGACCTCCCCAACATTCCACGGCCATCGCTGAAACAAAATCCAGAGACAAAAGCCTGAGCAAGCGACTCGGACTCGCTCAATCTTCATATCCTGAAGAGTTCTTCTCATGGTTTGTAGATCGGGCGTGCCATACCTACGTCCCAAAACTTAAGCTGAGTTTGTGTTTTCAGTCTTCTGTGTTCAAAGTCCTGGGCCACACTCCCTCCAGGCTGGGGCCCCTCGAGCCACACATTAGGACTGCCCCCACCAATCCATGGGAATTCTGCCCATTCCATTGTCAAAAATAGTACAATTTAGGAGAACCCTCCAAAGTCCCTGAGGCCATCCCAATAGTGTAGGTCGCCCAGGACAAAAAAGGGCGGTTGATACCGGCTGAGCATCTACCTCCACTCATCTACCTCCACTCATACCAAGAAGATTGAACCAGACAGGACCCGAGGCCATTATCGGATCCATGGCTTTGGTTTACAGGCATGTCTCCTCAAAAGCCTGGATTCCAATACCAGCAGAGTGGATTTCCTGAGGCACCCATCAGAACAAATCTCGTCTCCACAAGGAAACTTGGGCATGGGAGCTCTGCCAAAGCTTAGGAGAATACTTCAGGGTCCCCGTGCCACCTCCCCATTCCAAGGCCCTCATGGACACAAACACACATTAGGACCCATCCTCTGGAAAGTGCATTTCAACTCAGCCACCCCGGTTGCTCCCGCAGATCCATTAGATCTAAACTCTCTTGTTGCTAGGAGACAATTGGAAGGCGATGCGAACTTCCCAGGCATCCATCCTCGAACGGTGCTCTGGAGTCATTCCATATGGGATGTCCTGGAGCTGTCCAACAGGTCTCAAATGTCCCGCAGAAGGAATCCTTGAAGGGGGCATCCCACATCTCCCAACGTGGAAAACCTCCATGGCCTCGAGATTCCGCTCCCTTCATGAAGGGGCCGTCATGCACAGAAACTCCAACCTGAGCCAACGTCAGATCCTCGCCCTGACTTCAGATGCATGAGATATTGGTTCAGATCTGCAGGGGGTACCTGCCGTGCCCTCACCCTGAATCCGAAGTCTATCTTGTGTTCTCAGACTTCCGTCCTTCTCCTGGCCCCGAAGCCCTCATGTTTGGCTATTCTGGACCGACAATGAAGCACTCTGCCTGCCCTCTAGAAAAAATATATTGCCTAATGAGCTGACCAGGCACCTTAAATGAAGATAAACCTACACGGCACTCGAATGTACCCAAATTATATAGTCTAACCTGGGCAGAAATGCACTGTCTGACACAACATGAGCCCGGACCTGCTGACCAACACCCAGACAGATGACCTCGCCCTGAGCACATCAGACCCGCCATGGCCTTAGGTCATCATCTCTTCCCTACCTCAGTTTTCAGGCTTCAGAACCTAGACATTATCTCCAATCACTGCCCACGTGTGACTGTGATGCAGAAATCAGAACTCTTCCTGACCCATGGCAAGAAACCTTGTGGTTGGCATGTTGTCCAACGTTCAGTATAGGAGAAAACAGCATTCCCCCTGAGGCCCCGCCCATTCTTGAGTGCGACGAGAGCATAAACACTCATTGTGACCTCAGCGTGAGTCCTGTCCTCTTGTAAGTTCTCTCAGTGGCTGGACCATTAGATGTCATAATGGGCTTGACATGTCCCTAGTCCCCAATTTTGAACCAGATTTCTGGTTGTCCAGTCGCCCCACCCCAGGGCTCTACTCTGGAATCCCTCATTTGGTGGGACATCTGAGGTTGAAAAACAAAATGAAACAAATCGACAAAAACAACAAAAAAACGGACTTCTTCCATCCCCAGAATGACCGCAAACTCTTTGGTCGGGACCGAACCCCCAGAGAGTAAGACTCGTCCATTTCCCATGAAGTCACCCGGCAATTTCACGACCATGAGTGACACGATATCCAGAGACAAAAACTTGAGCAAGAGCCTCACACTCGCCCTTTTTTCATATCCCGAAGTGTTCTCCTCATGGTCTGTAGATCAGTCCTGCCGTACCTATGACCCAAAACATAAGCCGAGTTTGTGTTTTCAGACAACTGTCCAAACAGCTCTGGCCTACACACCCTACAGGCTCAGGGCCCTGGAGCCAAACCTGAGGACTGTACTTGCCCTCTCCAAGATAATTGTATGTGCCCATTCCAATGGCCACGACCCTACTAATAGGAAAACCTCCAAAGTCACTGAGGCCATCCCAAGACTTGTGGCTTCCCAGGACAAACAGGGGCAATCTGAGCCCATCTGAGCACCTACCTGCACTCAGACCCGTAGACTGATGTCCCCAGAGGTAAAAAGGAACGAACAGGCCCCTAGGCACTAATCGGATCCATTGCTTTGGTTTCCAGGAAACTCTCCTCAGAGGCCTGGATTTCAATACCAGCATATGGCTGTTTCTTGACTCACCCATCAGAACAAATCTCATCTACACATGGGAAACATGCACGTTGGAGCTGTGTCAAAGCCTCTGTTTAGGAGAACCCTTCAGGGCCCCAGGGCCAACGCTTCATTCCAAGGTCTCCATAGACACAAAAACATATTAGGACACTTCCACAGGAGAGTCCATTTCAACTCAGCCTCCTCGGTTGCCCCCCACATCCAGCAGATCTAACCTGTCTTGTTGCTTGGAGACAATTGGAATGCGAGGTGGGCTACCCAGCCATCCATCCTTAGAACCCTGCTCGGAATCGTTGGCCTGGACCAACCAACAGGTCTCAAGTGTCCTGCAGAAGAATCTTTGCAGTTTGGAGCTTCTCACAACTCCTATCGTGGGAAAACCCCCATGTCCTCGTGAGACAACCCCCTTCAAGAAAGGGCCATCAGGGCAGAAAGTCCAACCTGAGCGATCGTCTGATCTTTGCCCTGACTTCAGATGCACGAGATCTCTATTGAGGTCTGTAGATTGTGCCTGCCATATCCTCACCCAGAAACCTAGGCCTAGCTTGGGTTCTCAGATTCCGTCCTCAGACTACTGACCCACAAGCCCTCCAGTTTGGCAATCCAGAACTACAATGCCGCACTCTGCCTGCCCTACAGAAGTAAAACATTGCCCTCAGGGCTACCCCGAAACCCCAAATGACGATCAACCTGCACGCCATTCGGCTGTACCCCAAACATATAGGCTGACCTGGGCACTATTTCCCCTTCTGACCCAGCCTGAGCATGGACCTCCTGGTCCCACCCAGACAGCTGGCCGCACACTGAGCTCATCGGACCCGCCATGGCCTTAGGTGGTCATCTCTTCCCAACTGCGGTTTTCAGGCTCCAGAACCTAGTCCTTATCTCCAACCACTGCCCAGGGTTGAAAATGATGCAGAAATCAGAACTCTTTCCCCATGGCAAGAAACCTTGTGCTTGGCATGTTGTCCAACGTTCAGTGTAGTTGAAACAAGCATGGCCCATGAGGCCCAGCCCATGCTTGCAGGCCTCATTGGTCACAAACACACATTGTGACCCTCAGCCTGAGCCCAGTCCTCAGGTAAGGACTCTCAGGGCCTATATGAAGAGACAGCATATTGGGCTTGCCATGCCCCTAGGCCCCAAATTTTAACCATAGTTCGGGGTGTCCCTTCACTCTTCCCCAGGGCTCTGCTTTGGAATTCCTCTTTTGGTGGGACACCTGAGGTAACAAACCTGAAAGGAGTCCTCCCATCCCACAGATTGACGAAAAAAAATTGGGATCGGGCCAAATCCACAGAGAGGAAGATTCGTCCATGGCCCATGAGACCTCCCCAACATTCCACGGCCATCGCTGAAACAAAATCCAGAGACAAAAGTCTGAGAAAGCGCCTCAGACTCGCTCATTCTTCATATCCTGAAGAGTTCTTCTCATGGTTTGTAGATCGGGCGTGCCATACCTACGTCCCCAAACTTAAGCTGAGTTTGTGTTTTCAGTCTTCTGTCGTCAAAGTCCTGGGCCACACTCCCTCCAGGCTGGGGCCCCTGGAGCCACACATTAGGACTGCCCCCACCCAAACCATGGGAATTCTGCCCATTCCATTGTCAAAAATCGTACAAATTAGGAGAACCCTCCAAAGTCCCTGAGGCTATCCCAATAGTGTAGGTCGCCCGGGACAAAAAAGGGCGGTTGATACCAGCTGAGCATCTTCCTCCACTCATCTACCTCCACTCCTACCAAGAAGATTGAACCAGACAGGACCCGAGGCCATTATCGGATCCATTGCTTTGGTTTACAGGCATGTCTCCTCAAAAGCCTGGATTCCAATACCAGCAGAGGGGATTTCCTGAGGCACCCATCAGAACAAATCTCGTCTCCACAAGGAAACTTGTGCATGGGAGCTATGCCAAAGCTTAGGAGAATACTTCAGGGTCCCGGTGCCACCTCCCCATTCCAAGGCCCTCATGGACACAAACACACATTAGGACCCATCCTCTGGAAAGTGCATTTCAACTCAGCCACCCCGGTTGCTCCCGCAGATCCATTAGATCTAAACTCTCTTGTTGCTAGGAGACAATTGGAATGCGAGGCGGACTTCCCAGGCATCCATCTTCGAATGGTGCTCTGGAGTCATTCCATATGGGATGTCCTGGAGCTGTCCAACAGGTCTCAATTGTCCCGCAGAAGGAATCCTTGAAGGGGGCATCCCACATCTCCCAACGTGGAAAACCTCCATGGCCTCGAGATTCCGCTCCCTTCATGAAGGGGCCGTCATGCACAGAAACTCCAACCTGAGCCAACGTCGGATCCTCGCCCTGACTTCAGATGCATGAGATATTGGTTCAGATCTGCAGGGGGTACCTGCCGTGCCCTCACCCTGAATCCGAAGTCTGGCTTGTGTTCTCAGACTTCCGTCCTCACTCTACTGGCCCCGAAGCCCTCATGTTTGGCAATTCCGGACCGACAATGAAGAACTCTGCCTGCCCTCTAGAAAAAATATATTGCCTAATGAGCTGACCAGGCAGCTTAAATGAAGATAAACCTACACGGCACTCGAATGTACCCAAATTATATAGTCTAACCTGGGCAGAAATGAACTGTCTGACACAACATGAGCCCGGACCTGCTGACCAACACCCAGACAGCTGACCGCGCCCTGAGCACATCAGACCCGCCATGGCCTTAGGTCATCATCTCTTCCCTACCTCAGTTTTCAGGCTTCAGAACCTAGACATTATCTCCAATCACTGCCCACGGGTGACTGTGATGCAGAAATCAGAACTCTTCCTGACCCATGGCAAGAAACCTTGTGGTTGGCATGTTGTCCAACGTTCAGTGTAGGAGAAACCAGCATTCACCCTGAGGCCCCGCCCATTCTTGAGTGCGACGAGAGCATAAACACGCATTGTGACCTCAGCGTGAGTCCTGTCCTCTTGTAAGTCCTCTCAGTGGCTGGACCATTAGATGTCATAATGGGCTTGACATGTCCCTAGTCCCCAATTTTTAACCAGATTTCTGGTTGTCCAGTCGCCCCACCCCAGGGCTCTACTCTGGAATCCCTCATTTGGTGGGACATCTGAGGTTGAAAAACAAAATGAAACAAATCGACAACAACAACAAAAAACGGACTTCTTCCATCCCCAGAATGACCGCAAACTCTTTGGACGGGACCGAACCCCCAGAGAGTAAGACTCGTCCATTTCCCATGAAGTCACCCGGCAATTTCACGATCATGAGTGACATGATATCCAGAGACAAAAACTTGAGCAAGAGCCTCACACTCGCCCTTTTTTCATATCCCGAAGTGTTCTCCTCATGGTCTGTAGATCAGTCCTGCCATACCTATGACCCAAAACATAAGCCGAGTTTGTGTTTTCAGACAACTGTCCAAACAGCTCTGGCCTACACACCCTACAGGCTCAGGGCCCTGGAGCCAAACCTGAGGACTGTACTTGCCCTCTCCACGGGAATTGTATGTGCCCATTCCAATGGCCACAACCCTACTAATAGGATAACCTCCAAAGTCCCTGATGCCATCCCAATAGTTGTGGCTTCCCAGGACAAACAGGGGGCAATCTGAGCCCATCTGAGCACCTTCCTGCACTCAGACCCGTAGACTGATGTCCCCAGAGGTAAAAAGGAACGAACAGGCCCCTAGGCACTAATCAGATCCATTGCTTTGGTTTCCAGGAAAATCTCCTCAGAGGCCTGGATTTCAATACCAGCATATGGCTGTTTCTTGACTCACCCATCAGAACAAATCTCATCTACACATGGGAAACATGCACGTTGGAGCTGTGTCAAAGCCTCTGTTTAGGAGAACCCTTCAGGGCCCCAAGGCCACCGCTTCATTCCAAGGTCTCCATAGACACAAAAACATATTAGGACACATCCACAGGAGAGTCCATTTCAACTCAGCCTCCTCGGTTGCCCCCCACATCCAGCAGATCTAACCTGTCTTGTTGCTTGGAGACAATTGGAATGCGAGGTGGGCTACCCAGCCATCCATCCTTAGAACCCTGCTCGGAATCGTTGGCCTGGAGCCAACCAACAGGTCTCAATTGTCCTGCAGAAGAATCTTTGCAGTTTGGAGCTTCTCACAACTCCCATCGTGGGAAAACCCCCATGTCCTCGTGATCCAACCCCCTTCAAGAAAGGGCCATCAGGGCAGAAAGTCCAACCTGAGCGATCGTCTGATCCTTGCCCTGACTTCAGATGCACGAGATCTCTATTGAGGTCTGTAGATTGTGCCTGCCATATCCTCACCCAGAAACCTAGGCCTAGCTTGGGTTCTCAGACTCCGTCCTCAGACTACTGGCCCACAAGCCCTCCAGTTGGGCAATCCAGAACTACAATGCCGCACTCTGCCTGCCCTACAGAAGTAAAACATTGCCCTCAGGGCTACCCCGAAACCCCAAATGAGGATCAACCTGCACGCCAATCGGCTGTACCCCAAACATATAGGCTGAACTGGGCACTATTTCCCCTTCTGACCCAGCCTGAGCCTGGACCTCCTGGTCCCACCCAGACAGCTGGCCGCACACTGAGCACATCGGACCCGCCATGGCCTTACGTCGTCATCTCTTCCCAACTGCGGTTTTCAGGCTCCAGAACCTAGACCTTATCTCCAACCACTGCCCAGGGTTGAAAATGATGCAGAAATCAGAACTCTTTCCCCATGGCAAGAAACCTTGTGCTTGGCATGTTGTCCAACGTTCAGTGTAGTTGAAACAAGCGTGGCCCATGAGGCCCAGCCCATGCTTGCGGGCCACATTGGTCACAAACACACATTGTGACACTCAGCCTGAGCCCAGTCCTCAGGTAAGGCCTCTCAGGGCCTATATGAAGAGACAGCATATTGGGCTTGCCATGCCCCTAGGCCCCAAATTTTAACCATAGTTCGGGTGTCCCTTCACTCTTCCCCAGGGCTCTGCTTTGGAATTCCTCTTTTGGTGGGACACCAGAGGTAACAAACCTGAAAGGAGTCCTCCCATCCCACAGATTGACGAAAAACAATTGGGATCGGGCCAAATCCACAGAGAGGAAGATTCGTCCATGGCCCATGAGACATCCCCAACATTCCACGGCCATCGCTGAAACAAAATCCAGAGACAAAAGCCTGAGCAAGCGCCTCAGACTCGCTCATTCTTCATATCCTGAAGCGTTCTTCTCATGGTTTGTAGATCGAGCGTGCCATACTTACGTCCCCAAACTTAAGCTGAGTTTGTGTTTTCAGTCTTCTGTCGTCAAAGTCCTGGGCCACACTCCCTCCAGGCTGGGGCCCCTGGAGCCACACATTAGGACTGCCCCCACCCAATCCATGGGAATTCTGCCCATTCCATTGTCACAAATCGTACAAAGTAGGAGAACCCTCCAAAGTCCCTGAGGCCATCCCAATAGTGTAGGTCGCCCGGGACAAAAAAGGGCGGTTGATACCAGCTGAGCATCTTCCTCCACTCATCTACCTCCACTCATACCAAGAAGATTGAACCAGACAGGACCCGAGGCCAATATCGGATCCATTGCTTTGGTTTACAGGCATGTCTCCTCAAAAGCCTGGATTCCAATACCAGCAGAGGGGATTTCCTGAGGCACCCATCAGAACAAATCTCGTCTCCAGAAGGAAACTTGTGCATGGGAGCTATGCCAAAGCTTAGGAGAATACTTCAGGGTCCCGGAGCCACCTCCCCATTCCAAGGCCCTCATGGACACAAACACACATTAGGACCCATCCTCTGGAAAGTGCATTTCAACTCAGCCACCCCGGTTGCTCCCGCAGATCCATTAGATCTAAACTGTCTTGTTGCTAGGAGACAATTGGAAGGCGAGGCGGACTTCCCAGGCATCCATCCTCGAACGGTGCTCTGGAGTCATTCTATATGGGATGTCCTGGAGCTGTCCAACAGGTCTCAATTGTCCCGCAGAAGGAATCCTTGAAGGGGGCATCCCACATCTCCCAACGTGGAAAACCTCCATGGCCTCGAGATTCCGCTCCCTTCATGAAGGGGCCGTCATGCACAGAAACTCCAACCTGAGCCAACGTCGGATCCTCGCCCTGACTTCAGATGCATGAGATATTGGTTCAGATCTGCAGGGGGTACCTGCCGTGCCCTCACCCTGAATCCGAAGTCTAGCTTGTGTTCTCAGACTTCCGTCCTCACTCTCCTGGCCCCGAAGCCCTCATGTTTGGCAATTCCGGACCGACAATGAAGCACTCTGCCTGCCCTCTAGAAAAAATATATTGCCTAATGAGCTGACCAGGCAGCATAAATGAAGATAAACCTACACGGCACTCGAATGTACCCAAATTATATAGTCTAACCTGGGCACTAATGCACTGTCTGACACAACCTAAGACCGGACCTGCTGACCAACACCCAGACAGCTGACCGCACCCTGAGCGCATCAGACCCGCCCTGGCCTTAGGTCATCATCTCTTCCCTACCTCAGTTTTCAGGCTTCAGAACCTAGACCTTATCTCCAATCACTGCCCACGGGTGACTGTGATGCAGAAATCAGAACTCTTCCTGACCCATGGCAAGAAACCTTGTGGTTGGCATGTTGTCCAAAGTTCAGTGTAGGAGAATACAGCATTCACCATGAGGCCCCGCCCATTCTTGAGTGCGACGAGAGCATAAACACGCATTGTGACCTCAGCGTGTGTCCTGTCCTCTAGTAAGTCCTCTCAGTGGCTGGACCATTAGATGTCATAATGGGCTTGACATGTTCCTAGTCCCCAATTTAACCAGATTTCTGGTTGTCCAGTCGCCCCACCCCAGGGCTCTACTCTGGAATCCCTCATTTGGTGGGACATCTGAGGTTGAAAAACCAAATGAAACAAATCGACAACAACAACAAAAAAACGGACTTCTTCCATCCCAGGATGACCGCAAACTCTTTGGACGGGACCGAACCCCCAGAGAGTAAGACTCGTCCATTTTCCATGAAGTCACCCGGCATTTTCACGACCATGAGTGACACGATATCCAGAGACAAAAACTTGAGCAAGAGCCTCACACTCGCCCTTTTTTCATATCCCGAAGTGTTCTCCTCATGGTCTGTAGATCAGTCCTGCCATACCTATGACCCAAAACATAAGCCGAGTTTGTGTTTTCAGACAACTGTCCAAACAGCTCTGGCCTACACACCCTACAGGCTCAGGGCCCTGGAGCCAAACCTGAGGACTGTACTTGCCCTCTCCAAGGGAATTGTATGTGCCCATTCCAATGGCCACGACCCTACTAATAGGATAACCTCCAAAGTCCCTGAGGCCATCCCAATAGTTGTGGCTTCCCAGGACAAACAGGGGGCAATCTGAGCCCATCTGAGCACCTTCCTGCACTCAGACCCGTAGACTGATGTCCCCAGAGGTAAAAAGGAACGAACAGGCCCCTAGGCACTAATCAGATCCATTGCTTTGGTTTCCAGGAAACTCTCCTCAGAGGCCTGGATTTCAATACCAGCATATGGCTGTTTCTTGACTCACCCATCAGAACAAATCTCATCTACACATGGGAAACATGCACGTTGGAGCTGTGTCAAAGCCTCTGTTTAGGAGAACCCTTCAGGGCCCCAGGGCCACCGCTTCATTCCAAGGTCTCCATAGACACAAAAACATATTAGGACACATCCACAGGAGAGTCCATTTCAACTCAGCCTCCTCGGTTGCCCCCCACATCCAGCAGATCTAACCTGTCTTGTTGCTTGGAGACAATTGGAATGCGAGGTGGGCTACCCAGCCATCCATCCTTAGAACCCTGCTCGGAATCGTTGGCCTGGAGCCAACCAACAGGTCTCAATTGTCCTGCAGAAGAATCTTTGCAGTTTGGAGCTTCTCACAACTCCCATCGTGGGAAAACCCCCATGTCCTCGTGATCCAACCCCCTTCAAGAAAGGGCCATCAGGGCAGAAAGTCCAACCTGAGCGATCGTCTGATCCTTGCCCTGACTTCAGATGCACGAGATCTCGATTGAGGTCTGTAGATTGTGCCTGCCATATCCTCACCCAGAAACCTAGGCCTAGCTTGGGTTCTCAGACTCCGTCCTCAGACTACTGACCCACAAGCCCTCCAGTTGGGCAATCCAGAACTACAATGCCGCACTCTGCCTGCCCTACAGAAGTAAAACATTGCCCTCAGGGCTACCCCGAAACCCCAAATGAGGATCAACCTGCACGCCAATCGGCTGTACCCCAAACATATAGGCTGACCTGGGCACTATTTCCCCTTCTGACCCAGCCTGAGCCTGGACCTCCTGGTCCCACCCAGACAGCTGGCCGCACACTGAGCTCATCGGACCCGCCATGGCCTTAGGTCGTCATCTCTTCCCAACTGCGGTTTTCAGGCTCCAGAACCTAGACCTTATCTCCAACCACTGCCCAGGGTTGAAAACGATGCAGAAATCAGAACTCTTTCCCCATGGCAAGAAACCTTGTGCTTGGCATGTTGTCCAACGTTCAGTGTAGTTGAAACAAGCGTGGCCCATGAGGCCCAGCCCATGCTTGCGGGCCACATTGGTCACAAACACACATTGTGACCCTCAGCCTGAGCCCAGTCCTCAGGTAAGGCCTCTCAGGGCCTATATGAAGAGACAGCATATTGGGCTTGCCATGCCACTAGGCCCCAATTTTTAACCATAGATCGGGGTGTCCCTTCACTCTTCCCCAGGGCTCTGCTTTGGAATTCCTCTTTTGGTGGGACACCTGAGGTAACAAACCTGAAAGGAGTCCTCCCATCCCACAGATTGACGAAAAACAATTGGGATCGGGCCAAATCCACAGAGAGGATGATTCGTCCATGGCCCATGAGACATCCCCAACATTCCACGGCCATCGCACAAACAAAATCCAGAGACAAAAGCCTGAGCAAGCGCCTCAGACTCGCTCATTCTTCATATCCTGAAGAGTTCTTCTCATGGTTTGTAGATCGGGCGTGCCATACCTACGTCCCCAAACTTAAGCTGAGTTTGTGTTTTCAGTCTTCTGTCGTCAAAGTCCTGGGCCACACTCCCTCCAGGCGGGGGCCCCTGGAGCCACACATTAGGACTGCCCCCACCCAATCCATGGGAATTCTGCCCATTCCATTGTCAAAAATCGTACAAATTAGGAGAAACCTCCAAAGTCCCTGAGGCCATCCCAATAGTGTAGGTCTCCCGTGACAAAAAAGGGCGGTTGATATCAGCTGAGCATCTTCCTCCACTCATCTACCTCCACTCATACCAAGAAGATTGAACCAGACAGGACCCAAGGCCATTATCGGATCCATTGCTTTGGTTTACAGGCATGTCTCCTCAAAAGCCTGGATTCCAATACCAGCAGAGGGGATTTCCTGAGGCACCCATCAGAACAAATCTCGTCTCCACAAGGAAACTTGTGCATGGGAGCTATGCCAAAGCTTAGGAGAATACTTCAGGGTCCCGGTGCCACCTCCCCATTCCAAGGCCCTCATGGACACAAACACAAATTAGGACCCATCCTCTGGAAAGTGCATTTCAACTCAGCCACCCCGGTTGCTCCCGCAGATCCATTAGATCTAAACTGTCTTGTTGCTAGGAGACAATTGGAAGGCGAGGCGGACTTCCCAGGCATCCATCCTCGAACGGTGCTCTGGAGTCATTCCATATGGGATGTCCTGGAGCTGTCCAACAGGTCTCAATTGTCGCGCAGAAGGAATCCTTGAAGGGGGCATCCCACATCTCCCAACGTGGAAAACCTCCATGGCCTCGAGATTCCGCTCCCTTCATGAAGGGGCCGTCATACACAGAAACTCCAACCTGAGCCAACGTCGGATCCTCGCCCTGACTTCAGATGCATGAGATATTGGTTCAGAACTGCAGGGGGTACCTGCCGTGCCCTCACCCTGAATCCGAAGTCTAGCTTGTGTTCTCAGACTTCTGTCCTCACTCTCCTGGCCCCGAAGCCCTCAAGTTTGGCAATTCCGGACCGACAATGAAGCACTCTGCCTGCCCTCTAGAAAAAATATATTGCCTAATGAGCTGCCCAGGCAGCTTAAATGAAGATAAACCTACACGGCACTCGAATGTACCCAAATTATATAGTCTAACCTGGGCACTAATGCACTGTCTGACACAACCTGAGCCCGGACCTGCTGACCAACACCCAGACTGCTGACCGCACACTGAGCACATTAAACCCGCCATGGCCTTAGGTCATCATCTCTTCCCTACCTCAGTTTTCAGGCTTCAGAACCTAGACCTTATCTCCAATCACTGCCCACGGGTGACTGTAATGAAGAAATCAGAACTCTTCCTGACCCTTGGCAAGAAACCTTGTGGTTGGCATGTTGTCCAACGTTCAGTGTAGGAGAAACCAGCATTCACCCTGAGGCCCCGCACATTCTTGAGTGCGACGAGAGCATAAACACGCATTGTGACCTCAGCGTTACTCCTGTCCTCTAGTAAGTCCTCTCAGTGGCTGGACCATTAGATGTCATAATGGGCTTGACATGTCCCTAGTCCCCAATTTTTAACCAGATTTCTGGTTGTCCAGTCGCCCCACCCCAGGGCTCTACTCTGGAATCCCTCATTTGGTGGGACATCTGAGGTTGAAAAACAAAATGAAACAAATCGACAACAACAAAAAAACGGACTTCTTTAATCGCCAGAATGACCCCCAACTCTTTGGACGGGACCGAACCCCCAGAGAATAAGACTCGTCCATTTCCATGAAGTCACCTGGCAATTTCACGACCATGAGTGACACGATATCCAGAGACAAAAACTTGAGCAAGAGCCTCACACTCGCCCTTTTTTCATATCCCAAAGTGTTCTCCTCATGGTCTGTAGATCAGTCCTGCCATACCTATGACCCAAAACATAAGCCGAGTTTGTGTTTTCAGACAACTGTCCAAACAGCTCTGGCCTACACACCCTACAGGCTCAGGGCCCTGGAGCCAAACCTGAGGACTGTACTTGCCCTCTCCAAGGGAATTGTATGTGCCCATTCCAATGGCCACAACCCTACTAGTAGGATAACCTCCAAAGTCCCTGAGGCCATCCCAATAGTTGTGGCTTCCCAGGACAAACAGGGGCAATCTGAGCCCATCTGAGCACCTACCTGCACTCAGACCCGTAGACTGATGTCCCCAGAGGTAAAAAGGAACGAACAGGCCCCTAGGCACTAATCGGATCCATTGCTTTGGTTTCCAGGCATCTCTCCTCAGAGGCCTGGATTTCAATACCAGCATATGGCTGTTTCTTGACTCACCCATCAGAACAAATCTCATCTACACATGGGAAACATGCACGTTGGAGCTGTGTCAAAGCCTCTGTTTAGGAGAACCCTTCAGGGCCCCAGGGCCACCGCTTCATTCCAAGGTCTCCATAGACACAAAAACATATTAGGACACATCCACAGGAGAGTCCATTTCAACTCAGCCTCCTCGGTTGCCCCCCACATCCAGCAGATCTAACCTGTCTTGTTGCTTGGAGACCATTGGAATGCGAGGTGGGCTACCCAGCCATCCATCCTTAGAACCCTGCTCGGAATCGTTGGCCTGGAGCCAACCAACAGGTCTCAATTGTCCTGCAGAAGAATCTTTGCAGTTTGGAGCTTCTCACAACTCCCATCGTGGGAAAACCCCCATGTCCTCGTGATCCAACCCCCTTCAAGAACGGGCCATCAGGGCAGAAAGTCCAACTTGAGCGATCGTCTGATCCTTGCCCTGACTTCAGATGCACGTGATCTCGATTGAGGTCTGTAGATTGTGCCTGCCATATCCTCACCCAGAAACCTAGGCCTAGCTTGGGTTCTCAGACTCCATCCTCAGACTACTGGCCCACAAGCCCTCCAGTTGGGCAAACCAGAACTACAATGCCGCACTCTGCCTGCCCTACAGAAGTAAAACATTGCCCTCAGGGCTACCCCGAAACCGCAAATGAGGATCAACCTGCACGCCATTCGGCTGTACCCCAAACATATAGGCTTACCTGGGCACAATTTTCCCTTCTGACCCAGCCTGAGCCTGGACCTCCTGGTCCCACCCAGATAGCTTGCCGCACACTGAGCACATCGGACCCGCCATGGCCTTAGGTCGTCATCTCTTCCCAACTGCGGTTTTCAGGCTCCAGAACCTAGACCTTATCTCCAACCACTGCCCAGGGTTGAAAATGATGCAGAAATCAGAACTCTTTCCCCATGGCAAGAAACCTTGTGGTTGGCATGTTGTCCAACGTTCAGTGTAGTTGAAACAAGCGTGGCCCATGAGGCCCAGCCCATGCTTGCGGGCCACATTGGTCACAAACACACATTGTGACCCTCAGCCTGAGCCCAGTCCTCAGGTAAGGCCTCTCAGGGCCTATATGAAGAGACAGCATATTGGGCTTGCCATGCCCCTAGGCCCCAATTTTTAACCATAGTTCGGGTTGTCCCTTCACTCTTCCCCAGGGCTCTGCTTTGGAATTCCTCTTTTGGTGGGACATCTGAGGTAACAAACCTGAAAGGAGTCCTCCCATCCCACAGATTGACGAAAAACAATTGGGATCGGGCGAAATCCACAGAGAGGAAGATTCGTCCATGGCCCATGAGACCTCCCCAACATTCCACGGCCATCGCTGAAACAAAATCCAGAGACAAAAGCCTGAGCAAGCTCCTCAGACTCGCTCATTCTTCATATCCTGAAGAGTTCTCCTCATGGTTTGTAGATCGGGCGTGCCATACCTACGTCCCCAAACTTAAGCTGAGTTTGTGTTTTCAGTCTTCTGTCCTCAAAGTCCTGGGCCACACTCCCTCCATGCTGGGGCCCCTAGAGCCACACATTAGGACTGCCCCCACCCAATCCATGGGAATTCTGCCCATTCCATTGTCAAAAATCGTACAAATTAGGAGAACCCTCCAAAGTCCCTGAGGCCATCCCAATAGTGTAGGTCGCCCGGGACAAAAAAGGGCGGTTGATACCGGCTGAGCATCTACCTCCACTCATCTACCTCCACTCATACCAAGAAGATTGAACCAGACAGGACCCAAGGCCATTATCGGATCCATTGCTTTGGTTTACAGGCATGTCTCCTCAAAAGCCTGCATTCCAATACCAGCAGAGGGGATTTCCTGAGGCACCCATCAGAACAAATCTCGTCTCCACAAGGAAACTTGTGCATGGGAGCTATGCCAAAGCTAAGAGAATACTTCAGGGTCCCGGCGCCACCTCCCCATTCCAAGGCCCTCATGGACGCAAACACACGTTAGGACCCATTCTCTGGAAATTGCATTTCAACTCAGCCATCTGCGGTTGCTCCCGCAGATCCATGAGATCTAAACTGTCTTGTTGCTAGGAGACAATTGGAAGGCGAGGCGGACTTCCCAGGCATCCATCCTGGAACGGTGCTCTGGAGTCATTCCATATGGGATGTCCTGGAGCTGTCCAACAGGTCTCAATTGTCCCGCAGAAGGAATCCTTTAAGGGGGCATCCCACATCACCCATTGTGGAAAACCTCCATGGCCTTGAGATTCCGCTCCCTTCATGAAGGGGCCGTCATGCACAGAAACTCCAACCTGAGCCAACGTCGGATCCTCGCCCTGACTTCAGATGCATGAGATATTGGTTCAGATCTGCAGGGGGTACCTGCCGTGCCCTCACCCTGAATCCGAAGTCTAGCTTGTGTTCTCAGACTTCCGTCCTCACTCTCCTGGCCCCAAAGCCCTCAAGTTTGGCAATTCCGGACCGACAATGAAGCACTCTGCCTGCCCTCTAGAAAAAATATATTGCCTAATGAGCAGCCCAGGCAGCTTAAATGAGGATATACCTACACGGCACTCGAATGTACCCAAATTATATAGTCTAACCTGGGCACTAATGCACTGTCTGACACAACCTGAGCCCGAACCAGCTGACCAACACCCAGACAGCTGACCGCACGCTGAGCATATCAGACCCGCCATGGCCTTAGGTCATCATCTCTTCCCTAACTCAGTTTTCAGGCTTCAGAACCTAGACCTTATCTCCAATCACTGCCCACGGGTGACTGTGATGCAGAAATCAGAACTCTTCCTGACCCATGGTAAGAAACCTTGTGGTTGGCATGTTGTCCAACGTTCAGTGTAGGAGAAACCAGCATTCTCCCTGAGGCCCCGCCCATTCTTGAGTGTGACGAGAGCATAAACACGCATTGAGACCTCAGCGTGAGTCCTGTCCTCTAGTAAGTCCTCTCATTGGCTGGACCATTAGATGTCATAATGGGCTTGACATGTCCCTAGTCCCCAATTTTTAACCAGATTTCTGGTTGTCCAGTCGCCCCACCCCAGGGCTCCACTCTGGAATCCCTCATTTGGTGGGACATCTGAGGTTGAAAAACAAAATGAAACAAATCGACAACAACAACAAAAAAACGGACTTCTTCCATCCCCAGAATGACCACAAACTCTTTGGACGGGACCGAACCCCCAGAGAGTAAGACTCGTCCATTTCCCATGAAGTCACCCGGCAATTTCACGAACATTAGTGACACGAAATCCAGAGACAAATACTTGAGCAAGAGCCTCACACTCGCCCTTTTTTCATATCCCGAAGTGTTCTCCTCATGGTCTGTAGATCAGTCCTGCCATACCTATGACCCAAAACATAAGCCGAGTTTGTGTTTTCAGACAACTGTCCAAACAGCTCTGGCCTACACACCCTACAGGCTCAGGGCCCTGGAGCCAAACCTGAGGACTGTACTTGCCCTCTCCAAGGGAATTGTATGTGCCCATTCCAATGGCCACAACCCTACTAGTAGGATAACCTCCAAAGTCCCTGAGGCCATCCCAATAGTTGTGGCTTCCCAGGACAAACAGGGGCAATCTGAGCCCATCTGAGCACCTACCTGCACTCAGACCCGTAGACTGATGTCCCCAGAGGTAAAAAGGAACGAACAGGCCCCTAGGCACTAATCGGATCCATTGCTTTGGTTTCCAGGCATCTCTCCTCAGAGGCCTGGATTTCAATACCAGCATATGGCTGTTTCTTGACTCACCCATCAGAACAAATCTCATCTACACATGGGAAACATGCACGTTGGAGCTGTGTCAAAGCCTCTGTTTAGGAGAACCCTTCAGGGCCCCAGGGCCACCGCTTCATTCCAAGGTCTCCATAGACACAAAAACATATTAGGACACATCCACAGGAGAGTCCATTTCAACTCAGCCTCCTCGGTTGCCCCCCACATCCAGCAGATCTAACCTGTCTTGTTGCTTGGAGACCATTGGAATGCGAGGTGGGCTACCCAGCCATCCATCCTTAGAACCCTGCTCGGAATCGTTGGCCTGGAGCCAACCAACAGGTCTCAATTGTCCTGCAGAAGAATCTTTGCAGTTTGGAGCTTCTCACAACTCCCATCGTGGGAAAACCCCCATGTCCTCGTGATCCAACCCCCTTCAAGAACGGGCCATCAGGGCAGAAAGTCCAACCTGAGCGATCGTCTGATCCTTGCCCTGACTTCAGATGCACGCGATCTCGATTGAGGTCTGTAGATTGTGCCTGCCATATCCTCACCCAGAAACCTAGGCCTAGCTTGGGTTCTCAGACTCCGTCCTCAGACTACTGGCCCACAAGCCCTCCAGTTGGGCAAACCAGAACTACAATGCCGCACTCTGCCTGCCCTACAGAAGTAAAACATTGCCCTCAGGGCTACCCCGAAACCGCAAATGAGGATCAACCTGCACGCCATTCGGCTGTACCCCAAACATATAGGCTTACCTGGGCACAATTTTCCCTTCTGACCCAGCCTGAGCCTGGACCTCCTGGTCCCACCCAGATAGCTTGCCGCACACTGAGCACATCGGACCCGCCATGGCCTTAGGTCGTCATCTCTTCCCAACTGCGGTTTTCAGGCTCCAGAACCTAGACCTTATCTCCAACCACTGCCCAGGGTTGAAAATGATGCAGAAATCAGAACTCTTTCCCCATGGCAAGAAACCTTGTGGTTGGCATGTTGTCCAACGTTCAGTGTAGTTGAAACAAGCGTGGCCCATGAGGCCCAGCCCATGCTTGCGGGCCACATTGGTCACAAACACACATTGTGACCCTCAGCCTGAGCCCAGTCCTCAGGTAAGGCCTCTCAGGGCCTATATGAAGAGACAGCATATTGGGCTTGCCATGCCCCTAGGCCCCAATTTTTAACCATAGTTCGGGTTGTCCCTTCACTCTTCCCCAGGGCTCTGCTTTGGAATTCCTCTTTTGGTGGGACATCTGAGGTAACAAACCTGAAAGGAGTCCTCCCATCCCACAGATTGACGAAAAACAATTGGGATCGGGCGAAATCCACAGAGAGGAAGATTCGTCCATGGCCCATGAGACCTCCCCAACATTCCACGGCCATCGCTGAAACAAAATCCAGAGACAAAAGCCTGAGCAAGCTCCTCAGACTCGCTCATTCTTCATATCCTGAAGAGTTCTCCTCATGGTTTGTAGATCGGGCGTGCCATACCTACGTCCCCAAACTTAAGCTGAGTTTGTGTTTTCAGTCTTCTGTCCTCAAAGTCCTGGGCCACACTCCCTCCATGCTGGGGCCCCTAGAGCCACACATTAGGACTGCCCCCACCCAATCCATGGGAATTCTGCCCATTCCATTGTCAAAAATCGTACAAATTAGGAGAACCCTCCAAAGTCCCTGAGGCCATCCCAATAGTGTAGGTCGCCCGGGACAAAAAAGGGCGGTTGATACCGGCTGAGCATCTACCTCCACTCATCTACCTCCACTCATACCAAGAAGATTGAACCAGACAGGACCCAAGGCCATTATCGGATCCATTGCTTTGGTTTACAGGCATGTCTCCTCAAAAGCCTGCATTCCAATACCAGCAGAGGGGATTTCCTGAGGCACCCATCAGAACAAATCTCGTCTCCACAAGGAAACTTGTGCATGGGAGCTATGCCAAAGCTAAGAGAATACTTCAGGGTCCCGGCGCCACCTCCCCATTCCAAGGCCCTCATGGACGCAAACACACGTTAGGACCCATTCTCTGGAAATTGCATTTCAACTCAGCCATCTGCGGTTGCTCCCGCAGATCCATGAGATCTAAACTGTCTTGTTGCTAGGAGACAATTGGAAGGCGAGGCGGACTTCCCAGGCATCCATCCTGGAACGGTGCTCTGGAGTCATTCCATATGGGATGTCCTGGAGCTGTCCAACAGGTCTCAATTGTCCCGCAGAAGGAATCCTTTAAGGGGGCATCCCACATCACCCATTGTGGAAAACCTCCATGGCCTTGAGATTCCGCTCCCTTCATGAAGGGGCCGTCATGCACAGAAACTCCAACCTGAGCCAACGTCGGATCCTCGCCCTGACTTCAGATGCATGAGATATTGGTTCAGATCTGCAGGGGGTACCTGCCGTGCCCTCACCCTGAATCCGAAGTCTAGCTTGTGTTCTCAGACTTCCGTCCTCACTCTCCTGGCCCCAAAGCCCTCAAGTTTGGCAATTCCGGACCGACAATGAAGCACTCTGCCTGCCCTCTAGAAAAAATATATTGCCTAATGAGCAGCCCAGGCAGCTTAAATGAGGATATACCTACACGGCACTCGAATGTACCCAAATTATATAGTCTAACCTGGGCACTAATGCACTGTCTGACACAACCTGAGCCCGAACCAGCTGACCAACACCCAGACAGCTGACCGCACGCTGAGCATATCAGACCCGCCATGGCCTTAGGTCATCATCTCTTCCCTAACTCAGTTTTCAGGCTTCAGAACCTAGACCTTATCACCAATCACTGCCCACGGGTGACTGTGATGCAGAAATCAGAACTCTTCCTGACCCATGGTAAGAAACCTTGTGGTTGGCATGTTGTCCAACGTTCAGTGTAGGAGAAACCAGCATTCTCCCTGAGGCCCCGCCCATTCTTGAGTGTGACGAGAGCATAAACACGCATTGAGACCTCAGCGTGAGTCCTGTCCTCTAGTAAGTCCTCTCATTGGCTGGACCATTAGATGTCATAATGGGCTTGACATGTCCCTAGTCCCCAATTTTTAACCAGATTTCTGGTTGTCCAGTCGCCCCACCCCAGGGCTCCACTCTGGAATCCCTCATTTGGTGGGACATCTGAGGTTGAAAAACAAAATGAAACAAATCGACAACAACAACAAAAAAACGGACTTCTTCCATCCCCAGAATGACCACAAACTCTTTGGACGGGACCGAACCCCCAGAGAGTAAGACTCGTCCATTTCCCATGAAGTCACCCGGCAATTTCACGAACATTAGTGACACGAAATCCAGAGACAAATACTTGAGCAAGAGCCTCACACTCGCCCTTTTTTCATATCCCGAAGTGTTCTCCTCATGGTCTGTAGATCAGTCCTGCCATACCTATGACCCAAAACATAAGCCGAGTTTGTGTTTTCAGACAACTGTCCAAAAAGCTCTGGCCTACACACCCTACAGGCTCAGGGCCCTGGAGCCAAACCTGAGGACTGTACTTGCCCTCTCCAAGGGATTGTATGTGCCCATTCCAATGGCCACAACCCTACTAGTAGGATAACCTCCAACGTCCCTGAGGCCATCCCAATAGTTGTGGCTTCCCAGGACAAAAAGGGGCAATCTGAGCCCATCTGAGCACCTACCTGCACTCAGACCCGTAGACTGATGTCCCCAGAGGTAAAAAGGAACGAACAGGCCCCTAGGCACTAATCGGATCCATTGCTTTGGTTTCCAGGCATCTCTCCTCAGAGGCCTGGAATTCAATACCAGCATATGGCTGTTTCTTGACTCACCCATCAGAACAAATCTCATCTACACATGGGAAAATGCACGTTGGAGCTGTGTCAAAGCCTCTGTTTAGGAGAACCCTTCAGGGCCCCAGGGCCACCGCTTCATTCAAAGGTCTCCATAGACACAAAAACATATTAGGACACATCCACAGGAGAGTCCATGTCAACTCAGCCTCCTCGGTTGCCCCCCACATCCAGCAGATCTAACCTGTCTTGTTGCTTGGAGACAATTGGAATGCGAGGTGGGCTACCCAGCCATCCATCCTTAGGACCCTGCTCGGAATCGTTGGCCTGGAGCCAACCAACAGGTCTCAATTGTCCTGCAGAAGAATCTTTGCAGTTAGGAGCTTCTCACAACTCCCATCGTGGGAAAACCCCCATGTCCTCGTGATCCAACCCCCTTCAAGGAAGGGCCATCACTGCAGAAAGTCCAACCTGAGCGATCGTCTGATCCTTGCCCTGACTTCAGATGAACGTGATCTCGATTGAGGTCTGTAGATTGTGCCTGCCATATCCTCACCCAGAAACCTAGGCCTAGCTTGGGTTCTCAGACTCCGTCCTCAGACTACTGGCCCACAAGCCCTCCAGTTGGGCAATCCAGAACTACAATGCCGCACTCTGCCTGCCCTACAGAAGTAAAACATTGCCCTCAGGGCTACCCCGAAACCGCAAATGAGGATCAACCTGAACGCCATTCGGCTGTACCCCAAACATATAGGCTGACCTGGGCACTATTTCCCCTTCTGACCCAGCCTGAGCCTGGACCTCCTGGTCCCACCCAGAAAGCTGGCCGCACACTGAGCACATCGGACCCGCCATGGCCTTAGGTCGTCATCTCTTCCCAACTGCGGTTTTCAGGCTCCAGAACCTAGACCTTATCTCCAACCACTGCCCAGGGTTGAAAATGATGCAGAAATCAGAACTCTTTCCCCATGGCAAGAAACCTTGTGCTTGGCATGTTGTCCAACGTTCAGTGTAGTTGAAACAAGCGTGGCCCATGAGGCCCAGCCCATGCTTGCGGGCCACATTGGTCACAAACACACATTGTGACACTCAGCCTGAGCCCAGTCCTCAGGTAAGGCCTCTCAGGGCCTATATGAAGAGACAGCATATTGGGCTTGCCATGCCCCTAGGCCCCAATTTGTAACCATAGTTCGGGCTGTCCCTTCACTCTTCCCCAGGGCTCTGCTTTGGAATTCCTCTTTAGGTGGGACACCTGAGGTAACAAACCTGAAAGGGGTCCTCCCATCCCACAGATTGACGAAAAACAATTGGGATCGGGTCAAATCAACAGAGAGGAAGATTCGTCCATGGCCCATGAGACCGCCCCAACATTCCACGGCCATCGCTGAAACAAAATCCAGAGACAAAAGCCTGAGCAACTCCTCAGACTCGCTCATTCTTCATATCATGAAGAGTTCTTCTCATGGTTTGTAGATCGGGCGTGCCATACCTACGTCCCCAAACTTAAGCTGAGTTTGTGTTTTCAGTCTTCTGTCCTCAAAGTCCTGGGCCACCCTCCCTCCAGGCTGGGGCCCCTGGAGCCACACATTAGGACTGCCCCCACCCAATCCATGGGAATTCTGCCCATTCCATTGTCAAAAATCGTACAAATTAGGAGAACCCTCCAAAGTCCCTGAGGCCATCCCAATAGTGTAGGTCGCCCGGGACAAAAAAGGGCGGTTGATACCGGCTGAGCATCTACCTCCACTCATTTACCTCCACTCATACCAAGAAGATTGAACCAGACAGGACCCGAGGCCATTATCGGATCCATTGCTTTGGTTTACAGGCATGACTCCTCAAAAGCCTGGATTCCAATACCAGCAGAGGGGATTTCCTGAGGCACCCATCAGAACAAATCTCGTCTCCACAAGGAAACTTGTGCATGGGAGCTATGCCAAAGCTTAGGAGAATACTTCAGGGTCCCGGTGCCACCTCCCAATTCCAAGGCCCTCATGGACAGAAACACACGTTAGGACCCATCCTCTGGAAAGTGCATTTCAACTCAGCCACCCCGGTTGCTCCCGCAGATCCATTAGATCTAAACTGTCTTGTTGCTAGGAGACAATTGGAAGGCGAGGCGGACTTCCCAGGCATCCATCCTGGAACGGTGCTCTGGAGTCATTCCATAAGGGATGAACTGGAGCTGTACAACAGGTCTCAATTGTCCCGCAGAAGGAATCCTTGAAGGGGGCATCCCACATCTCCCAACGTGGAAAACCTCCATGGCCTCGAGATTCCGCTCCCTTCATGAAGGGGCCGTCATGCACAGAAACTCCACCCTGAGCCAACGTCGGATCCTCGCCCTGACTTCAGATGCATGAGATATTGGTTCAGGTCTGCAGGGGGTACCTGCCGTGCCCTCACCCTGAATCCGAAGTCTAGCTTGTGTTCTCAGACTTCCGTCCTCACTCTCCTGGCCCCGAAGCCCTCATGTTTGGCAATTCCGGACCGACAATAAAGCACTCTTCCTGCCCTCTAGAAAAAATATATTGCCTAATGAGCAGGCCAGGCAGCTTAAATGAAGATAAACCTACACGGCACTCGAATGTACCCAAATTATATAGTCTAACCTGGGCACTAATGCAGTGTCTGACACAACCTGAGCCCGGACCTGCTGACCAACACCCAGACAGCTGACCGCACGCTGAGCACATCAGATCCGCCATGGCCTTAGGTCATCATCTCTTCCCTACCTCAGTTTTCAGGCTTCAGAACCTAGACCTTATCTCCAATCACTGCCCACGGGTGACTGTGATGCAGAAATCAGAACTCTTCCTGACCCATGGCAGAAACCTTGTGGTTGGCATGTTGTCCAACGTTCAGTGTAGGAGAAACCAGCATTCACCCTGAGGCCCCGCCCATTCTTGAGTGCGACGAGAGCATAAACACGCATTGTGACCTCAGCGTGAGTCCTGTCCTCTAGTAAGTCCTCTCAGTGGCTGGACCATTACATGTCATAATGGGCTTGACATGTCCCTAGTCCCCAATTTTTAACCAGATTTCTGGTTGTCCAGTCGCCCCACCCCAGGGCTTCCTCTGGAATCCCTCATTTGTGGGACATCTGAGGTTGAAAAACATAATGAAACAAATCGACAACAACAACAAAAAAACGGACTTCTTCCATCCCCAGAATGACCACAAACTCTTTGGAGGGGACCGGACCCCCAGAGAGTAAGACTCGTCCATTTCCCATGAAGTCACCCGGCAATTTCACGACCATGAGTGACACGATATCCAGAGACAAAAACTTGAGCAAGAGCCTCACACTCGCCCTTTTTTCATATCCTGAAGTGTTCTCCTCATGGTCTGTTGATCAGTCCTGCCATACCTATGACCCAAAACATAAGCCGAGTTTGTGTTTTCAGACAACTGTCCAAACAGCTCTGGCCTACACACCCTACAGGCTCAGGGCCCTGGAGCCAAACCTGAGGACTGTACTTGCCCTCTCCAAGCGAATTGTATGTGCCCATTCCAATGGCCACAACCCTACTAGTAGGATAACCTCCAAAGTCCCTGAGGCCATCCCAATAGTTGTGGCTTCCCAGGACTAACAGGGGCAATCTGAGCCCATCTGAGCACCTACCTGCACTCAGACCCGTAGACTGATGTCCCCAGAGGTAAAAAGGAACGAACAGGCCCCTAGGCACTAATCGGATCCATTGCTTTGCTTTCCAGGCATCTCTCCTCAGAGGCCTGGATTTCAATACCAGCATATGGCTGTTTCTTGACTCACCCATCAGAACAAATCTCATCTACACATGGGAAAAATGCACGTTGGAGCTGTGTCAAAGCCTGTGTTTAGGAGAACCCTTCAGGGCCCCAGGGCCACCGCTTCATTCCAAGGTCTCCATAGACACAAAAACATATTAGGACACATCCACAGGAGAGTCCATTTCAACTCAGCCTCCTCGGTTGCCCCCCACATCCAGCAGATCTAACCTGTCTTGTTGCTTGGAGAAAATTGGAATGCGAGGTGGGCTACCCAGCCATCCATCCTTAGAACCCTGCTCGGAATCGTTGGCCTGGAGCCAACCAACAGGTCTAAATTGTCCTGCAGAAGAATCTTTGCAGTTTGGAGCTTCTCACAACTCCCATCGTGGGAAAACCCCCATGTCCTCGTGATCCAACCCCCTTCAAGAAAGGGCCATCAGGGCAGAAAGTCCAACCTGAGCGATCGTCTGATCCTTGCCCTGACTTCAGATGCACGAGATCTCTATTGAGGTCTGTAGATTGTGCCTGCCATATCCTCACCCAGAAACCTAGGCCTAGCTTGGGTTCTCAGACTCCGTCCTCAGACTACTGGCCCACAAGCCCTCCAGTTGGGCAATCCAGAACTACAATGCCGCACTCTGCCTTCCCTACAGAAGTAAAACATTGCCCTCAGGGCTACCCCGAAACCCCAAATGAGGATCAACCTGCACGCCAATCGGCTGTACCCCAAACATAGAGGCTGACCTGGGCACTATTTCCCCTTCTGACCCAGCCTGAGCCTGGACCTCCTGGGTCCACCCAGACAGCTGGCCGCACACTGAGCACATCGGACCCGCCATGGCCTTAGGTCGTCATCTCTTCCCAACTGCGGTTTTCAGGCTCCAGAACCTAGACCTTATCTCCAACCACTGCCCAGGGTTGAAAATGATGCAGAAATCAGAACTCTTTCCCCATGGCAAGAAACCTTGTGCTTGGCATGTTGTCCAACGTTCAGTGTAGTTGAAACAAGCGTGGCCCATGAGCCCCAGCCCATGCTTGCGGGCCACATTGGTCACAAACACACATTGTGACCCTCAGCCTGAGCCCAGTCCTCAGGTAAGGCCTCTCAGGGCCTATATGAAGAGACAGCATATTGGGCTTGCCATGCCCCTAGGCCCCAATTTTTAACCATAGTTCGGGGTGTCCCTTCACTCTTCCCCAGGGCTCTGCTTTGGAATTCCTCTTTTGGTGGGACAACAGAGGTAACAAACCAGAAAGGAGTCCTCCCATCCCACAGATTGACGAAAAACAATTGGGATCGGGCCAAATCCACAGAGAGGAAGATTCATCCATGGCCCATGAGACCTCCCCAAAATTCCACGGCCATCGCTGAAACAAAATCCCGAGACAAAAGCCTGAGCAAGCGACTCAGACTCGCTCATTCTTCATATCCTGAAGAGTTCTTCTCATGGTTTGTAGATCGGGCGTGCCATACCTACGTCCCCAAACTTAAGCTGAGTTTGTGTTTTCAGTCTTCTGTCCTCAAAGTCCTGGGCCACACTCCCTCAAGGCTGGGGCCCCTGGAGCCACACATTAGGACTGCCCCCACCCAATCCATGGGAATTCTGCCCATTCCATTGTCAAAAATCGTACAAATTAGGAGAACCCTCCAAAGTCCCTGAGGCCATCCCAATAGTGTAGGTCGCCCGATACAAAAAAGGGCGGTTGATAACAGCTGAGCATCTACCTCCACTCATCTACCTCCACTCATACCAAGAAGATTGAACCAGATAGGACCCGAGGCCATTATCGGATCCATTGCTTTGGTTTACAGGCATGTCTCCTCAAAAGCCTGGATTCCAATAACAGCAGAGGGGATTTCCTGAGGCACCCATCAGAACAAATCTCGTCTCCACAAGGAAACTTGTGCATGGGTGCTATGCCAAGGCTTAGGAGAATAGTTCAGGGTCCCGGTGCCACCTCCCCATTCCAAGGCCCTCATGGACACAAACACACATTAGGACCCATCCTCTGGAAAGTGCATTTCAACTCAGCCACCCCGGTTGCTCCCGCAGATCCATTAGATCTAAACTGTCTTGTTGCTAGGAGACAATTGGAAGGCGAGGCGGACTTCCCAGGCATCCATCCTCGAACGGTGCTCTAGAGTCATTCCATATGGGATGTCCTGGAGTTGTCCAACAGGTCTCAATTGTCCCGCAGAAGGAATCCTTGAAGGGGGCATCCCACATCTCCCAACGTGGAAAACCTCCATGGCCTCGAGATTCCGCTCCCTTCATGAAGGGGCCGTCATGCACAGAAACTCCAACCTGAGCCAACATCGGATCCTCGCCCTGACCTCAGATGCATGAGATATTGGTTCAGATCTGCAGGGGGTACCTGCCGTGCCCTCACCCTGAATCCGAAGTCTATCTTGTGTTCTCAGACTTCCTGCCTCACTCTCCTGGCCCCGAAGCCTTCATGTTTGGCAATTCCGGACCGACAATGAAGCACTCTGCATGCCCTCTAGAAAAAATATATTGCCTAATGAGCTGACCAGGCAGCTTAAATGAAGATAAACCTACACGGCACTCGAATGTACCCAAATTATATAGTCTAACCTGGGCACTAATGCACTGTCTGACACAACCTTAGCCCGGACCTGCTGACCAACACCCAGACAGCTGACCGCACCCTGAGCACATCAGACCCGCCCTGGCCTTAGGTCATCATCACTTCCCTACCTCAGTTTTCAGGCTTCAGAACCTAGACCTTATCTCCAATCACTGCCCACGGGTGACTGTGATGCAGAAATCAGAACTCTTCCTGACCCATGGCAAGAAACCTTGTGGTTGGCATGTTGTCCAACGTTCAGTGTAGCAGAAAACAGCATTCACCCTGAGGCCCCGCCCATTCTTGAGTGCGACGAGAGCATACACACGCATTGTGACCTCAGCGTGAGTCCTGTCCTGTAGTAAGTCCTCTCAGTGGCTGGACCATTAGATGTCATAATGGGCTTGACATGTCCCTAGTCCCCAATTTTTAACCAGATTTCTGGTTGTCCAGTCGCCCCACCCCAGGGCTCTACTCTGGAATCCCTCATTTGGTGGGACATCTGAGGTTGAAAAACAAAATGAAACAAATCGACAACAACAACAAAAAAACGGACTTCTTCCATCCCCAGAATGACCGCAAACTCTTTGGACGGGACCGAACCCCCAGAGAGTAAGACTCGTCCATTTCCCATGAAGTCACCCGGCAATTTCACGACCATGAGTGACACGATATCCAGAGACAAAAACTTGAGCAAGAGCCTCACACTCGCCCTTTTTTCATATCCCGAAGTGTTCTCCTCATGGTCTGTAGATCAGTCCTGCCATACCTATGACCCAAAACATAAGCCGAGTTTGTGTTTTCAGACAACTGTCCAAACAGCTCTGGCCTACACACCCTACAGGCTCAGGGCCCTGGAGCCAAAGCTGAGGACTGTACTTGCCCTCTCCAAGGGAATTGTATGTGCCCATTCCAATGGCCACAACCCTACTAATAGGATAACCTCCAAAGTCCCTGAGGCCATCCCAAGAGTTGTGGCTTCCCAGGACTAACAGGGGCAATCTGAGCCCATCTGAGCACCTACCTGCACTCAGACCCGTAGACTGATGTCCCCAGAGGTAAAAAGGAACGAACAGGCCCCTAGGCACTAATCGGATCCATTGCTGTGCTTTCCAGGCATCTCTTCTCAGAGGCCTGGATTTCAATACCAGCATATGGCTGTTTCTTGACTCACCCATCAGAACAAATCTCATCTACACATGGGAAACATGCACGTTGGAGCTGTGTCAAAGCCTCTGTTTAGGAGAACCCTTCAGGGCCCCAGGGCCACCGCTTCATTCCAAGGTCTCCATAGACACAAAAACATATTAGGACACATCCACAGGAGTGTCCATTTCAACTCAACCTCCTCGGTTGCCCCCCACATCCAGCAGATCTAACCTGTCTTGTTGCTTGGAGACAATTGGAATGCGAGGTGGGCTACCCAGCCATCCATCCTTAGAACCCTGCTCGGAATCGTTGGCCTGGAGCCAACCAACAGGTCTCAATTGTCCTGCAGAAGAATCTTTGCAGTTTGGAGCTTCTCACAACTCCCATCGTGGGAAAACCCCCATGTCCTCGTGATCCAACCCCCTTCAAGAAAGGGCCATCAGGGCAGAAAGTCCAACCTGAGCGATCGTCTGATCCTTGCCCTGACTTCAGATGCACGAGATCCCTATTGAGGTCTGTAGATTGTGCCTGCCATATCCTCACACATAAAACCTAGGCCTAGCTTGGGTTCTCAGACTCCGTCCTCAGACTACTGGCCCACAAGCCCTCCAGTTGGGCAATCCAGAACTACAATGCCGCACTCTGCCTGCCCTACAGAAGTAAAACATTGCCCTCAGGGCTACCCCGAATCCCCAAATGAGGATCAACCTGCACGCCAATCGGCTGTACCCCAAACATAGAGGCTGACCTGGGCACTATTTCCCCTTCTGACCCAGCCTGAGCCTGGACCTCCTGGGTCCACCAAGACAGCTGGCCCCACACTGAGCACATCGGACCCGCCATGGCCTTAGGTCGTCATCTCTTCCCAACTGCGGTTTTCAGGCTCCAGAACCTAGACCTTATCTCCAACCACTGCCCAGGGTTGAAAATGATGCAGAAATCAGAACTCTTTCCCCATGGCAAGAAACCTTGTGCTTGGCATGTTGTCCAACGTTCAGTGTAGTTGAAACAAGCGTGGCCCATAAGGCCCAGCCCATGCTTGCGGGCCACATTGGTCACAAACACACATTGTGACCCTCAGCCTGAGCCCAGTCCTCAGGTAAGGCCTCTCAGGGCCTATATGAAGAGACAGCATATTGGGCTTGCCATGCCCCTAGGCCCCAATTTTTAACCATAGTTCGGGGTGTCCCTTCACTCTTCCCCAGGGCTCTGCTTTGGAATTCCTCTTTTGGTGGGACACCAGAGGTAACAAACCAGAAAGGAGTCCTCCCATCCCACAGATTGACGAAAAACAATTGGGATCGGGCCATATCCACAGAGAGGAAGATTCATCCATGGCCCATGAGAAATCCCCAAATTCCACGGCCATCGCTGAAACAAAAGTCAGAGACAAAAGCCTGAGCAAGCGATTCAGACTCGCTCATTCTTCATATCCTGAAGAGTTCTTCTCATGGTTTGTAGATCGGGCGTGCCATACCTACGTCCCCAAACTTAAGCTGAGTTTGTGTTTTCAGTCTTCTGTCCTCAAAGTCCTGGGCCACACTCCCTCCAGGCTGGGGCCCCTGGAGCCACACATTAGGACTGCCCCCACCAATCCATGGGAATTCTGCCCATTCCATTGTCAAAAATCGTACAAATTAGGAGAACCCTCCAAAGTCCCTGAGGCCATCCCAATAGTGTAGGTCGCCCGGGACAAAAAAGGGCGGTTGATACCAGCTGAGCATCTACCTCCACTCATCTACCTCCACTCATACCAAGAAGATTGAACCAGACAGGACCCGAGGACATTATCAGATCCATTGCTTTGGTTTACAGGCATGTCTCCTCAAAAGCCTGGATTCCAATACCAGCAGAGGGAATTTCCTGAGGCACCCATCAGAACAAATCTCGTCTCCACAAGGAAACTTGTGCAGGGGAGCTATGCCAAAGCTTAGGAGAATACTTCAGGGTCCCGGTGCCACCACCCCATTCCAAGGCCCTTATGGACACAAACAAACAAGAGGACCCATCCTCTGGAAAGTGCATTTCAACTCAGCCACCCCGGTTGCTCCCGCAGATCCATTAGATTTAAACTGTCTTGTTGCTAGGAGATAATTGGAAGGCGAGGCGGACTTCCCATGCATCCATCCTCGAATGGTGCTCTGGAGTCATTCCATATGGGATGTCCTGGAGCTGTCCAACAGGTCTCAATTGTCCCGCAGAAGGAATCCTTGAAGGGGGCATCCCACATCTCCCAACGTGGAAAACCTCCATGGCCTCGAGATTCCGCTCCCTTCATGAAGGGGCCGTCATGCACAGAAACTCCAACCTTAGTCAACGTCGGATCCTCGCGCTGACTTCAGATGCTTGAGATATTGGTTCAGATCTGCAGGGGGTACCTGCCCCGCCCTCGGCCTGATGTCCAAGTCAACTTGTGTTCTCAAACTTTTGTCCTCACACTCCTGGCCGAGAAGACCGCAAGTTTGGCAATTCCGGACGCACAATGCAGCACTCTGCCTGCACTCTAGAAAAAATATCTTGCCTAATGAGCTGCCCAGGCACCTCAAATGTGGATAAACCTACACGGCACTCGACTCTACCCAAATTATATAGTCTAACCTGAGCTCTAATGCACTCTCTGACACAACCTGAGCCTGAACCTCCAGATCAACATCCAGGCAGCTGACCACACACTGAGCACATCAGACCCGCCATGCCCTTAGGTGGTCATCTCTTCCCAACAGCGGTTTTTCGGGCTTCAGAACCTAGGCCTTATCTCCAACCACAGCCCATGGTTGAAAATGATGCAGAAATCAGAACACTTTTCCCATGGTTAGAGACCTTGTGATTGGCAAGTTGTCCAAAGTCCAGTGTAGTTGAAACCAGTGTGGCCCATGAGGCCCCGCCCATGCTCGCAAAACCACATTGGTCACAAACACACATTGTGACCCTCAGCCTGAGCCCAGTCCTCAAGTACGGCCTCTCAGTGGCTGGATGAAGAGACAGCATATTGGGCGTGCCATGCCCCTAGGCCCCAATTTTTAAACATAGTTTGGGTTGTCCCTTCACTCTTCCCCAGCGCTCTGTTTTGGAATTCCTCTTATGTTCGGACACCTGAGGTAATAAACCTGAAAGGAGACCTCCCATTCCACAGATTGATGAAAAACAATTGGGACTGGGCCAAATCCACAGAGAGGAAGATTCGTCCATGGGCCATGAGGCCTCCCCATATTCCACGGCCATCATTGATACAAAATCCAAAGACAAAAGCCTGAGCAAGTACCTCAGACTCGCTCTTTCTTCATATCCTGAAGAGTTCTTCTCATGGTTTGTAGATTACGCCTGCCATACCTACGTCCCCAAACCTAAGCTGAGTTTCTGTTTTCAATCTTCTGTCCTCAAAGTCCTGGGCCACACACCCTCCAGGCTGGGGCGCCAGGAGCCACACATTAGTACTGTGCCTACCCAATCCATGGGAATTCTGCCCATTCCATTGTCCCAAATCGTACAAATTAGGAGAACCCTCCAAATTCCCCGAGGCCCTCCCAATAGTGTATGTCTCCGGGGACAAACAGGGCGGTCTGACACCAGGTGATCATCTACCTCCACTCATTCCATAGATGGAGAACCCCAGAGAAGAAGATTGAACCAGACAGGACCCTAGGCCATAATCGGGTCCATTGCTTTGGTTTACAGGCATGTGTCCTCAAAAGCCTGGATTCCAATACCAGCATAAGGGGTTTCCTGAGGCACCCATCAGAAAAAATCTCGTCTCCACAAGGAAACTTTTGCATGGGAGCTATGTCAAAAGCTTAGGAGAATACTTCAGGGTCCCGGTGCCACCGCCCTAATCCAAGGCCCTCATGGACACAACACACATTAGGCCCCATCCTCAGGAAAATCCATTTCAAATCAGCCCCCTCGGTTGCTCCCACAGAGCCACCGATCTCAACGCTATTGTTGCTAGGAGACAATTGTAATGCGAGGCGGGCTTCCCTGGCATCCATCCTCCAACGGTGCTCTGGAGTCATTCCATATGGGATGTCCTGGAGCTGCCCAACAGGTCTCAATTGTCCCACAGAAGGAATCCTTGAAGAGGGCATCCATAAACTCCCAACGTGGGAAAACCTCCATGGCCTTGAGATTCCTCTCCGTTCATGAAGGGGCAGGCATGCACAGAAACTCCAACCTGAGCCAACGTCTGATCCTCGCCTTGGCTTCAGATGCTTGAGATATTGGATCCGATCTGCAGGGGGTACTTGCCGTGCCCTCGGCCTGAAGCCCAAGTCTAGCTTGTGTTCTCAGACTTCTGTCCTCACACTCCTGGCCCAGAAGCTCTCAAGTTTGGCAATTCCGGACCCACAATGCAGCACTCTGCCTGCCCGCTAGAAAAAACATCTTGCCTAATGAGCTGCCCAGGAACCTAAAAGGGGGATAAACCTACACGGCACTCGACTGTACCCAAATTATATAGTCTAACCTGGTCACTAATGCACTGTCTGACACACCCTGAGCTAGAACCTCCTGACCAAAACCCAGGCAGATGAATGCACACTGAGCGTATGAGACCCACCATGGCCTTAGGTCGTCATCTCTACCCAACTGCGATTTTTCAGGCTTCAGAAACTAGACCTTATCTCCAACCTCTGCCCAGGGTTGAAAATGATGCAGAAATCAGAACACCTTCCCCATGGCAAGAGACCTTGTGATTGGCATGTTGTCCAAATCCAGTGTAGTTGAAACCAGTGTGGCCCATAAGGCCCCGCCCATGCTCGCAGGCCATATTGGTCACAAACTCACATTGTGACCCTCAGCATGAGCCCAGTCCTCAAGTCAGGCCTCTCAGTGGCTGGATGAAGAGACAGCATATTGGGCCTGCCATGCCCCTAGTCCCCAATTTTTAACCATAGTTTGGGTTGTCCCTTCACTCTTTCCCAAGGCTCTGCTTTGGAATTCTTCTTTTGTTCGGACACCTGAGTTAATAAACAGGAAAGGAGACCTCCCATCCCAAAGATTGACGAAAAACAATTGGGACCGGGCCAAATCCACAGAGAGGAAGATTCGTCCATGGCCCATGAGGCCTCCCCACATTCCACGGCCATTGTTGATATAAAATGCAGAGGCAAAACCTGATCAAGTGCCTCAGACTCGCTCTTTCTTCATATCCTGAAGAGTTCTTCTCATGGTTTGTAGATTGGGCCTGCATACCTACGTCCCCAAACCTGAGCTGAGTTTGTGTTTTTGGAATACTGTCCTCAAAGTCCTTTGTCACACATCCTCCAGGCTGGGTCCCCTGGAGCCACCCATTAGGACTGTGCCTACTCAATCCATGGGAATTCTTCTCATCCATTGTCCAAAATCGTACAAATTAGGAGAACTCTCCAAAGTCCCCGAGGCCATCCCAATAGTGTAGGTTTCCGGGGACAAACAAGGGCGGTCTGACACCAGGTGAGCATCTACCTCCACTCATACCATACATGGATGTCCCCAGAGAAGAAGATTGAACCAGAGAGTACGCTAGGCCATAATCAGATCCATTGCTTTGGTTTACAGGCATATCTCCTCAAAAGCCTGGATTCCAATACAAGCATAAGTGGTTTGCTGAGGCACCCATCAGAACAAATCTCGTCTCCACAAGGAAACTTGTGCATGGGATCTATGTCAAAAGCTTAGGAGAATACTACAGGGTCCCGGTGCCACCGCCCCATTCCAAGGCCCTCATGGACACAAACACACATTAGGCCCCATTCTCAGGAAAGTCTATTTCAACTAAGCCACCCAGGTTGCTCCCGCAGAGTCATCCGATCTCAAATGTATTGTTGCTAGGAGACAATTGGAATGCGAGGCGGGCTTCCCTGGCATCCATCTTCCAACGGTGCTCTGGAGTTAATCCATGTGGGATGTCCTGGAGCTGCCCAACATGTCTCAATTGTCCCCAGAAGGAATCCTTGAAGGGGGCATCCCATAACTCCCAACATGGGAAAAACTCCATGGCCTTGAGATTCCGCTCCGTTCATGAAGGGGCAGTCATGCACAGAAACTCCAACCTGAGCCAACGTCTGATCCTCGCCGTGACTTCAGATGTATGAGATATTGGTTCAGATCTGCAGGGGGTACCTGCCGCGCCCTCGGCCTGATGTCCAAGTCAACTTGTGTTCTCAAACTTTTGTCCTCACACTCCTGGCCGAGAAGACCGCAAGTTTGGCAATTCCGGACCCACAATGCAGCACTCTGCCTGCACTCTAGAAAAAATATCTTGCCTAATGAGCTGCCCAGGCACCTCAAATGTGGATAAACCTACACGGCACTCGACTGTACCCAAATTATATAGTCTAACCTGAGCTCTAATGCACTCTCTGACACAACCTGAGCCTGAACCTCCAGATCAACATCCAGGCAGCTGACCACACACTGAGCACATCAGACCCGCCATGCCCTTAGGTGGTCATCTCTTCCCAACAGCGGTTTTTCGGGCTTCAGAACCTAGGCCTTATCTCCAACCACAGCCCATGGTTGAAAATGATGCAGAAATCAGAACACTTTTCCCATGGTTAGAGACCTTGTGATTGGCAAGTTGTCCAAAGTCCAGTGTAGTTGAAACCAGTGTGGCCCATGAGGCCCCGCCCATGCTCGCAAAACCACATTGGTCACAAACACACATTGTGACCCTCAGCCTGAGCCCAGTCCTCAAGTACAGCCTCTCAGTGGCTGGATGAAGAGACAGCATATTGGGCGTGCCATGCCCCTAGGCCCCAATTTTTAAATATAGTTTGGGTTGTCCCTTCACTCTTCCCCAGCGCTCTGTTTTGGAATTCCTCTTATGTTCGGACACCTGAGGTAATAAACCTGAAAGGAGACCTCCCATTTCACAGATTGACGAAAAACAATTGGGACTGGGCCAAATCCACAGAGAGGAAGATTCGTCCATGGGCCATGAGGCCTCCCCAAATTCCACGGCCATCATTGATACAAAATCCAAAGACAAAAGCCTGAGCAAGTACCTCAGACTCGCTCTTTCTTCATATCCTGAAGAGTTCTTCTCATGGTTTGTAGATTACGCCTGCCATACCTACGTCCCCAAACCTAAGCTGAGTTTCTGTTTTCAATCTTCTGTCCTCAAAGTCCTGGGCCACACACCCTCCAGGCTGGGGCGCCAGGAGCCACACATTAGTACTGTGCCTACCCAATCCATGGGAATTCTGCCCATTCCATTGTCCCAAATCGTACAAATTAGGAGAACCCTCCAAAGTCCCCGAGGCCCTCCCAATAGTGTATGTCTCCGGGGACAAACAGGGCGGTCTGACACCAGGTGATCATCTACCTCCACTCATTCCATAGATGGAGAACCCCAGTCAAGAAGATTGAACCAGACAGGACCCTAGGCCATAATCGGGTCCATTGCTTTGGTTTACAGGCATGTGTCCTCAAAAGCCTGGATTCCAATACCAGCATAAGGGGTTTCCTGAGGCACCCATCAGAAAAAATCTCGTCTCCACAAGGAAACTTTTGCATGGGAGCTATGTCAAAAGCTTAGGAGAATACTTCAGGGTCCCGGTGCCACCGCCCTAATCCAAGGCCCTCATGGACACAACACACATTAGGCCCCATCCTCAGGAAAATCCATTACAACTCAGCCACCTCGGTTGCTCCCACAGAGCCACCGATCTCAACGCTATTGTTGCTAGGAGACAATTGTAATGCGAGGCGGGCTTCCCTGGCATCCATCCTCCAACGGTGCTCTGGAGTCATTCCATATGGGATGTCCTGGAGCTGCCCAACAGGTCTCAATTGTCCCACAGAAGGAATCCTTGAAGAGGGCATCCATAAACTCCCAACGTGGGAAAACCTCCATGGCCTGAGATTCCTCTCCGTTCATGAAGGGGCAGGCATGCACAGAAACTCCAACCTGAGCCAACGTCTGATCCTCGCCTTGGCTTCAGATGCTTGAGATATTGGATCTGATCTGCAGGGGGTACATGCCGTGCCCTCGGCCTGAAGCCCAAGTCTAGCTTGTGTTCTCAGACTTCTGTCCTCACACTCCTGGCCCAGAAGCTCTCAAGTTTGGCAATTCTGGACCCACAATGCAGCACTCTGCCTGCCCTCCAGAAAAAACATCTTGCCTAATGAGCTGCCCAGGAACCTAAAAGGGGGATAAACCTACACGGCACTCGACTGTACCCAAATTATATAGTCTAACCTGGTCACTAATGCACTGTCTGACACACCCTGAGCTAGAACCTCCTGACCAAAACCCAAGCAGATGAATGCACACTGAGCGTATGAGACCCACCATGGACTTAGGTCGTCATCTCTTCCCAACTGCGATTTTTCAGGCTTCAGAACCTAGACCTTATCTCCAACCACTGCCCAGGGTTGAAAATGATGCAGAAATCAGAACACCTTCCCCATGGCAAGAGACCTTGTGATTGGCATGTTGTCCAAATCCAGTGTAGTTGAAACCAGTGTGGCCCATAAGGCCCCGCCCATGCTCGCAGGCCATATTGGTCACAAACTCACATTGTGACCCTCAGCATGAGCCCAGTCCTCAAGTCAGGCCTCTCAGTGGCTGGATGAAGAGATAGCATATTGGGCCTGCCATGCCCATAGTCCCCAATTTTTAACCATAGTTTGGGTTGTCCCTTCACTCTTTCCCAAGGCTCTGCTTTGGAATTCCTCTTTTGTTCGGACACCTGAGTTAATAAACAGGGAAGGAGACCTCCCATCCCACAGATTGACGAAAAACAATTGGGACGGGGCCAAATCCACAGAGAGGAAGATTCGTCCATGGCCCATGAGGCCTCCCCACATTCCACGGCCATTGTTGATATAAAATGCAGAGGCAAAACCTGATCAAGTGCCTCAGACTCGCTCTTTCTTCATATCCTGAAGAGTTCTTCTCATGGTTTGTAGATTGGGCCTGCATACCTACGTCCCCAAACCTGAGCTGAGTTTGTGTTTTTGGAATACTGTCCTCAAAGTCCTTTGCCACACATCCTCCAGGCTGGGTCCTCTGGAGCCACCCATTAGGACTGTGCCTACTCAATCCATGGGAATTCTTCTCATCCATTGTCCAAAATCGTACAAATTAGGAGAACTCTCCAAAGTCCCCGAGGCCATCCCAATAGTGTAGGTTTCCGGGGACAAACAAGGGCGGTCTGACACCAGGTGAGCATCTACCTCCACTCATACCATACATGGATGTCCCCAGAGAAGAAGATTGAACCAGAGAGTACGCTAGGCCATAATCAGATCCATTGCTTTGGTTTACAGGCATATCTCCTCAAAAGCCTGGATTCCAATACAAGCATAAGTGGTTTGCTGAGGCACCCATCAGAACAAATCTCGTCTCCACAAGGAAACTTGTGCATGGGATCTATGTCAAAAGCTTAGGAGAATACTACAGGGTCCCGGTGCCACCGCCCCATTCCAAGGCCCTCATGGACACAAACACACATTAGGCCCCATTCTCAGGAAAGTCTATTTCAACTAAGCCACCCAGGTTGCTCCCGCAGAGTCATCCGATCTCAAATGTATTGTTGCTAGGAGACAATTGGAATGCGAGGCGGGCTTCCCTGGCATCCATCTTCCAACGGTGCTCTGGAGTTAATCCATGTGGGATGTCCTGGAGCTGCCCAACATGTCTCAATTGTCCCCAGAAGGAATCCTTGAAGGGGGCATCCCATAACTCCCAACATGGGAAAAACTCCATGGCCTTGAGATTCCGCTCCGTTCATGAAGGGGCAGTCATGCACAGAAACTCCAACCTGAGCCAACGTCTGATCCTCGCCGTGACTTCAGATGTATGAGATATTGGTTCAGATCTGCAGGGGGTACCTGCCGCGCCCTCGGCCTGATGTCCAAGTCAACTTGTGTTCTCAAACTTTTGTCCTCACACTCCTGGCCGAGAAGACCGCAAGTTTGGCAATTCCGGACCCACAATGCAGCACTCTGCCTGCACTCTAGAAAAAATATCTTGCCTAATGAGCTGCCCAGGCACCTCATATGTGGATAAACCTACACGGCACTCGACTGTACCCAAATTATATAGTCTAACCTGAGCTCTAATGCACTCTCTGACACAACCTGAGCCTGAACCTCCAGATCAACATCCAGGCAGCTGACCACACACTGAGCACAACAGACCCGCCATGCCCTTAGGTGGTCATCTCTTCCCAACAGCGGTTTTTCGGGCTTCAGAACCTAGGCCTTATCTCCAACCACAGCCCATGGTTGAAAATGATGCAGAAATCAGAACACTTTTCCCATGGTTAGAGACCTTGTGATTGGCAAGTTGTCCAAAGTCCAGTATAGTTGAAACCAGTGTGGCCCATGAGGCCCCGCCCATGCTCGCAAAACCACATTGGTCACAAACACACATTGTGACCCTCAGCCTGAGCCCAGTCCTCAAGTACGGCCTCTCAGTGGCTGGATGAAGAGACAGCATATTGGGCGTGCCATGCCCCTAGGCCCCAATTTTTAAACATAGTTTGGGTTGTCCCTTCACTCTTCCCCAGCGCTCTGTTTTGGAATTCCTCTTATGTTCGGACACCTGAGGTAATAAACCTGAAAGGAGACCTCCCATTCCACAGATTGACGAAAAACAATTGGGACTGGGCCAAATCCACAGAGAGGAAGATTCGTCCATGGGCCATGAGGCCTCCCCAAATTCCACGGCCATCATTGATACAAAATCCAAAGACAAAAGCCTGAGCAAGTACCTCAGACTCGCTCTTTCTTCATATCCTGAAGAGTTCTTCTCATGGTTTGTAGATTACGCCTGCCATACCTACGTCCCCAAACCTAAGCTGAGTTTCTGTTTTCAATCTTCTGTCCTCAAAGTCCTGGGCCACACACCCTCCAGGCTGGGGCGCCAGGAGCCACACATTAGTACTGTGCCTACCCAATCCATGGGAATTCTGCCCATTCCATTGTCCCAAATCGTACAAATTAGGAGAACCCTCCAAATTCCCCGAGGCCCTCCCAATAGTGTATGTCTCCGGGGACAAACAGGGCGGTCTGACACCAGGTGATCATCTACCTCCACTCATTCCATAGATGGAGAACCCCAGAGAAGAAGATTGAACCAGACAGGACCCTAGGCCATAATCGGGTCCATTGCTTTGGTTTACAGGCATGTGTCCTCAAAAGCCTGGATTCCAATACCAGCATAATGGGTTTCCGGAGGCACCCATCAGAAAAAATCTCGTCTCCACAAGGAAACTTTTGCATGGGAGCTATGTCAAAAGCTTAGGAGAATACTTCAGGGTCCCGGTGCCACCGCCCTAAACCAAGGCCCTCATGGACACAACACACATTAGGCCCCATCCTCAGGAAAATCCATTTCAACTCAGCCACCTCGGTTGCTCCCACAGAGCCACTGATCTCAACGCTATTGTTGCTAGGAGACAATTGTAATGCGAGGCGGGCTTCCCTGGCATCCATCCTCCAACGGTGCTCTGGAGTCATTCCATATGGGATGTCCTGGAGCTGCCCAACAGGTCTCAATTGTCCCACAGAAGGAATCCTTGAAGAGGGCATCCATAAACTCCCAACGTGGGAAAACCTCCATGGCCTTGAGATTCCTCTCCGTTCATGAAGGGGCAGGCATGCACAGAAACTCCAACCTGAGCCAACGTCTGATCCTCGCCTTGGCTTCAGATGCTTGAGATATTGGATCTGATCTGCAGGGGGTACATGCCGTGCCCTCGGCCTGAAGCCCAAGTCTAGCTTGTGTTCTCAGACTTCTGTCCTCACACTCCTGGCCCAGAAGCTCTCAAGTTTGGCAATTCCGGACCCACAATGCAGCACTCTGCCTGCCCTCCAGAAAAAACATCTTGCCTAATGAGCTGCCCAGGAACCTAAAAGGGGGATAAACCTACACGGCACTCGACTGTACCCAAATTATATAGTCTAACCTGGTCACTAATGCACTGTCTGACACACCCTGAGCTAGAACCTCCTGACCAAAACCCAGGCAGATGAATGCACACTGAGCGTATGAGACCCACCATGGCCTTAGGTCGTCATCTCTTCCCAACTGCGATTTTTCAGGCTTCAGAACCTAGACCTTATCTCCAACCACTGCCCAGGGTTGAAAATGATGCAGAAATCAGAACACCTTCCCCATGGCAAGAGACCTTGTGATTGGCATGTTGTCCTAATCCAGTGTAATTGAAACCAGTGTGGCCCATAAGGCCCCGCCCATGCTCGCAGGCCATATTGGTCACAAACTCACATTGTGACCCTCAGCATGAGCCCAGTCCTCAAGTCAGGCCTCTCAGTGGCTGGATGAAGAGACAGCATATTGGGCCTGCCATGCCCCTAGTCCCCAATTTTTAACCATAATTTGGGTTGTCCCTTCACTCTTTCCCAAGGCTCTGCTTTGGAATTCCTCTTTTGTTCGGACACCTGAGTTAATAAACAGGGAAGGAGACCTCCCATCCCACAGATTGATGAAAAACAATTGGGACGGGGCCAAATCCACAGAGAGGAAGATTCGTCCATGGCCCATGAGGCCTCCCCACATTCCACGGCCATTGTTGATATAAAATGCAGAGGCAAAACCTGATCAAGTGCCTCAGACTCGCTCTTTCTTCATATCCTGAAGAGTTCTTCTCATGGTTTGTAGATTGGGCCTGCATACCTACGTCCCCAAACCTGAGCTGAGTTTGTGTTTTTGGAATACTGTCCTCAAAATCCTTTGCCACACATCCTCCAGGCTGGGTCCCCTGGAGCCACCCATTAGGACTGTGCCTACCTAATCCATGGGAATTCTTCCCATCCATTGTCCAAAATCGTACAAATTAGGAGAACTCTCCAAAGTCCCCGAGGCCATCCCAATAGTGTAGGTTTCCGGGGACAAACAAGGGCGGTCTGACACCAGGTGAGCATCTACCTCCACTCATACCATACATGGATGTCCCCAGAGAAGAAGATTGAACCAGACAGTACGCTAGGCCATAATCAGATCCATTGCTTTGGTTTACAGGCACATCTCCTCAAAAGCCTGGATTCCAATACAAGCATAAGTGGTTTGCTGAGGCACCCATCAGAACAAATCTCGTCTCCACAAGGAAACTTGTGCATGGGATCTATGTCAAAAGTTTAGGAGAATACTACAGGGTCCCGGTGCCACCGCCCCATTCCAAGGCCCTCATGGACACAAACACACATTAGGCCCCATTCTCAGGAAAGTCTATTTCAACTAAGCCACCCAGGTTGCTCCCGCAGAGTCATCTGATCTCAAATGTATTGTTGCTAGGAGACAATTGGAATGCGAGGCGGGCTTCCCTGGCATCCATCTTCCAACGGTGCTCTGGAGTTAATCCATATGGGATGTCCTGGAGCTGCCCAACATGTCTCAATTGTCCCCAGAAGGAATCCTTGAAGGGGGCATCCCATAACTCCCAACATGGGAAAAACTCCATGGCCTTGAGATTCTGCTCCGTTCATGAAGGGGCACTCATGCACAGAAACTCCAACCTGAGCCAACGTCTGATCCTCGCCGTGACTTCAGATGTATGAGATATTGGTTCAGATCTGCAGCGGGTACCTGCCGCGCCTTCGGCCTGATGTCCAAGTCAACTTGTGTTCTCAAACTTTTGTCCTCACACTCCTGGCCGAGAAGACCGAAAGTTTGGCAATTCCGGACCCACAATGCAGCACTCTGCCTGCACTCTAGAAAAAATATCTTGCCTAATGAGCTGCCCAGGCACCTCAAATGTGGATAAACCTACACGGCACTCGACTGTACCCAAATTATATAGTCTAACCTGAGCTCTAATGCACTCTCTGACACAAACTGAGCCTGAACCTCCAGATCAACATCCAGGCAGCTGACCACACACTGAGCACATCAGAGCCGCCATGGCCTTAGTTCATCATCTCTACCCAACTGCGGTTTTCAGGCTACAGAACCTAGTCCTTATCTCCAATCATTGCCCAGGGTTGAAAATGATGCAGAAATTACACCTTCCCCATGGAAAGAGACCTTGTGATTGGCATGTTGTCCAAAGTCCCGTGTAGTTGAAATTAGTGTGGCCCATGAGGCCCCGCCCATGCTCGCGGGCCACATTGGTCACAAACACACATTGTGACCCTCAGCCTGAGCCGAGTCCTCAAGTAAGGCCTCTCAGTGGCTGGATGAAGAGACAGCATATTGGGCGTGCCATGCCCCTAGGCCCCAATTTTTAAACATAGTTTGGGTTGTCCCTTCACTCTTCCCCAGGTCTCCGCTTTGGAATTCCTCTTTTGTTCGGACACTTGAGATAATAAACCTGAAAGGAGACCTCCCATCCCACAGATTGACGAAAAACAATTGGGACCGGGCCAAAACCACAGAGAGGAAGATTCGTCCATGGCCCATGAGGCCTCCCCACATTCCACGGCCATCGTTGATACAAAATACAGATACAAAAGCCTGAGCCAGTGCCTCAGACTCGCTTTTTCTTCATATCCTGAAGAGTTCTTCTCATGATTTGTAGATTGGGCCTGCCATTCCTACGTCCCCAAACCTAAGCTGAGTTTGTGTTTTCAGACTTCTGTCCTCAAAGTCCTGGGCCAAACACCCTCCAGGCTGGGGCCCCTGGAGCCACACATTAGGACTGTGCCTACCCAATCTATGGGAATTCTGCCCATTCCATTGTCCAAAATCGTACAAATTAGGAGAACTCTCCAATGTCCCAGGGGCCATCCCAATAGTGTAGGACTCCGGGGACAAACAAGGGTGGTCTACAACAGGTGAGCATCTACCTCCACTCATTCCATAGATGGATATCCCCAGAGAAGAAGATTGAACCAGACAGGACCCTAGGCCATAATTGGATCCATTGCTTTGGTTTGCAGGCATGTCTCCTCAAAAGCCTGGTATCCAATACGAGCATAAGGGGTTTCCGGAGGCACCCATCAAAACAAATCTAGTCTCCACAAGGAAACTTGTGCATGGGAGCTATATCAAAATCTTAGGAGAATACTTAGGGTCCCGGAACCACCGCCCCATTCCAAGGCCCTAATGGACACAAACACACATTAGGCCCCATCCTCAGGAAAGTCCATTTCAACTCAGCCACCCCGGTTGCTCCCGCAGAGCCATCCGATTTCAACTGTCTTGTTGCTAGGAGACAATTGGAATGCGAGGCAGGCTTCCCTGGCATCCATCCTCCAACTGTGCTCTGCAGTCATTCCATATGGGATGTCCTGGAGCTGCCCGACAGGTCTCAATTGTCCCACAGAAGGAATCCTTGAAGGGGGCATCCCACAACTCCCAACGTGGGAAAACCTCCAGGCCCTTGAGATTCCCCTCCGTTCATGAAGGATAGTCATGCACAGAAACTCCAACCTGAGCCAACGTCTGATACTCGCCGTGATTTCAGATGCTTGAGATATTGGTTCAGATCTGCAGGGGGTACCTGCAGTGCCCTCGGCCAGAAGCCCAAGTCGAGCTTGTGTTCTCAGACTTCTGTCCTCACACTCCTGGCCCAGAAGCCCTCAAGTTTGGCAATTCCGGACCCACAATGCAGCACTCTGCCTGTCCTCTAGAAAAAATATCTTCCCTAATGAGCTGCCTGGACACCTCAAATGAGGATAAACCTACAAGGCACTCGAATGTACCCAAATTATATAGTCTAACCTGGTCACTAATGCACTGTCTGACACAACCTGAGCCAGAACCTCCTGACCAACACCCAGGCAGCTGACCACACAGTGAGCCTATCAGACCCGCCAGGCCCTTAGGTGGTCATCTCTTCCGAACAGCGGTTTTTCGGGATTCAGAACCTAGGCCTTATCTCCAACCATGGCCCATGGTTGAAAATGATGCAGAAATCAGAACACCCTTTCCATGGTTAGAGACCTTGTGATTGGCAAGTTGTCCAAAGTCCAGTGTAGTTGAAACCAGTGTGGCCCATGAGGCCCCGCCCATGCTCGCAAAACCACATTGGTCACAAACACACATTGTGACCCTCAGCCTGAGCCCAGTCCTCAAGTACGGCCTCTCAGTGGCTGGATGAAGAGACAGCATATTGGGCGTGCCATGCCCCTAGGCCCCAATTTTTAAACATAGTTTGGGTTGTCCCTTCACTCTTCCCCAGCGCTCTGTTTTGGAATTCCTCTTATGTTCGGACACCTGAGGTAATAAACCTGAAAGGAGACCTCCCATTCCACAGATTGACGAAAAACAATTGGGACTGGGCCAAATCCACAGAGAGGAAGATTCGTCCATGGGCCATGAGGCCTCCCCAAATTCCACGGCCATCATTGATACAAAATCCAAAGACAAAAGCCTGAGCAAGTACCTCAGACTCGCTCTTTCTTCATATCCTGAAGAGTTCTTCTCATGGTTTGTAGATTACGCCTGCCATACCTACGTCCCCAAACCTAAGCTGAGTTTCTGTTTTCAATCTTCTGTCCTCAAAGTCCTGGGCCACACACCCTCCAGGCTGGGGCGCCAGGAGCCACACATTAGTACTGTGCCTACCCAATCCATGGGAATTCTGCCCATTCCATTGTCCCAAATCGTACAAATTAGGAGAACCCTCCAAAGTCCCCGAGGCCCTCCCAATAGTGTATGTCTCCGGGGACAAACAGGCCGGTCTGACACCAGGTGATCATCTACCTCCACTCATTCCATAGATGGAGAACCCCAGAGAAGAAGATTGAACCAGACAGGACCCTAGGCCATAATCGGGTCCATTGCTTTGGTTTACAGGCATGTGTCCTCAAAAGCCTGGATTCCAATACCAGCATAAGGGGTTTCCTGAGGCACCCATCAGAAAAAATCTCGTCTCCACAAGGAAACTTTTGCATGGGAGCTATGTCAAAAGCTTAGGAGAATACTTCAGGGTCCCGGTGCCACCGCCCTAATCCAAGGCCCTCATGGACACAACACACATTAGGCCCCATCCTCAGGAAAATCCATTTCAACTCAGCCACCTCGGTTGCTCCCACAGAGCCACCGATCTCAACGCTATTATTGCTAGGAAACAATTGTAATGCGAGGCGGGCTTCCCTGGCATCCATCCTCCAACGGTGCTCTGGAGTCATTCCATATGGGATGTCCTGGAGCTGCCCAACAGGTCTCAATTGTCCCACAGAAGGAATCCTTGAAGAGGGCATCCATAAACTCCCAACGTGGGAAAACCTCCATGGCCTTGAGATTCCTCTCCGTTCATGAAGGGGCAGTCATGCACAGAAACTCCAACCTGAGCCAACGTCTGATCCTCGCCTTGGCTTCAGATGCTTGAGATATTGGTTCCGATCTGCAGGGGGTACATGCCGTGCCCTCGGCCTGAAGCCCAAGTCTAGCTTGTGTTCTCAGACTTCTGTCCTCACACTCCTGGCCCAGAAGCTCTCAAGTTTGGCAATTCTGGACCCACAATGCAGCACTCTGCCTGCCCTCCAGAAAAAACATCTTGCCTAATGAGCTGCCCAGGAACCTAAAAGGGGGATAAACCTACACGGCACTCGACTGTACCCAAATTATATAGTCTAACCTGGTCACTAATGCACTGTCTGACACACCCTGAGCTAGAACCTCCTGACCAAAACCCAAGCAGATGAATGCACACTGAGCGTATGAGACCCACCATGGACTTAGGTCGTCATCTCTTCCCAACTGCGATTTTTCAGGCTTCAGAACCTAGACCTTATCTCCAACCACTGCCCAGGGTTGAAAATGATGCAGAAATCAGAACACCTTCCCCATGGCAAGAGACCTTGTGATTGGCATGTTGTCCAAATCCAGTGTAGTTGAAACCAGTGTGGCCCATAAGGCCCCGCCCATGCTCGCAGGCCATATTGGTCACAAACTCACATTGTGACCCTCAGCATGAGCCCAGTCCTCAAGTCAGGCCTCTCAGTGGCTGGATGAAGAGATAGCATATTGGGCCTGCCATGCCCATAGTCCCCAATTTTTAACCATAGTTTGGGTTGTCCCTTCACTCTTTCCCAAGGCTCTGCTTTGGAATTCCTCTTTTGTTCGGACACCTGAGTTAATAAACAGGGAAGGAGACCTCCCATCCCACAGATTGACGAAAAACAATTGGGACGGGGCCAAATCCACAGAGAGGAAGATTCGTCCATGGCCCATGAGGCCTCCCCACATTCCACGGCCATTGTTGATATAAAATGCAGAGGCAAAACCTGATCAAGTGCCTCAGACTCGCTCTTTCTTCATATCCTGAAGAGTTCTTCTCATGGTTTGTAGATTGGGCCTGCATACCTACGTCCCCAAACCTGAGCTGAGTTTGTGTTTTTGGAATACTGTCCTCAAAGTCCTTTGCCACACATCCTCCAGGCTGGGTCCTCTGGAGCCACCCATTAGGACTGTGCCTACTCAATCCATGGGAATTCTTCTCATCCATTGTCCAAAATCGTACAAATTAGGAGAACTCTCCAAAGTCCCCGAGGCCATCCCAATAGTGTAGGTTTCCGGGGACAAACAAGGGCGGTCTGACACCAGGTGAGCATCTACCTCCACTCATACCATACATGGATGTCCCCAGAGAAGAAGATTGAACCAGAGAGTACGCTAGGCCATAATCAGATCCATTGCTTTGGTTTACAGGCATGTCTCCTCAAAAGCCTGGATTCCAATACAAGCATAAGTGGTTTGCTGAGGCACCCATCAGAACAAATCTCGTCTCCACAAGGAAACTTGTGCATGGGATCTATGTCAAAAGCTTAGGAGAATACTACAGGGTCCCGGTGCCACCGCCCCATTCCAAGGCCCTCATGGACACAAACACACATTAGGCCCCATTCTCAGGAAAGTCTATTTCAACTAAGCCACCCAGGTTGCTCCCGCAGAGTCATCCGATCTCAAATGTATTGTTGCTAGGAGACAATTGGAATGCGAGGCGGGCTTCCCTGGCATCCATCTTCCAACGGTGCTCTGGAGTTAATCCATGTGGGATGTCCTGGAGCTGCCCAACATGTCTCAATTGTCCCCAGAAGGAATCCTTGAAGGGGGCATCCCATAACTCCCAACATGGGAAAAACTCCATGGCCTTGAGATTCCGCTCCGTTCATGAAGGGGCAGTCATGCACAGAAACTCCAACCTGAGCCAACGTCTGATCCTCGCCTTGGCTTCAGATGCTTGAGATATTGGTTCCGATCTGCAGGGGGTACATGCCGTGCCCTCGGCCTGAAGCCCAAGTCTAGCTTGTGTTCTCAGACTTCTGTCCTCACACTCCTGGCCCAGAAGCTCTCAAGTTTGGCAATTCCGGACCCACAATGCAGCACTCTGCCTGCCCTCTAGAAAAAACATCTTGCCTAATGAGCTGCCCAGGAACCTAAAAGGGGGATAAACCTACACGGCACTCGACTGTACCCAAATTATATAGTCTAACCTGGTCACTAATGCACTGTCTGACACACCCTGAGCTAGAACCTCCTGACCAAAACCCAGGCAGATGAATGCACACTGAGCGTATGAGACCCACCATGGCCTTAGGTCGTCATCTCTTCCCAACTGCGATTTTTCAGGCTTCAGAACCTAGACCTTATCTCCAACCACTGCCCAGGGTTGAAAATGATGCAGAAATCAGAACACCTTCCCCATGGCAAGAGACCTTGTGATTGGCATGTTGTCCAAATCCAGTGTAGTTGAAACCAGTGTGGCCCATAAGGCCCCGCCCATGCTCGCATGCCATATTGGTCACAAACTCACATTGTGACCCTCAGCATGAGCCCAGTCCTCAAGTCAGGCCTCTCAGTGGCTGGATGAAGAGACAGCATATTGGGCCTGCCATGCCCCTTGTCCCCAATTTTTAACCATAGTTTGGGTTGTCCCTTCACTCTTTCCCAAGGCTCTGCTTTGGAATTCCTCTTTTGTTCGGACACCTGAGTTAATAAACAGGAAAGGAAACCTCCCATCCCACAGATTGACGAAAAACAATTGGGACCGGGCCAATTCCACAGAGAGGAAGATTCGTCCATTGCCCATGAGGCCTCCCCACATTCCACGGCCATTGTTGATATAAAATGCAGAGGCAAAACCTGATCAAGTGCCTCAGACTCGCTCTTTCTTCATATCCTGAAGAGTTCTTCTCATGGTTTGTAGATTGGGCCTGCATACGTACGTCCCCAAACCTTAGCTGAGTTTGTGTTTTTGGAATACTGTCCTCAAAGTCCTTTGCCACACACCCTCCAGGCTGGGTCCCCTGGAGACACACATTAGGACTGTGCCTACTCAATCCATGGGTATTCTTCCCATCCATTGTCCAAAATCGTACAAATTAGGAGAACTCTCCAAAGTCCCCGAGGCCATCCCAATAGTGTAGGTTTCCGGGGACAAACAAGGGCGGTCTGACACCAGGTGAGCATCTACCTCCACTCATACCATACATGGATGTCCCCAGAGAAGAAGATTGAACCAGAGAGTACGCTAGGCCATAATCAGATCCATTGCTTTGGTTTACAGGCATGTCTCCTCAAAAGCCTGGATTCCAATACAAGCATAAGTGGTTTGCTGAGGCACCCATCAGAACAAATCTCGTCTCCACAAGGAAACTTGTGCATGGGATCTATGTGAAAAGCTTAGGAGAATACTACAGGGAACCGGTGCCACCGCCCCATTCCAAGGCCCTCATGGACACAAACACACATTAGGCCCCATTCTCAGGAAAGTCTATTTCAACTAAGCCACCCAGGTTGCTCCCGCAGAGTCATCCGATCTCAAATGTATTGTTGCTAGGAGACAATTGGAATGCGAGGCGGGCTTCCCTGGCATCCATCTTCCAACGGTGCTCTGGAGTTAATCCATATGGGATGTCCTGGAGCTGCCCAACATGTCTCAATTGTCCCCAGAAGGAATCCTTGAAGGGGGCATCCCATAACTCCCAACATGGGAAAAACTCCATGGCCTTGAGATTCCGCTCCGTTCATGAAGGGGCACTCATGCACAGAAACTCCAACCTGAGCCAACGTCTGATCCTCGCCGTGACTTCAGATGTATGAGATATTGGTTCAGATCTGCAGGGGGTACCTGCCGCGCCCTCGGCCTGATGTCCAAGTCAACTTGTGTTCTCAAACTTTTGTCCTCACACTCCTGGCCGAGAAGACCGCAAGTTTGGCAATTCCGGACCCACAATGCAGCACTCTGCCTGCACTCTAGAAAAAATATCTTGCCTAATGAGCTGCCCAGGCACCTCAAATGTGGATAAACCTACACAGCACTCGACTGTACCCAAATTATATAGTCTAACTTGAGCTCTAATGCACTCTCTGACACAAACTGAGCCTGAACCTCCAGATCAACATCCAGGCAGCTGACCACACACTGAGCACATCAGAGCCGCCATGGCCTTAGGTCATCATCTCTACCCAACTGCGGTTTTCAGGCTTCAGAACCTAGTCCTTATCTCCAATCACTGCCCAGGGTTGAAAATGATGCAGAAATAACACCTTCCCCATGGAAAGAGACCTTGTGATTGGCATGTTGTCCAAAGTCCCGTGTAGTTGAAATTAGTGTGGCCCATGAGGCCCGGCCCATGCTCGCGGGCCACATTGGTCACAAACACACATTGTGACCCTCAGCCTGAGCCGTGTCCACAAGTAAGGGCACTCAGTGGCTGGATGAAGAGACAGCATATTGGGCGTGCCATGCCCCTAGGCCCCAATTTTTAACCATAGTTTGGTTTGTCCCTTCACTCTTCCCCAGGTCTCTGCTTTGGAATTCCTCTTTTGTTCGGACACTTGAGGTAATAAACCTGAAAGGAGACCTCCCATCCCACAGATTGACGAAAAACAATTGGGACCGGGCCAAAACCACAGAGAGGAAGATTCGTCCATGGCCCATGAGGCCTCCCCACATTCCACGGCCATCGTTGATACAAAATACAGATACAAAAGCCTGAGCAAGTGCCTCAGACTTGCTCTTTCTTCATATCCTGAAGAGTTCTTCTCATGGTTTGTAGATTGGGCCTGCCATTCCTACGTCCCCAAACCTAAGCTGAGTTTGTGTTTTCAGACTTCTGTCCTCAAAGTCCTGGGCCAAACACCCTCCAGGCTGGGGCCCCTGGAGCCACACATTAGGACTGTGCCTACCCAATCTATGGGAATTCTGCCCATTCCATTGTCCAAAATCGTACAAATTAGGAGAACTCTCCAATGTCCCAGGGGCCATCCCAATAGTGCAGGACTCCGGGGACAAACAAGGGTGGTCTGACAACAGGTGAACATCTACCTCCACTCATTCCATAGATGGATATCCCCAGAGAAGAAGATTGAACCAGACAGGACCCTAGGCCATAATTGGATCCATTGCTTTGGTTTGCAGGCATGTCTCCTCAAAAGCCTGGTATCCAATACGAGCATAAGGGGTTTCCGGAGGCACCCATCAAAACAAATCTAGTCTCCACAAGGAAACTTGTGCATGGGAGCTATATCAAAAGCTTAGGAGAATACTTAGGGACCCGGAACCACCGCCCCATTCCAAGGCCCTAATGGACACAAACACACATTAGGCCCCATCCTCAGGAAAGTCCATTTCAACTCAGCCACCCCGGTTGCTCCCGCAGAGCCATCCGATTTCAACTGTCTTGTTGCTAGGAGACAATTGGAATGCGAGGCAGGCTTCCCTGGCATCCATCCTCCAACTGTGCTCTGCAGTCATTCCATATGGGATGTCCTGGAGCTGCCCGACAGGTCTCAATTGTCCCGCAGAAGGAATCCTTGAAGGGGGCATCCCACAACTCCCAACGTGGGAAAACCTCCAGGCCCTTGAGATTCCGCTCCGTTCATGAAGGATAGTCATGCACAGAAAGTCCAACCTGAGCCAACGTCTGATACTCGCCGTGATTTCAGAGGCTTGAGATATTGGTTCAGATCTGCAGGGGGTACCTGCAGTGCCCTCGGCCAGAAGCCCAAGTCGAGCTTGTGTTCTCAGACTTCTGTCCTCACACTCCTGGCCCAGAAGCCCTCAAGTTTGGCAATTCCGGACCCACAATGCAGCACTCTGCCTGCCCTCTAGAAAAAATATCTTCCCTAATGAGCTGCCTGGACACCTCAAATGAGGATAAACCTACAAGGCACTCGAATGTACCCAAATTATATAGTCTAACCTGGGCACTAATGCACTGTCTGACACAACCTGAGCCAGAACCTCCTGACCAACACCCAGGCAACTGACCACACAGTGAGCCTATCAGACCCGCCATGCCCTTAGGTGGTCATATCTTCCCAACAGCGGTTTTTCGGGCTTCAGAACCTAGGCCTTATCTCCAACCACGGCCCATGGTTGAAAATGATGCAGAAATCAGAACACCCTTCCCATGGTTAGAGACCTTGTGATTGGCAAGTTGTCCAAAGTCCAGTGTAGTTGAAACCAGTGTGGCCCATGAGGCCCCGCCCATGCTCGCAAAACCACATTGGTCACAAATACACATTGTGACCCTCAGCCTGAGCCCAGTCCTCAAGTACGGCCTCTCAGTGGCTGGATGAAGAGACAGCATATTGGGCGTGCCATGCCCCTAGGCCCCAATTTTTAAACATAGTTTGGGTTGTCCCTTCACTCTTCCCCAGCGCTCTGTTTTGGAATTCCTCTTATGTTCGGACACCTGAGGTAATAAACCTGAAAGGAGACCTCCCATTCCACAGATTGACGAAAAACAATTGGGACTGGGCCAAATCCACAGAGAGGAAGATTCGTCCATGGGCCATGAGGCCTCCCCAAATTCCACGGCCATCATTGATACAAAATCCAAAGACAAAAGCCTGAGCAAGTACCTCAGACTCGCTCTTTCTTCATATCCTGAAGAGTTCTTCTCATGGTTTGTAGATTACGCCTGCCATACCTACGTCCCCAAACCTAAGCTGAGTTTCTGTTTTCAATCTTCTGTCCTCAAAGTCCTGGGCCACACACCCTCCAGGCTGGGGCGCCAGGAGCCACACATTAGTACTGTGCCTACCCAATCCATGGGAATTCTGCCCATTCCATTGTCCCAAATCGTACAAATTAGGAGAACCCTCCAAAGTCCCCAAGGCCCTCCCAATAGTGTATGTCTCCGGGGACAAACAGGCCGGTCTGACACCAGGTGATCATCTACCTCCACTCATTCCATAGATGGAGAACCCCAGAGAAGAAGATTGAACCAGACAGGACCCTAGGCCATAATCGGGTCCATTGCTTTGGTTTACAGGCATGTGTCCTCAAAAGCCTGGATTCCAATACCAGCATAAGGGGTTTGCTGAGGCACCCATTAGAAAAAATCTCGTCTCCACAAGGAAACTTTTGCATGGGAGCTATGTCAAAAGCTTAGGAGAATACTTCAGGGTCCCGATGCCACCGCCCTAAACCAAGGCCCTCATGGACACAACACACATTAGTCTCCATCCTCAGAAAAATCCATTTCAACTCAGCCACCTCGGTTGCTCCCACAGAGCCACCGATCTCAACGCTATTGTTGCTAGGAGACAATTGTAATGCGAGGCGGGCTTCCCTGGCATCCATCCTCCAACGGTGCTCTGGAGTCATTCCATATTGGATGTCCTGGAGCTGCCCAACAGGTCTCAATTGTCCCACAGAAGGAATCCTTGAAGAGGGCATCCATAAACTCCCAACGTGGGAAAACCTCCATGGCCTTGAGATTCCTCTCCGTTCATGAAGGGGCAGGCATGCACAGAAACTCCAACCAGAGCCAACGTCTGATCCTCGCCTTGGCTTCAGATGCTTGAGATATTGGTTCCGATCTGCAGGGGGTACTTGCCGTGCCCTCGGCCTGAAGCCCAAGTCTAGCTTGTGTTCTCAGACTTCTGTCCTCACACTCCTGGCCCAGAAGCTCTCAAGTTTGGCAATTCCGGACCCACAATGCAGCACTCTGCCTGCCCTCTAGAAAAAACATCTTGCCTAATGAGCTGCCCAGGAACCTAAAAGGGGGATAAACCTACACGGCACTCGACTGTACCCAAATTATATAGTCTAACCTGGTCACTAATGCACTGTCTGACACACCCTGAGCTAGAACCTCCTGACCAAAACCCAGGCAGATGAATGCACACTGAGCGTATGAGACCCACCATGGCCTTAGGTCGTCATCTCTTCCCAACTGCAATTTTTCAGGCTTCAGAACCTAGACCTTATCTCCAACCACTGCCCAGGGTTGAAAATGATGCAGAAATCAGAACACCTTCCCCATGGCAAGAGACCTTGTGATTGGCATGTTGTCCAAATCCAGTGTAGTTGAAACCAGTGTGGCCCATAAGGCCCCGCCCATGCTCGCAGGCCATATTGGTCACAAACTCACATTGTGACCCTCAGCATGAGCCCAGTCCTCAAGTCAGGCCTCTCAGTGGCTGGATGAAGAGACAGCATATTGGGCCTGCCATGCCCCTAGTCCCCAATTTTTAACCATAGTTTGGGTTGTCCCTTCACTCTTTCCCAAGGCTCTGCTTTGGAATTCCTCTTTTGTTCGGACACCTGAGTTAATAAACAAGAAAGGAGACCTCCCATCCCACAGATTGACGGAAAACAATTGGGACCGGGCCAATTCCACAGAGAGGAAGATTCGTCCATGGCCCATGAGGCCTCCCCACATTCCACGGCCATCGTTGATATAAAATGCAGAGGCAAAACCTGATCTAGTGACTCACACTCGCTCTTTCTTCATATCCTGAAGAGTTCTTCTCATGGTTTGTAGATTGGGCCTGCATACCTACATCCCCAAACCTGAGCTGAGTTTGTGTTTTTAGAATACTGTCCTCAAAGTGCTTTGCCACACACCCTCCAGGCTGGGTCCCCTGGAGACACACATTAGGACTGTGCCTACTCAATCCATGGGAATTCTTCCCATCCATTGTCCAAAATCGTACAAATTAGGAGAACTCTCCAAAGTCCCCGAGGCCATCCCAATAGTGTAGGTTTCCGGGGACAAACAAGGGCGGTCTGACACCAGGTGAGCATCTACCTCCACTCATACCATACATGGATGTCCCCAGAGAAGATTGAACCAGAGAGTACGCTAGGCCATAATCAGATCCATTGCTTTGGTTTACAGGCATGTCTCCTCAAAAGCCTGGATTCCAATACAAGCATAAGTGGTTTGCTGAGGCACCCATCAGAACAAATCTCGTCTCCACAAGGAAACTTGTGCATGGGATCTATGTCAAATGCTTAGGAGAATACTACAGGGAACCGGTGCCACCGCCCCATTCCAAGGCCCTCATGGACACAAACACACATTAGGCCCCATTCTCAGGAAAGTCTATTTCAACTAAGCCACCCAGGTTGCTCCCGCAGAGTCATCCGATCTCAAATGTATTGTTGCTAGGAGACAATTGGAATGCGAGGCGGGCTTCCCTGGCATCCATCATCCAACGGTGCTCTGGAGTTAATCCATATGGGATGTCCTGGAGCTGCCCAACATGTCTCAATTGTCCCCAGAAGGAATCCTTGAAGGGGGCATTCCACAACTCCCAACATGGGAAAAACTCCATGGCCTTGAGATTCCGCTCCGTTCATGAAGGGGCAGTCATGCACAGAAACTCCAACCTGAGCCAACGTCTGATCCTCGCCGTGACTTCAGATGTATGAGATATTGGTTCAGATCTGCAGGGGGTACCTGCCGCGCCCTCGGCCTGATGTCCAAGTCAACTTGTGTTCTCAAAATTTGTCCTCACACTCCTGGCCGAGAAGACCGCAAGTTTGGCAATTCCGGACCCACAATGCAGCACTCTGCCTGCCCTCTAGAAAAAATATCTTGCCTAATGAGCTGCCCAGGCACCTCAAATGTGGATAAACCTACACGGCACTCGACTGTACCCAAATTATATAGTCTAACCTGAGCTCTAATGCACTCTCTGACACAACCTGAGCCTGAACCTCCAGATCAACATCCAGGCAGCTGACCACACACTGAGCACATCAGAGACTCCATGGCCTTAGGTCATCATCTCTACCCAACTGCGGTTTTCAGGCTTCAGAACCTAGTCCTTATCTCCAATCACTGCCCAGGGTTGAAAATGACGCAGAAATCACACCTTACCCATGGAAAGAGACCTTGTGATTGGCATGTTGTCCAAATCCCGTGTAGTTGAAATTAGTGTGGCCCATGAGGCCCCGCCCATGCTCGCGGGCCACATTGGTCACAAACACACATTGTGACCCTCAGCCTGAGCCGAGTCCTCAAGTAAGGCCTCTCAGTGGCTGGATGAAGAGACAGCATATTGGGCGTGCCATGCCACTAGGCCCCAATTTTTAACCCTAGTTTGGGTTGTCCCTTCACTCTTCCCCAGGGCTCTGCTTTGGAATTCCTCTTTTGTTCGGATACCTGATGTAATAAACCCAAAAGGAGACCCTCCATCGCACAGATTGACGAAAAACAATTGGGACCGGGCCAAATCCACAAAGAGGAAGATTCGTCCATGGCCCATGAGGCCTCCCCACATTCCATGGCTACCGTTGATAAAAATCCAGAGACAAAATCCTGAGCAAGCGCCTAAGACTCGATCTTTCTTCATTTCCTGAAAAGTTCTTCTCATGGATTGTATATTGGACCTGCCATACCTACATACCCAAACCTAAGCTGTGTTTGTGTATTCTGACTTCAGTCCTCAATGTCCTGGGCCAGACACCCTCCAGGCTGGGGCCCCTGGAGCCACACATTAGGACTGTGCCTACCAAATACATGGGAATTCTGCCTACTCCATTTTCCAAATTCGTAGAAATTAGAAGAACTCTCCAAAGTCCCCGAGGCCATCCCAATAGTGTAGGTCTCCGGGGACAAACAAGTGCGGTCTGACACCAGGTGAGCATCTACCTCCACTCATTCCATAGATGGATATCCCATGAGAAGAAGATTGAACCAGACAGGACCCTAGGCCATAATCGCATCCATTGCTTTGGTTTACAGGCATGTCTCCTCAAAGCCTGGATTCCAATACCAGCATAGGGGGTTTACTGAGGCACCCATCAGAACAAATCCCGTCTCCACAAGGAAACCTGTGCTTGGGAGCTATGTAAAAGCTTAGGAGAATACTTCAGGGTCCCGAATCAACCGCCCCATTCCAAGGCCATCATGGACACAAACACACATTAGGCCCCATCCTCAGGAAAGTCCATTTCAACTCAGCCACCCCGGTTGCTCCCACATAGCCATCCGATCTCAACTGTCTTGTTGCTAGGAGACAATTGGAATGCAAGGCGGCTTCCCTGGCATCCATCCTCCAAGGGTGCTCTGGAGTCATTCCATATGGGATGTCCTGGACCTGCCCAACAGGTGTCAATTGTCCAGCAGAAGGAATCCTTGAAGGGGGCATCCCACAACTCCCAACGTGGGAAAACCTTCATAGACTTGAGATTTTGCTCCGTTCAAGAAGGGGCAATCCTGCACACAAACTCCAACCTGAGCCAACGTCTAATCCTCGCCGTGACTTCAGATGCCTAAGATATTGGTTCAGATCTGCAAGGGGTACCTGCCGTGCCCTCGGCCCGAAGCCCAAGTCTAGCTTGTGTTCTCAGACTTCTGTCCTCACCCTCCTGGCCCAGAAGCCCTCAAGTTTGGCAATTCCGGACCCACAATACAGTACTCTTCCTGCCCTCTAGAAAAAATATCTTGCCTAATGAGCTGCCCAGGCACCTCAATGAGGATAATCATACACGGCACTCGACTGTACCCAAATTATATAGTGTAACCTGAGCTCTAATGCACTCTCTGACACAAACTGAGCCCAAACCTCCTGACCAACACCCAGCCAGCTGACCGCACAGTGAGCACATCAGACCCGCCATGGCCTAGGTCATCATCTCATCCCAATTGCGGTTTTCAGGCTTCAGAACTAGACCTTATCTCGAAACACTGCCCAGGGTTGAATATGTTGCAGAAATCAGAACTCCTTCCCCATGGCAAGAGACCTTGTGATTGGCATGTTGTCCAAAGTTCAGTGTACTTGAAACCAGTGTGGCCCATGAGGCCCCGCCCATGCTCACAGGCCAAATTGGTCACAAACACACATTGTGGCCCTCAGCCTGAGCCGAGTCCTCAAGTAAGGCCTCTCAGTGTCTGGATGAAGAGAAAGGTATTGGGCCTGACATGCCCCTAGGCTCCAATTTTTAACCATAGTTTGGGTTGTCCCTTCACTCTTCCCCAGGGCTCTGCTTTGGAATTCTTCTTTGTTTGGGACACGTTAGATAACAAACCCGAAAGGAGACATCCATCCCACAGATTGACAGAAAACAAATGGGACCGGGCCAAATCCACAGAGAGGAAGATTCATCCATGGCGCATGAGGCCTCCACACATACCACGGCATTCGTTGAATCAAAATCCAGAGACAAAAGCCTGAGCAAGGGCCTCAGACTCTATCTTCATTTCTTGAAGAGTTCTTCTCATGGTTTGTAGATTGGGCCTGCCATACCTACGTCCCCATGCTTAAGCTGAGTTTGTGTTTTCAGACTTCTGTCCTCAAAGTCATGAGCCACACCCCTACAGGCTGGGGCCCCTGGAGCCACAAATAGGACTGTGCCTACCCAATCCATGAGACTTCTGCCCATTCCATTTTCCAAAATCGTACAAATTAGGAGTAACCTCCAAATTCCGAGGCCATCTCAATTGTGTAGGTCTCCGGGGAAAAACAAGGGCGGTGTGATACCAGCTGAGCACCTACCTCCACTCATACCATAGATGGATATACCCAGAGAAGAAGATTGAACCAGACAGTACGCTAGGCCATAATCGGATCCATTGCTTTGGTTTACAGGCATGTCTCCTCAAAATCCTGGATTCCAATACAAGCATAAGTGGTTTGCTGAGGCACCCATCAGAACAAATCTCGTCTCCACAAGGAAACTTGTGCATGGGATCTATGTCAAAAGCTTAGGAGAATACTTCAGGGTCCCGGTGCCACAGCCCCATTCCAAGGCCCTCATGGACACAAACACACATTAGGCCCCATTCTCAGGAAAGTCTATTTCAACTAAGCCACCCCGGTTGCTCCCGCAGAGTCATCCGATCTCAACTGTATTGTTGCTAGGAGACAATTGGAATGCGAGGCTGGCTTCCCTGGCATCCATCTTCCAACGGTGCTCTGGAGTTAATCCATATGGGATGTCCTGGAGCTGCCCAGCATGTCTCAATTGTCCCCCAAAAGGAATCCTTGAAGGGGGCATCCCACAACTCCCAACATGGGAAAACCTCCATGGCCTTGAGATTCCGCTCCGTTAAAAAGGGGCAGTCATGCACAGAAACTCCAACCTGAGCCAACGTCTGATCCTCGCCGTGACTTCAGATGTATGAGATATTGGTTCAGATCTGCAGGGGGTACCTGCCGTGCCCTCGGCCTGATGTCCAAGTCAACTTGTGTTCTCAAACTTTTGTCCTCACACTCCTGGCCGAGAAGACCGCAAGTTTGGCAATTCCGGACCCACAATGCAGCACTCTGCCTGCACTCTAGATAAAATATCTTTCCTAATAGGCTGCCCAGGCACCTCAAATTTGGATAAACCTACACGGCACTCGACTGTACCCAAATTATATAGTCTAACCTGAGCTCTAATGCACTCTCTGACAAAACCTGAGCCTGAACCTCCAGATCAACATCCAGGCAGCTGACCACATACTGAGCACATCAGACCCGCCATGGGCTTATGTCATCATCTCTACCCAACTGCGGTTTTCAGGCTTCAGAACCTAGACCTTATCTCCAACCACTGCCCAGGGTTGAAAATGATGCAGAAATCACACCTTCCCCATGGAAAGAGACCTGTGATTGGCATGTTGTCCAAAGTCCCGTGTAGTTGAAATCAGTGTGGCCCATGAGGCCCCGCCCATGCTCGCGGGCCACATTGGTCATAAACACACATTGTGACCCTCAGCCTGAGCCGAGTCCTCAAGTAAGTCCTCTCAGTGGCTGGATGAAGAGACAGCATATTGGGCGTGCCATGCCCCTAGGCCCCAATTTTTAACCCTAGTTTGGGTTGTCCCTTCACTCTTCCCCAAGGCTCTGCTTTGGAATTCCTCTTTTGGTGGGACACCTGAGGTAATAAAACTGAAAGGAGACCTCCCATCCCACAGATTGACGAAAAACAATTGGGACCGGGGCATATAAACAGAGAGGAAGATTCATCCATGACCCATGAGGTCTCCCCACATTCCACGGCCACCGTTGATACAAAATCCAGAGACAAAATCCTGAGCAAGCGCCTAAGACTCGCTCTTTCTTCATTTCCTGAAAAGTTCTTCTCATGGTTAGTATATTGGGCCTGCCATACCTACGTCCCCAAACCTAAGCTGAGTTTGTGTATTCTTACTTCAGTCCTCAAAGTCCTGGGCCACACAACCTCCAGGCTGGGGCCCCTGGAGCCACACATTAGGTCTGTGCCTACCAAATACATAGGAATTCTGCCCACTCCATTTTCAAAAATCGTACAAATTAGGAGAACTCTCCAAATTCCTCGAGGCCATCCCAATAATGTAGGTCTCCGGGGACAAACAAGGGCGGTCTGACACCACTGAGCATCTCCCTCCACTCATACCATAGATGGATGTCCCCAGAGAAGAAGATTGAACCAGACAGGACCCTAGGACATAAACGGATCCATTGCTTTGGTTTACAGGCATGTCTCCTCAAAAGTCTGGATTCCATGACCAGCTTAGGGGTTTTTCTGAGGCACCCATCAGAACAAATCTCGTCTCCACTAGGAAACTTGTGCATGGGAACTATATCAAAAGCTTAGGAGAACACTTCATGGTCCCGGTGCCACTGCCCTATTCCAAGGCCCTCATGGACACAAACAAACTTTAGGCCCCATTCTCAGGAAAGTCCATTTCAACTCAGCCACCCCGGTTGCTCCGGCAGAGCCATCCGATCTCAAGTGTCTTGTTGCTAGGAGACAATTAGAATGCGAGGCAGGCTTCCCTGGCATCCATCCTTGAACGGTGCTCTGGATTCGTTCCATATCGGATGTCCTGGAGCTGCCCAACATGTCTCAATTGTCCCGAAGAAGGAATACTTGAAGGGGGTATCCCACAACTCCCAAAGTGGGAAAACCTCCATGGCCTTGAGATTCCGCTCCGTTCATGAAGGGGCAGTCATGCACCCGATACTCCAATCTGAGCCAACGTCTGATCCTCGCCGTGACTTCAGATGCATGAGATATTGTTTCAGATCTGCAGGAGTACCTGCCGTGCCCTGGCCGAAGGCCAATCTAGCTTGTGTTCTCAGACTTCTGTCCTCACACTCCTGGCCCAGAAGACCTCACGTTTGGCAATTCCAAACCCACAATGCAGCACTCTGTCTGTCCTCTAGAAAAAAATACTTTGCCTAATGAGCTGCCCAGGTACCTCAAATGAGGATAAACCTACACGGCACTCGACTATACCCAAATTATATAGTCTAACCTGAGCACTAATGCACTCTCTGACACAACCTGAGCCCGAACCTCCTGACCAACACCCAGGCAGCTGACCGCACAGTGAGCACATCAGACCCACCAAGGCCTTAGGTCGTCATCTATTCCCATTTGCAGTTTTCATGCTTCAGAACCTACACCATATCGCCAACCACTGCCCAGGGTTGAAAATGATGCAGAAATCAGAACTCTTTCTCCATGGCAAGAGAGCTTGTGCTTGGAATGTTGTCCAAAGTTCAGTGTCGTTGAAACCAATGTGGCCCATGAGACCCCGCCCATGATTGCGGGCCACTATGGTCACAAACACACATTGTGACCCTCAGCCTGAGCCCAGTCCTCAAGTAAGGCCTCTCAGTGGCTGGATGAAGAGACAGCATATAGGTCCTGCCATGCCCCAAGCCACAATTTTTAACCATAGTTTGGGTTGTCCCTCCACTGTTCCCCAGGGCTCTGCTTTGGAATTCCTTTTTGGTTGGGACACCTGAGGTAACAAACCTGAAAGGAGACCTCCCATCCCAGAGATTGATGAAAAAGAATTCTGACCTGACCAAATCCACAGAGAGGAAGATTTGTCCATGGCCCATGAGGCCTCCCCACTTTCCACGGCCATCGTTGATTCAAAATCCATAGACAAAATCCTGAGCAAGCGCCTCTGACTCGCTCTTTCTTCATACCCTGAAGAGTTCTTCTCATGGGTTTTTAAATTGGGCCTGCCATATCTACGTCCCAAACCTAAGCCGAGATTGTATTTTCAGGTTTCTTTCCTCAAAGTCCTGGGGCACACCCTCCCGGCAGGAACCCCTGGAGCCACACATTAGACTGTGCCTACCCAATCCATGGGAATTCTGCCCATTCCATTGTCCAGAATCGTACAAATCAGGAGATCCCTCCAAAGTCCCGGAGGCCATCCCAATATTGTAGGTCTCCTGGGACAAACAAGGGCGGTCTGAAAGCAGCTGAGCATCTACCTCCACTCATATCATAGATGGATGTCCCCAGAGAAGAAGATTGAACAAGACAGGAACCTAGGCCATAATCGGATCCATTGCTTAGGTTTACAGTCATGTCTCCTCAAAAGCATGGATTCCAATACAAGCATAGGGGGTTTCCTGAGGCACCCATCAGAACAAATCTCAACTCCACAAGGTAACTTGTGCTTGGGAGCTATGTCAAAAGCTTAGGAGAACAATTCAGGGTCCCGGTGCCACCACCCCATTCCAAGGCCCTCATGGACACAAACACACATTAGGCCCAATCCTCAGGAAAGTCCATTTCAACTCAGCCACCCCGGTTGCTCCCGCAGAGCTATCCGATCTCAACTGTCTTGTTGTTAGGAGAAAATTGTAATGCGAGGCAGGCTTCCCTGGCATCCATCCTCGAACGGTGCTCTCGAGTCATTCCATATTGGATATCCTGGAGGTGCCCAACAGGTCTCAATTGTCCCGCAGAAGGAATCCTTAAAGGGGGCATCCCAAAACTCCCAACGTGGGAAAACCTCCATGGCCTTGAGATTCTGCTCCGTTCATGAAGGGGAAGTCATGCACAGAAACTCCAACCTGAGCTATCGTCTGATCCTCGCTGATACTTCAGATACTTGAGATATTAGTTCAGATCTGCAGAGGGTAACTGCCATGCCATCGGCCTGAAGCCCAAGTCTAGCTTGTATTCTCAGACTTCTGTCCTCACGCTCCTGACCTAGAAGTCCTCAAGTTTGGCAATTCTGGACCCACAATGCAGCACTCTGCCTGCCCTCAAAAAAAAATATCTTGCCTAATGAGCTGCCCAGGCACCTCAAATGAGCATAAACCTACACGGCACTCGACTGTACCCAAATAATATAGTCTACCCTGACCACTAATGTACTCTCTGACACAACCTGAGCGCAAACCTCCTGACCAACACCCAGGCAGCTGACTGCACAGTGAGCATATCAGACCCGCCTTGTCCTTATGTCGTCATCTATACCCAACTGCGGATTTCAGGCTTTAGAACCTAGACCTTATCTCCAACCACTGCCCAGGGTTGAAAATGATGCAGAAATCAGAACTCTTTTCCCATGGCAAGAGAGCTTGTGCTTGGAATGTTGTCCAAAGTTCAGTGTATTTGAAACCAGTGCGGCCCATTAGGCCCCGCCCATGCTCACGGGCCACATTGGTCACAAACACACATTTTGACCCTCAGCCTGAGCCCAGTACTCAAGTAAGGCCTCTCAGTGGCTAGATGAAGAGAGAGCATATTGGGCCTGCCATGCCACTAGGCCCCAATTTTTAACTATAATTTGGGTTGTCCCTTCACTCTTCCCCAAGGCTCTGCTTTGGAATTCCTATTTGTTTGGGACACCTAAGGTAACAAACCGGAAAGGAGACCTCCCATCCCACAGCTTGACGAAAAACAATTGGGACTGGGCCAAATCCACACAGAGGAAGATTCGTCCATGGCCCATGAGGCCTCCCCACAGTTCACGGCCATCGTTGATATAAAATCCAGAGACAAAAGCCTGAGCAAGCACCTCAAACTCGCTCTTTCTTCATATCCTGAAGAGTTCTTCTCATGGATTGTAGATTGGGCCTGCCCTACCTACGTCCCCAAACCTAAGCTGAGTTTCTGTTTTCAGATTCTGTCCTCAAAGTCCTGGGCCACACACCCTCCAGGCTGGGGCCCTTGGAGCCACACATTAGGACTGTACCTACCCGATCCATGGGAATTCAGCCCATTCCACTGTCCAAAATCGTACAAATTTGGACAACACTCCAAAGTCCCCGAGGCCATCCCAATAGTGTAGGATTCCAGGAAAAACAAGGGCGGTCTGACACCAGCTGAGCATCTACCTCCACTCATACCATAGATAGATGTTCCCAGAGAAGAATATTGAACCAGACTGGACCCTAGGCCTTAATCGGATCCATTGCTTTGGTTTACAGGCATGTCTCCTCAAAAGCCTGGATTCCAATATCAGTATAGTGGGTTTTCTGAGCCACCCATCAGAACAAATCTCGTCTCCACAAGGAAACTTGTGCATGGGAGATATGTCAAAAGCTTAGGAGAATACTTCAGTGTCCTGGTGCCACCGCCCCATTCCAAGGCCCTCATGGACACACACACACACATTAGGCCCCATCCTCAGGAAAGTCCATTTCAATTCAGGCACCCCGGTTGCTCTCACAGAGCTATCCGATCTCAACTGTCTTGTTGCTAGGATAAATTGGAATGAGAGGCTGCCTTTCCTGGCATCCATTCTCGAACGGCGCTCTGGAGTCATTCCATATGGGATGTCCTGGAGCTCCCCAACAGGTCTCAAATGTCGCACAGGAGGAATCCTTAAAGGGGGAATCACACAACTCACAACGTGGGAAAACCTCCATGGCCTTGAGATTCCGCTCCGTTCATGATGGGGCAGTCATGCACAGAAACTCCAACCTGAGCCAACGTCTGATCCTCGCCATTACTTCAGATACTTGAGATATTAGTTCAGATCTGCAGGGGGTACCTACCGTGCCCTCGGCCTGAAGCCCAAGTCTAGCTTGTATTCTCAAACTTCTGTCCTCACACTCCTGACCTAGAAGTCCTCAAGTTTGTATATTCCGGACCCACAATGCAGCACTCTGCCTGCCCTCTAGAAAAAATATCTTGCCTAATGAGCTGCCCAGGCACCTCAAATGAGCATAAACCTACAGGGCACTCGACTGTACCCAAATTATATAGTCTAACCTGACCACTAATGTACTCTCTGACACAACGTGAGCGCAAACCTACTAACCAACACCCAGGCAGCTGACCGCACAGTGAGCATATCAGACCCGCCATGGCCTTATGTCGTCATCTATACCCAACTGCAGTTTTCTGCCTTCAGAACCTACACCTTATCTCCAACTACTGCCCAGGGTTGAAAATGATGCAGAAATCAGAACTCTTTATCCATGGCAAGAGAGCTTGTGCTTGGAATGTTATCCAAAGTTCAGTGTAGTTGAAACCAGTGTGGCCCATGAGACCCCGCCCATGATCGCGGGTCACATTGGTCACAAACACAGCCTGAGCCCAGTCCTCAAGTAAGGCCTCTCAGTGGCTGGATGAAGAGACAGCATATAGGGCCTGCCATGCCCCTAGCCACAATTTTTAACCATAGTTTGGGTTGTCCCTTCACTCTTCCCCAGGGCTCTGCTTTGGAATTCCACTTTGGTTGGGACACCTGAGGTAACAAACCTGAAAGGAGACCTCCCATCCCACAGATTGATGAAAAAGAATTCGGACCGGACCAAATCCACAGAGAGGAAGATTCATCCATGGCCCATGAGGCCTCCAACATTCCACGGCCATCGTTGATAAAAAATCCAGAGACAAAATCCTGAGCAAGCACCTCTGACTCGCTCTTTTTCATATTCTGAAGAGTTCTTCTCATGGGTTTTTAGTTTGGGCCTGCCATACCTTCGTCCCAAACCTAAGCCGAGTTTGTGTTTTCAGATTTCCGTCCTCAAAGACCTGGGGCAAACCCTCCCGGCTGGAGCCTCTGGAGCCACACATTAGACTGTGCCTACCAATCCATGGGAATTCTGCCCATACCATTGCCAAGAATCGTACAAATCAGGAGATCCCTTCAATGTCCCAAAGGCCATCCCAATAGTGTAGGTCTCCTGGGACAAACAAGGGCAGTCTGACAGCAGCTGAGCATCTACATCCACTCATATTATAGATGGATGTCCCCAGAGAAGAAGATTGAACCAGACAGGACCCTAGGCAATAATCGGATCCATTGCTTTGGTTTACAGTCATGTCTCCTCAAAAGCCTGGATTCCAATACGAGCATAGGGGGTTTCCTGAGGCACCCATCAGAACAAATCTCGCCTCTACAAGGAAACTTGTCCATGGGAGCTATGTCAAAGCTTAGGAGAATACTTCAGGTTCCTGGTGCCACCGCCCCATTCCAAGGCCCTCATGGACACAAACACACATTAGGCCCCATCCTCAGGAAAGTCCATTTCAACTCAGCCACCCCGGTTGCTCCCGCAGAGCTATCCGATCTCAACTGCCTGTTGTTAGGAAAAAATTGGAATGCGAGGCTGGCTTCCCTGGCATCCATCCTCCAACGGTGCTCTGGAGTCATTCCATATTGGATATCCTGGAGCTGCCCAACAGGTCTCAATTGTCCCGCAGAAGGAATCCTTGAAGGGGGCATCCCAGAACTCCCAACGTGGGAAAACCTACATGGCCTTGAGATTCCATTCCGTTCATGAAGGGGCAGTCATGCACAGAAACTCCAACCTGAGCCAAAGTCTGATCCTCGCCATTACTTCAGATACTTGAGATATTAGTTCAGATCTGCAGGGGGTACCTACCGTGCCCTCGGCCTGAAGCCCAAGTCTAGCTTGTATTCTCAAACTTCTGTCCTCACACTCCTGACCTAGAAGTCCTCAAGTTTGTATATTCCGGACCCACAATGCAGCACTCTGCCTGCCCTCTAGAAAAAATATCTTGCCTAATGAGCTGCCTGGACACCTCAAATGAGGATAAACCTACACGGCACTCGACTGTACCCACATTATATAGTCTAACCTGAACACTAATGCACTGTCTGACACAACCTAGCCCGACCTCCTGACCCACACCCAGGCAGCTGACCGCACAGTGAGCACATCAGACCCGTCATGGCCTTAGGTTGTCATCTCTTCCCAACTGCCGTTTTCATGCTTCAGAACCTCGACCTTATCTCCAACCACTGCCCAGGGTTGAAAATGATGCAGAAATCAGAACACCTTCCCCATGGCAAGAGACCTTGTGATTGGCATCTTGTCCAAAGTTCAGTGTAGTTGAAACCAGTGTAGCCCATGAGGCCCCGGCCATGCTCGTGGGCCACATTGGTCACAAACATACATTGTGACTCTCAGCCTGAGCCCAGTCTTCAAGTAAGACCTCTCAGTGGCTGGATAAAGAGACAGCATATTGGGCCTGCCATGCCCCTAGGCCCCAATTTTAACCATAGTTTGGGTTGTCCCTTCACTCATCCCTAGGGCTCTGCTTTGGATTTCCTCTTTGGTTGTTACACTTGAGGTAACCAATCTTAAAGGAGACCTCCCATCCCACTGCTTGACGAAAAACAATTGGGACCAGAACAAATCCACAGAGAGGAAGATTCATCCATGGCCCATGAGGCCTCCCCACATTCGACGGCCATCGTTGATACAAAATCCAGAGACGAAAGCCTGAGCAAGCGCCTCAGATTAATTCTTTCTTCATATCCTGAAGAGTTCTTCTCATGGTTTGTAGATTGGGCCTGCCATACCCACGTCCCCAAACATATGCTGAGTTTGTGTTTCAGACTTCTGTCCTCAAAGTCCTGGGCCAAACACCCTCCTGGCTGGGGCCCCTAGAGCCACTAATTAGGACTGTGTCTACCCAATCCATGGGAATTCTGCCCAATCCATTGTTGAAATCGTACAAATTAGGAGAACCCCCCAAAATCCCCGAGGCCATCCCAATAGTATAGGTCTCTGGGGACAAAAAAGGGCGGTCTGTCAGCAGCTGAGAATCTACCTCCACTCATACCATAGATGGATGTCCCCAGAGAAGAAGATTGAACCATACAGGACCCTAGGCCATAATCGCATCCATTGCTTTGGTTTACAGGCATGTCTCCTCAAAAGCCTGGATTCCAATACCAGCATAAGGGGTTTCCAAGCACCCATCAGAACAATTATCCTCTCCACAAGGAAACTTGTGCATGGGAGCTATGCCAAAAGCTTAGGAGAATACTTCAGGGTCCCGGTGCCACCGCCCTATTCCAAGACCCTCATGGACACAAACACACATTAGGTCCCATCATCAGGAAAGTCCATTTCAACTCAGCCACCCCGGTTGCTCGCCCAGAGCCATCTGATCTCAACTGTCTTGTTGCTAGGAGACAATTGTAATGGGATGCGGCTACCCTGGCATCCATCCTCGAAAGGTGCTCTGGAGTCATTCCAAATGGGATATCCTGGAGCTGCTCAACAGGTCTCAAATGACCCACAGATATAATTCTTAAAAGGGGCATCCCACAACTCCCAACGTGGGAAAACCTCCATGGCCTTGAGATTCCGCTCCGTTCATGAAGGGGCAGTCATGCACAGAAACTCCAACCTGAGCCAACGTCTGTTCCTCGCGGTGACTTCAGATGCATGAGATATTGGTTCAGATATGCAGGGGGTACCTGCCGTGCCCTCGCCCTGAAGCCCAAGTCTAGCTTGTGTTCTCAGACTTCTGTCCTCACACTCCTGGCCCAGAAGCCCTCAAGTTTGGCAATTCCGGACCCACAATGCAGCACTCTGCCTGCACTCTATGAAAAATATCTTGCCTAATGAGCTGCCCAGGCACCTCAAAAGAGGATAAACCTACACGGCACTCGACTGTACCCAAATTATATAGTCTAACCTGAACACTAATGCACTGTCTGACACAACCTGAGCCCGAACCTCCTGACCAACACTCAGGCAGCTGACCGCACAGTGAGCACATCAGACTTGCCATGGCCTTCGGTCGTCATCCCTTCCCAACTGCGGTTTTCAGGTTTCAGAACCTAGACCTTATCTCCAACCACTGCCCAGGGTTGAAAATGATGCAGAAATCAGAACTCCTTCCCCATGGCAAGAAACCTTGTTATTGGCATGTTGTCCAAAGTTCAGTGAAGTTGAAACCAGTGTGGCCCATGAGGCCCCGCCCATGCTCGTGGGCTACATTGATCATAAACACACATTGTGACCCTCAGCTTTAGACCAGTCCTCAATTAAGGGCTCTCAGAAGCTGGATGTATAGACAGCATATTGGGCCTGCCATGACACTAGGCCCCAATTTTTAACCATAGATTGGCTTGTCCCTTCACTCTTCCTGTTGGCTCTGCTTTGGAATGCCTCTTTTGTTGGGACACCTGAGGTAACAAACCTGAAAGGAGACCCCCCATCCCACAGCTTGACGAAAAACAATTGGGACCGGGCCAAATCCACAGAGAGGAAGATTCGTCCATGGCCCATGAGACCTCCCCACATTCCACGGCCATCGTTGATACAAAATCCAGATACAAAAGCATGAGCAAGCGCCTCAGATTTGGTCTTTCTTAATATCCTGAGGAGTTCTTCTAATGGTTTGTAGATTGGGCCACCCATACGTACGTCCCCAACCTATGCTGAGTTTGTGTTTTCAGACTTCTGTCCTCAAAGTCCTGGGTCACACACCCTCCAGGCTGGGGCCCCTGGAGCCACTCATTAGGACTGTTCCTAACCAATCCATGGGAATTCTGCACATTCCATTGTCTAAAATCGTACAAAATAAGAGGACCCTACAAATTCCTGAGTCCCTGCTTATAGTGTAGGTCTCCCGGGACAAACAAGGGGGATCTGACACCAGCTGAGCATCTACCTCCACTCATATCATAGATGGATGTCCCCAGAGTTAAAGATTGAACCAGACAGGGCCTAGGGCATAATCGGATCCATTGCTTTGGTTTACAGGCATATCACCTCAAAAGCCTGGATTCCAATACGAGCATAGGGGGTATCCTGAGGCACCCATCAGAAAAATCTCGTCTCCACAAGGAAACTTGTGCATGGGAGCTATGTCAAAAGCTTAGAAGAATACTTCAGGGTCCTGGTGCCCCCTCCCCATTCCAAGGCCCTCATTTTCACAAACACACATTAGGCCCCATCCTCAGGAAGACCATTTCAACTGGGCCAATCGGTTACTCATGCATAGCCATCCGATCTCAACTCTCTTGTTGCTAGGAGACAATTGGAATGCGAGGCGGGCTTCCCTGGCATCCATCCTCCAATGGGGCTCTGGCGTCATTCCATATGGGATATCCTGGAGCTCCCAACAGGTCTCTATTGTCCCGCAGAAGGAATCCTTGAGGAGGCTTCCCACAACTCCCAACGTGGGGAAAACCTCCATGGCCTTGAGATTCCGCTTCGTTCATGAAGGGGCAGTCATGCACAGAAATTCCAACCTGAGCCAACGTCTGATCTTCGCCGTGACTTCAGATGCATGACATATTGGTTCAGATCTGCAGGGGGTACCTGCCGTGCCCTCGGCCTGAAGCCCAAGTCTAGCTTGTGTTCTCAGACTTCTGTCCTCACACTCCTGCCCCAGAAGCCATCAAGTTTGGCAATTCCGGACCCACAATGCAGCACTCTGCCTGCCCTCTAAAAAAATATCTTTCCTAATGAGCAGCCCAGGCACCTCAAATGAGGATAAACCTACACGGCACTCGACTGTACCCAAACTATATAGTCTAACCTGAGCACTAATGCACTGTGTGACACAATCTGAGCCCCAACCTCCTGACCAACACCCAGGTAGCGGACCGCACAGTGAGCAAATCAGACCCGCCAAGGCCTTAGGTTGTCATCTCTTCCCAAATGCCGTTTTTTAGGCTTCAGAAGCTATACCTTATCTCCAACCACTGCCCAGGGTTAAAAATGATGCAGAAATCAGAACACCTTAACCATGCAAGAGATCTTGTGATTGGCATCTTCTCCAAAGTTCAGTTTAGTTGAAACCAGTGTAGCCCATGAGGCCCCGGCCAGGCTCGCAGGCCACAATGGTCACAAACATACATTGTGACTCTCAGCCTGAGCCCAGTCTTCAAGTAAGACCTCTCAGTGGCTGGATGAACAGACAGCATATTGGGCCTGCCATCCCCTAGGCCCAATATTTTAACCATAGTTTGGGTTGTCCCTTCACTCTTCCCTAGGGCTCTGCTTTGGAATTCCTCTTTGGTTGGGACACTTGAGGTAACAAACCTGAAAGGAGACTTCCCATCCCACAGCTTGACGAAAAACAATTGGGAACAAACCAAATCCACAGAGAGGAAGATTCGTCCATTGCCCATGAGGCCTCCCCACATTCGACGGCCATCGTTGATACAAAATCCAGAGACAAAAGCCTGAGCAAGCGCCTCAGATTAATTCTTTCTTCATATCCTGAAGAGTTCTTCTCATGGTTTGTAGATTGGGCCTGCCATACCTACGTCCTCAAAGCTAAGCTGAGTTTGTGTTCTCAGACTTTTGTCCTCAAAGACCTGGGCCACACACCCTCCTGGCTGGGGCCCCTGCAGCCACTAATTAGGACAGTGTCTACCCAATCGATGGGAATTCTGCCCATTCCTTTGTCGAAATCGTACAAATTAGGAGAACCTTCCAAAATCCCCGAGGCCATCCCAATAGTGTAGTTCGCCGGGGACAAACAAGGGCGGTCTGACAACAGGTGAGCATCTACCTCCACTCATTCCATAGATGGATATCCCCAGAGAAGTAGCTTGAACCAGACAGGACCCTAGGCCATAATCGCATCCATTGCTTTGGTTTACAGGCTTGTCTCCTCAAAAGCCTGAATTCCAATACAAGCATAGGGGGTTTCCTGACACCCATCAGAAAAATCTCGTCTCCACAAGGAAACTTGGGCATGGGAGCTATTTCAAAAGTTTAGAAGAATACTTCAGTGTCCTGGTGCCACCTCCCCATTCCAAGGTACTCATGGACACAAACACACATTAGGCCCCATCCTCAGGAAAGTCCATTTCAACTCAGCCACCCCGGTTGCTCCCGCAGAACCATCCGATCTCAACTCTCTTGTTGCTAGGAGACAATTGGTATGTGAGGCGGGCTTCCCTGGCATCCATCCTCCAACGGTGCTCTGGCGTCATTCCATATGGGATATCCTGGAGCTGCCCAACAGATCTCAATTGTCCTGCAGAAGGAATCATTGAAGGGGGCATCCCAAAACTCCCAACGTGGGAAAACCTCCATGGCCTTGAGAATCCGCTCCGTTCATGAAGGGGCAGTCATGCACAGAAACTCCAACCTGATCCAACGTCTGATCCTTGCCGTGACTTCAGATGCATGAGATATTGTTTCAGATCTGCAGGGGGTACCTGCCGTGCCCTCGGCCTGAAGCCCAAGTCTAGCTTGTCTTCTCAGACTTCTGTCCTCACACTCCTGGCCCAGAAGCCCTCATGTTTGGCAATTCCGGACCCACAATGCAGCACTCTGCCTGCCCTCTAGAAAAAATATCTTTCCTAATGAGCAGCCCAGGCTCCTCAAATGAGAATAAATCTACACGGCACTCGACGGTACCCAAATTATATAGTCTAACCTGGGTACTAATGCACTGTGTGACACAATCTGAGCCCGAACTTCCTGACCAAGACCCAGCAGCTGACCGCACAGTGAGCACATCACACCCGCCAAGGCCTAGGTCGTCATCTCTTCCCAACTGCGGTTTTCAGGCTTCAAAACCTAGACCTTATCTCCAACCACTGCCCAGGGTTGAAAATGATGCAGAAATCAGAACTCCTTCACCATGGCAAGAGACCTTCTGATTGGCATCTTGTCCAAAGTTCAGTGTAGTTGAAACCAGTGTAGCCCATGAGCACCCGGCCATGCTCGCGGGCCACATTGGTCACAAACACACATTGTGACTCTCAGCTCAGCCCAGTCCTCAAGTAAGTCCTCTCAGTGGCTGGATGGAGAGACAGCATATTGGGCCTGCCATGCCCATATGCCCCAATTTTTAACCATAGTTTGGGTTGTCCCTTCACTCTTCCCTAGGTCTCTGGTTTGCAATTCCTCTTTGGTGGGGGCACATTAGGTAACAACACTGAGAGGAGACCTCCCATCCCACAGCTTGACGAAAAACAATTGGGACTGGACCAAATCCACAGATAGGAAGATTCGTCCATGGACCATGAGGCCTCCCCACATTCCACTGCCATCGTTGATACAAAATCCAGAGACAAAAGCCTGAGGAAGCGCCGCAGATTCGCTCTTTCTTCATATCCTGAAGAGTTCTTCTCATGGTTTGTAGATTCGGCCTGCCATACCTACGTCCCCAAACCTAAGCTGAGTTTGTGTTTTCAGACTTCTGTCCTCAAAGTCCTGGGCCACACACCCTCCAGGCTGGGGCCCCTGGAGCCACATATTAGGACTGTGCCTACCCAATACGTGGGAATTCTGCCCACTTCATTTTCCAAAATCGTACAAATTAGCAGAACTCTCCAATGAACCCGAGGCCATCCCAATAGTATAGGTCTCCCAGCACAAACAAGGGCGGTCTGACACCAGCTGAAATCTACCTCCACTCATACCATAGATGGATGTCCCCAGAGAAGAAATTGAACTACACAGGACCCTAGGCCATAATCGGAACCATTGCTTTGGTTTACAGGCATGTCTCCTCAAAAGTCTGGAATACAATACCAGCATAGGGGGTTTCCGGAGGCACCCATCAGAACAAATCTCGTCTCCACAAGGAAACTTGTGCATTGGAGCTATGTCAAAAGCTTTGGAGAATACTTCAGGGTCCCGGTGCCACTGACCCATTCCAAGGCCCTCATGGACACAAACACACATTAGGACCCATCCTCAGGAATGTCCATTTCAACAGCCACCCTTGTTGTTCCCGCAGAACTATCCGATCTCAACTGTATTGTTGCTAGGAGACAATTGGAATGCGAGGCGGGCTTCCCTGGCATCCATCCTTCAATGCTGCTCTGGAGTCATTCCATATGGCATGTCCTGGAGCTGCCCAACAGGTCTCAATTGTCAGGCAGAAGGAATCCTTGAAGGGGGCATCCCACAACTCCCTACGTGGGAAAACCTCCATGGCCTTGAGATTCCGCTCCGTTCATGAAGGGGCAGTCATGCACAGAAACTCCAACCTGAGCCAACGTCTGATCCTCGCCGTGACTTCAGATGCTTGAGATATTGGTTCAGATCTGCGGGTGTACCTTCTGTGTCCTCGGCCTGAAGCCCAATTCGAGCTTGTCTTCTCAGACTTCTGTCCTCACACTCCTGGCCCAGAAGCCCTCATGTTTGGCAATTCCGGACCCACAATGCAGCACTCTGCCTGCCCTCTAGAAAAAATATCTTTCCTAATGAGCAGCCCAGGCTCCTCAAATGAGAATAAATCTACACGGCACTCGACGGTACCCAAATTATATAGTCTAACCTGGGTACTAATGCACTGTGTGACACAATCTGAGCCCGAACTTCCTGACCAAGACCCAGCAGCTGACCGCACAGTGAGCACATCACACCCGCCAAGGCCTAGGTCGTCATCTCTTCCCAACTGCGGTTTTCAGGCTTCAAAACCTAGACCTTATCTCCAACCACTGCCCAGGGTTGAAAATGATGCAGAAATCAGAACTCCTTCACCATGGCAAGAGACCTTCTGATTGGCATCTTGTCCAAAGTTCAGTGTAGTTGAAACCAGTGTAGCCCATGAGCACCCGGCCATGCTCGCGGGCCACATTGGTCACAAACACACATTGTGACTCTCAGCTCAGCCCAGTCCTCAAGTAAGTCCTCTCAGTGGCTGGATGGAGAGACAGCATATTGGGCCTGCCATGCCCATATGCCCCAATTTTTAACCATAGTTTGGGTTGTCCCTTCACTCTTCCCTAGGTCTCTGGTTTGCAATTCCTCTTTGGTGGGGGCACATTAGGTAACAACACTGAGAGGAGACCTCCCATCCCACAGCTTGACGAAAAACAATTGGGACTGGACCAAATCCACAGATAGGAAGATTCGTCCATGGACCATGAGGCCTCCCCACATTCCACTGCCATCGTTGATACAAAATCCAGAGACAAAAGCCTGAGGAAGCGCCGCAGATTCGCTCTTTCTTCATATCCTGAAGAGTTCTTCTCATGGTTTGTAGATTCGGCCTGCCATACCTACGTCCCCAAACCTAAGCTGAGTTTGTGTTTTCAGACTTCTGTCCTCAAAGTCCTGGGCCACACACCCTCCAGGCTGGGGCCCCTGGAGCCACATATTAGGACTGTGCCTACGCAATACGTGGGAATTATGCCCACTACATTTTCCAAAATCGTACAAATTAGCAGAACTCTCCAATGTACCCGAGGCCATCCCAAAAGTATAGGTCTCCCAGCATAAACAAGGGCCGTCTGACACAGGCTGAAATCTACCTCCACTCATACCATAGATGGATGTCCCCAGAGAAGAAATTGAACTACACAGGACCCTAGGCCATAATCGGAACCATTGCTTTGGTTTACAGGCATGTCTCCTCAAAAGTCTGGAATCCAATACCAGCATAGGGGGTTTCCGGAGGCACCCATCAGAACAAATCTCGTCTCCACAAGGAAAATTGTGCATTGGAGCTATGTCAAAAGCTTTGGAGAATACTTCAGGGTCCCGGTGCCACCGCCCCATTCCAAGGCCCTCATGGACACAAACACACATTAGGACCCATCCTCAGGAATGTCCATTTCAACAGCCACCCTTGTTGTTCCCGCAGAGCTATCCGATCTCAACTGTATTGTTGCTAGGAGACAATTGGAATGCGAGGCGGGCTTCCCTGGCATCCATCCTCCAACGCTGCTCTGGAGTCATTCCATATGGCATGTCCTGGAGCTCCCCAACAGGTCTCAATTGTCAGGCAGAAGGAATCCTTGAAGGGGGCATCCCACAACTCCCTACGTGGGAAAACCTCCAAGGCCTTGAGATTCCGCTCCGTTCATGAAGAGGCAGTCATGCACAGAAACTCCAACCTGAGCCAACGTCTGATCCTCGCTGTGACTTCAGATGCTTGAGATATTGGTTCAGATCTGCGGGTGTACCTTCTGTGTCCTCGGCCTGAAGCCCAATTCGAGCTTGTGTTCTCAGACTTCTGTCCTCACACTCCTGGCCCAGAAGCCCTCAAGTTTGGCAATTACGGACCCACAATGCAGCACTCTGCCTGCCCTCTAGAAAAAATATCTTGCCTATTGAGCTGCCCAGGCACCTCAAATGAGGATAAACCTACACGGAACTCGACTGTACCCAAATTATATAGTCTATCCTGGGCACTAATACACTGTCTGACACAACCTGAAGCTGAGCCTCCTGACCAAAACCCAGGCAGCTGACCGCACAGTGAGCAAATCAGACCTGCCATGGTTTTAGTTCGTCATCTCTTCCTAACTACGGTTCAGGACTCAGAATCTAGACATTATCTACAACCACTGCCCATGGTTGAAAATAATGCAGAAATCAGAACTCCTTCCCCATGGCAAGAGACCTTTTGATTGGCATGTTGTTCAAAGTTCAGTGTAGTTGAAAAAACTGTGGCCCATGAGGCCCCGCCCATGCTCGCGGGGAAAATTGATCACAAACAAACATTGTGACCCTCAGCCTTAGCTCAGTCCTCAAGTAAGGCCTCTCAGTGGCTGGATGAAGAGACAGCATATTGGGCCTGCCATGCCCCTAGGCCGCAATTTTTACCATAGTTTGGGTTGTACCTTCACTCTTTCACAGGGCTCTGCTTTGGAATTCCTCTTTTGTTCGACACATGAGGTAATGAAACTGAAAGGAGTCTTCCCATTCCACAGATTGACGTAAAACAATTTGGACCGGGCCAAATCCACAGAGAGGAAAATTCGTCCATGGCCCATGAGGACTCCCCACATTCCACGGCCATCGATGATACAAAATCCAGAGACTAAAGGCTGAGCAAGTTCCTCAGAATCACTCTTTCTTCATATCCTGAAGAGTTCTTCTCTAGGTTTGTAGATTGGGCTGCCATACCTACGTCCCCAAACCTAACCTGAGTTTGGGTTTTCAGACTTCTGTCCTCAAAGTCCTGGGCCACACACCGTCAAGGCTGGGGCCCCTGGAGCCACACATTAGGACTGTGCCTGCCCAATCCATGGAAATTCTCCCCATTCCATTGTCCAAAATCTTAAAAATTAAGAGAACTCTCCAAAGTCCCCGAGGCCATCCCAATAGTGTAGGTCTCCGGGGACAAACAAGGGAGGTCTGACACCAGTTGAGCATCTACCTCCACACATTCCATCGATGGATATCACCAGAGAATAAGATTGAACCAGACAGGACCCTAGGCCATAATCGGATCCATTGATTTGGTTTACAGGCATGTCTCCTCAAAAGCCAGGATTCCAATACCAGCATAAGGGGTTCCCGAGGCACCCATCAGAACAAATCTCGTCTCCACAAGGAAACTTGTGCATGGGAGCTATGTCAAAAGCTTAGGAGAATACTTCAGGGTCCCGGTGCCACCGCCCCATTCCAAGGCCCCCATGGACACAAACACACATTAGACCCCAAGCTCAGGAAAGTCCATTTCATCTAGGCCACCCCGGTTGCTCCCACAGAGCCATCCGATCTCAAATGTATTGCTAGGAGACAATTGGAATGCGAGGCAGGCTTCCGGCCATCCATCCTCCAATGGTGCGATGGAGTCATTCCATATGGGATGTCCTGGAGCTGCCCAACAGGTCTCAATTGTCCTGCAGAAGGAATCCTTGAAGGGGGCATCCCACAACTCCCAACGTGGGAAAACCTCCATGGCCTTGAGATTCCACTCCGTTCATGAAGGGTCAGTCATGCAGAGAAACTCCAACCTGAGCCAACGTCTGATCCTCGCCGTGACTTCAGATGCTTGAGATATTTGTTCAGATCTGCGGGTGTACCTGCCGTGTCCTCGGCCTGAAGCCAAAGTCGAGCTTGTGTTCTCAGACTCCTGTCCTAACACTCCTGGCCCAGAGGCCCTCACTTTTGGCAATTTCGGAACCACAATGCAGCACTCTGCCTGCCCTCTAGAAAAAATATCGCGCCTAATGAGCTGCCCAGGCACCGCAAATGAGGATAAACCTACACGGCACTCGACTGTACCAAATTTTATAGTCTAACCTGGGCACTAATGCACTGTCTGACACAACCTGAGCCAGAACCTCCTGACCAAAACCCAGGCAGCTGACCGCTCACTGAGCTTATCAGACCCGCCATGGCCTTAGGTCGTCATCTCTTCCCAACTGCTGCTTTTCAGGCTTCAGGACCTAGACGTTATCTCCAACCACTGCCCAGGGTTGAAAATGATGCAGAAATCAGAACACCTTCCCCATGGCAAGAGACCTTGTGATTGGCATGTTGTCCAAATTCCAGTGTAGTTGAAACCAGTGTGGCCCATAAGGCCCCGCCCATGCTCGCGGGCCACATTGGTCACAAACACACATTGTGACTGTCAGCCTGTGCCCAGTTATCAAGTAAGGCCTCAGTTGCTGGATGAAGAGACAGCATATTGGGCCTGCCATGCCCGTAGGCCCCAATTTTTAACCATAGTTTGGTTTGTCCCTTCACTCTTCCCCAGGCCTCCTCTTTGGAATTCCTCTTTGGTTCGGATACCTGAGGTAATAAACCTGAAAGGAGACCTCCCTTCCCACAGATTGACGAAAAAAATTGGGACTGGGCCAAATCCAACAGAGAGGAAGATTCGTCCATGGCCCATGAGGCCTACCAACATTCCACGGCCATCGTTGACACAAAATCCAGAGACAAACACCTGAGCAATTCCTCAGAATCGCTCTTTCTTCATCAACTGAAGAGTTCTTCTCATGGTTTGTAGATTGGGCCTGCCAAACCTACGTCCCCAAACCTAAGCTGAGTTTGTGTTTTCAGAATTCTGTCCTCAAAGTCCTGGGCCACACACCCTCCAGGCTGGGGCCCCTGGAGCTACACATTAGGACTGTGCCTACCCAATCCATGGGAATTCTGCCCATTCCATTGTCCAAAATCATACGAATTAGGAGAACTCTCCAAAGTCCCCGAGGCCATCCCAATACTGTAGGTCTCCGGGGACAAACAAGGGCGGTCTGACACCAGGTGAGCATCTACCTCCACTCATTCCATAGATGGATATCCCCAGAGAAGAAGATTGAACCAGACAGGCTGTAGGCCATAATCGGATCCATTGCTTTAGTTTACAGGCATGTCTCTTCAAAAGCCTGAATTCCAATACCATCATAAGGGGTTTCCTGAGGCACCCATCAGAACAAATCTCGTCTCCAAATTGAAACTTGTGCATGGGAGCTATGTCAAAAGCTTAGGAGAATACTTCAGGGTCCTGGTGCCACCTCCCCATTCCAAGGCCCTCATGGACACAAACACATATTAGGCCCCATCCTCAGGAAAGTCCATTTCAACACAGCCACCAAGGTTTCTCCCGCAGAGCCATCCGATCTCAACTCTCTTGTTGCTAGGAGACAATTGGAATGCGAGGCGGGCTTCCCTGGCATCCATCCTCCAAAGTTGCTCTGGCGTCATTCCATATGGGATGTCCTGGAGCTGCCCAACAGGTCTCTATTATCCCGCAGAAGGAATCCTTGAAGGGGGCATCCCTCAACCCCAACGTTGGAAAACCTGCATGGCCTTGAGATTCCGCTCTGTTCATGAAGGGGCAGTCTTGCACAGAAACTCCAATCTGATCCAACGTCTGATCCTTGCCGTGACTTCAGATGCATGAGATATTGGTTCAGATCTGCAGGGGGGTAACTGCCATGCCCTCGGCCTGAAGCCCAAGTGTAGCTTGTGTTCTCAGACTTCTGTCCTCACACTCCTGGCCCAGAAGCCCTCAAGTTTGGCAATTCCGGACCCACAATGCAGCACTCTGCCTGCCCTCTAAAAAAATATCTGGCCTAATGAACAGCCCAGGCACCTCAAATGAGGATAAACCTACACGGCACTCGACTGTACCCAAAATATATAGTCTAACCTGAGCACTAATGCACTGTGTGACACAAATGAGCCCGAACCTCCTGACCAACACCCAGGCGGCTGACCGCACAGTGAGCACTTCAGACCCGCCATGGCCTTTGGTCGTCATCTCTTCCCAAGTGCGGTTTCATGCTTCGGAACCTAGACCTTATTTCCAACCACTGCCCAGGTTTGAAAATGATGCGGAAATCAGAAATCCTTACCCATGGCAAGAGAGCTTGTGATTGGTATGTTGTCCAAAGTCCAGTGCAGTTGAAACCAGTGTGGCCCATGAGGCCCCGCCCATGCTCCCGGGACACATTGGTCACAAACACACATTGTGACCCTCAGCCTGAGACCAGTCTTCAAGTAAGGTCTCTCAGTGGCTGATGAAGAGACAGCATATTGGGCCTTGCATGCCCCTAGGCCCAAATTTTTAACCATATTTGGGTTGTCCCTTCTCACTTCCCTAGGGCTCTGCTTGGAATTCCTCTTTCTTTGGGACACCTAAGGTAACAAACCTGAAAGGGGACCTCCATCCCACAGCTTGACGAAAAACAATTGGGACCGGGCCAAATCCACAGAGAGGAATATTCGTCCATGTCCCATGATGCCTCCCCATATACCATGGACATCGTTGATACAAAATCCAGAGACAAAAGCCTGAGCAAGCGCCTCAGACTCGCTCTTTCTTCATATCCTGAAGAGTTTTTCTCATGGTTTGTAGATTGGTCCTGCCATACCTACGTCCCCAAACCTAAGCTGAGTTTGTGTTTTCAGACGTCTGTCCTCAAAGTCCTGGGCCACACACACTCCAGGCTGGGGCCCCTGGAGCCACACATTAGGACTGTGCCTACCAATCCATGAGAATTCTGCCCATTCCATTGTCCAAAATCGTACAAATTAGGAGAAACCTCCAAAGTCCCTGAGGCCATCCCAATTGTGTAGGTCGCCCGGAACAAAGATGGGCTGTCTGACACCAGCTGATAATCTACCACCACTCAGACTATACATGGATGTCCCCAGAGGAGAAGATTGAACCACACAGGACCCTAGGCTATAATAGGATCCAATGCCCTGGTTTACAGGCATGTCTCCTCAAAAGCCTGATTCCAATACGAGCATAGGGGTTTTGCTGAGGCACCTAGCAGAACTCATCTCGTCTCCACAAGGAAACCTGTGCATGGGAGCCATCTGAAGCATAGGAGAGTACTCAGGGTCCCGGGGTCACCGCCCCATTCCAAGGCCCTCATGGACACAAAAACACATTAGGAACCATCCTCAGGAAAGTCCATTTCAACTCAGCCACCCCGGTTGCTCCCACAGAGCCATCAGCTCTAAACTGTCTTGTTGCCAGGAGACAATTGGAATGCGAGGCGGGCTTCCCAGGCATCCATCTTCGAACGGTGCTCTGGAGTCCTTCCATATGGGATGTCCTGGAGCTGTCCAACAGGTCTCAATTGTCCCGCAGAAGGAATCCTTGAAGGGGGCATCCCACAACTCCCAACGTGGGAAAACTTCAGTGGCCTCAGATTCCGCTCCCTTCATGAAGCGGCCGTCATGCACGGAAACTCCGACCTGAGCCAACGTCTGACCTCGCCATGACTTCAGATGCATGAGTATTGGTTCAGATCTGCAGGGAGTACTTGCCGTGCCCTCGGCCTGAAACCCAAGTCTAGCTTGTCTTCTCAGACTTCCGTCCTCACACTCCTGCCCCCGAAGCCCTCAAGTTTGGCAATAACGGACCCACAATGCAGCACTCTGCCTGCCCTCTACAAAAAAATTATTGCCTCATGAGCTGCCCAGGCACCTTCAATGAGGATAAACCTCCACAGCACTCGACGTTACCCAAATTATATAGTCTAACCTGGGCACTAATGCACTGTCGGACACAACCTGAGCCCGGACCTCCTGACCAACACCCGGAAAACAGACTGCACACTGAGCACATAAGACCCGCCATGGCCTTAGGTCATCATCTCTTCCCTACCTCCGTTTTCAGGCCTCAGAACCGATACCTTATCTCCAATCACTGCCCAGGGGTGAGTTTGATGCAGAAATCAGAACACCTCCTTACCCATAGTAAGAAACGTTGTGGTTGGCATGTCGTCCAACGTTCAGTGTAGGAGAAACCAGCATTCACCCTGAGGCCCCGCCCATTCTTGAGTGCGACAAGGGCATATACATGCATTGTGACCCTCAGCCTGAGTCCTGTCCTCTAGTAAGTCGTCTCTGTGACTGGAACTTTAGATGTGATAATGGGCTTGATATGTCCCTAAGCCCCAATTTTTAACTAGATTTCTGATTGTCAAGTCACCCCCCGCCCAGGGCTTTACTCTGGAATCCCTCATTCGGTGGGACACTTGAGGTTAAAAAGAAAACAACATCAAAAAAAAACAAAAACAAAAAAAAAGAATTCTTCCATCCCACAGAGTGACCCCAAACGCTTTGGACTGGACCAAACCACCAGGAAGTACGACTCGTCCACTTCCCATGAAGTCATCCAGAAATTTCACGACCATGAGTGACACGATATCCAGAGACAAAAACTTGAGTAAGAGCCTCACACTCACCTTTTTCTCAAATCCCGAAATGTTCTCCTCATGTTCTGTAGATAAGTCCTGCCATACCTATGACCTGAAACATAAGCCAAGTTTGTGTTTTCAGACAACGATCCAAAAAGCCCTGGCCTACACAACCTACAGCCTCAGGTCCCTGGAGCCAAACCTGAGGACTGTACTTGCCCTCTCCAAGGGAATTGTCTGTGCCTATTACAATGGCCACATCCCTTCTAATAGGATAAACCTCCACAGTCCCTGATCCATCTCATTATTGGTGCCTTTCCAGGTAAAACAGGGGCAATCTGAGCCCATCTGAGCACCTACTTGTACTCAGACCCATAGACAGATGTCCCCAGAGGTAAAAAGGAAAGAACAGGCCCCTAGGACTAATCATATCCATTGCTTTTGTTTCCAGGCATCTCTCCTCAGAGGCCTGGATTTCAAAACCAGCATATGGCTGTTTCTTGACTCACCCATCAGAAAACATCTCATCTACACATGGGAAACTTGCACGTTGGAGCTGTGTCAAAGCCTCTGTTTAGGAGAACCCTTCAGGGCCCCAGTGCCACCGCTTAATTCCAAGGTCTCCATAGACACAAAAGCACATTAGGACCCATCCATAGGAGAGTCCATTTCAACTCAGCCTCCTCGGTTGATCCCCCAGATCCAGCAGATCTAACCTGTCTTGTTTCTAGGAAACAATTGGAATGCGAGGTGGGCTACCCAGCCATGCATCCTTAGAACCCTGCTCAGAATCATTGGCCTGGAGCCAAACAACAGGTCTCAATTGTCCTGCAGAAGACACTTTGCAGTTTGGAGCTTCTCACAAATCCCATCGTGGGAAAACCCCCATGGCCTCGTGATGCCGCCCCTTCGTGAAGGGGCCATCAGGGACAGAAACACCAACTTGAGCGATCGTCTGATCCTCGCCCTGACTTCAGATGCACGAGATCTCGATTCAGGTCTGTAGATTGTGCCATCGCTGATACAAAATCCAGAGACAAAAACCTGAGCAAGCGCCTCCGACTCGCACTTTCTTCATATCCTGAAGAGTTCTTCTCATGGTTTGTAGATCGGATCTGCCATACCAACGTCCCCAAACCTAAGCTGAGTGTGTGTTTACAGACTTCTTTCCTCAAAGGCCAGGGCCACACACCCTCCAGGCTGGGGCCCCTGGAGCCACACATTAGGACTGTGCCTACCAATCCATGGGAATTCTGCCCATTCCATTGTCCAAAATCATACAAATTAGGAGAAACCTCCAAAGTCCCTGAGGCCATCCCAATCGTGTAGGTCGCCCAGAACAAACAAGGGCTGTCTGACACCAGCTGATAATCTACCTCCACTCATACCATAAATGGATGTCCCCAGAGAAGATTGAACCAGACAGGACCCTAGGCCATAATAGAATCCATTGCCTTGGTTTACAGGCATGTCTCCTCAAAAGCCTGATTCCAATACGAGCATGGGGATTTGGCTGAGGCACCCAGCAGAACTCATCTCGTCTCCACAAGGAAACCTGTGCATGGGAGCCATGTCCAAAGCATAGGAGAGTACTTCAGGGTCCCATGCCACCGCCCCATTCCAAGGCCCTCATGGACACAAAAACACATTAGGACCCATCCTCATGGGAGTCCATTTCAACTCAACCACCCCGGTCGCTCCCGCAGAGCCATCAGATCTAAACTGTCTTGTTGCTAGGAGACAATTGGAATGCGAGGCGGGCTTCCCATGCATCCATCCTCGAACGGTGCTCTGGAGTCATTCCATATGGGATGTCCTGGAGCTGTCCAACAGGTCTCAATTGTCCCGCACAAGGAATCCTTGAAGGGGACATCCCACAAGTCCCAACGTGGGAAAACTTCATTGGCCTCGAGATTCCGCTCCCTTCATGAAGCAGCCGTCATGCACGGAAACTCCGACCTGAGCCAACGTCTGATCCTCGCCCTGACTTCAGATGCATGAGTATTGGTTCAGATCTGCAGGGAGTACCTGCCGTGCCCTCGGCCTGAAACCCAAGTCTAGCTTGTCTTCTCAGACTTCCGTCCTCACACTCCTGCCCCCGAAGCCCTCAAGTTTGGCAATAACGGACCCACAATGCAGCACTCTGCCTGCCCTCTAGAAAAAAATTATTGCCTCATGAGCTGCCCAGGCACCTTCAATGAGGATAAACCTCCACAACACTCGACTTCACCCAAATTATATAGTCTAACCTGGGCACAAATGCACTGTCGGACACAACCTGAGCCCAGACCTCCTGACCAACACCCAGAAAGCAGACCGCACACTTTGCACATAAGACCCGCCATGGCCTTAGGTCATCATCTCTTCCCTACCTCAGATTTCAGTCCTCAGAACCGAGACCTTATCTCCAATCACTGCCCAGAGGTGAGTGTGATGCAGAAATCAGAACACCTCCTTACCCATGGTAAGAAAACTTGTGGTTGGCACGTCGTCCAACGTTCAGTGTAGGAGAAACCAGCATTCACCCTGAGGCCCCGCCCATTCTTGAGTGCACAAGGGCATAAACACGCATTGTGACCCTCAGCATGAGTCCTGTCCTCTAGTAAGTCCTCTCAGTGACTGGACCATTAGATGTGATAATGGTCTTTATATGTCCCTAAGCCCTAATTTTTAACCAGATTTCTGATTGTCCCGTCACCCGCCCCCCCAGGGCTCTACTCTGGAATCCCTCATTCGGTGGGACACCTGAGTTTAAAAAGAAAACAACATCAAAAAAAAAACAACAAAAAAACCGGACTTCTTCCATCCCACAGAGTGACCCCAAACGCTTTGCACTGGGCCAAACCACCAGGGAGTAAGACTCGTCCATTTCCCATGAAGTCATCCAGAAATTTCACGACCATGAGTGACACGATATCCAGAGACAAAAACTTGAGCAAGAGCCTCACACTCGCCCTTTTCTCAAATCCCGAAAAGTTCTCCTCATGGTCTGTAGATAAGTCCTGCCATACCTATGACCTGAAACATAAGCCAAGTTTGTGTTTTCAGACAACTGTCCAAACAGCCCTGGCCTACACAACCTACAGGCTCAGGCCCCTGGAGCCAAACCTGAGGACTGTACTTGCCCTCTCCAAGGGAATTGTGTGTGCCTATTCCAATGGCCACATCCCTTCTAATAGGATAAACCTCCAAAGTCCCTGATCCATGTCATTAGTGGTGGCTTCCCAGGTAAAACAGGGGCAATCTGAGCCCATCTGAGCACCTACCTGTACTCAGACCCATAGACAGATGTCCCCAGAGGTAAAAAGGAAAGAACAGGCCCCTAGGCACTAATCATATCCATTGCTTTTGTTTCCAGGCATCTCTCCTCAGAGGCCTGGATTTCAAAACCAGCATATGGCTGTTTCTTGACTCACCCATCAGAAAACATCTCATCTACACATGGGAAACTTGCACGTTGGAGCTGTGTCAAAGCCGCTGTTTAGGAGAACCCTTCAGGGCCCCAGTGCTACCGCTTAATTCCAAGGTCTCCATAGACAGAAAAGCACATTAGGACCCATCCATAGGAGAGTCCATTTCAACTCAGCCTCCTCGGTTGATCCCCCAGATCCAGCAGATCTAACCTGTCTTGTTTCTAGGAGACAATTGGAATGCGAGGTGGGCTACCCAGCCATGCATCCTTAGAACCCGGCTCAGAATCATTGGCCTGGAGCCAAACAACAGGTCTCAATTGTCCTGCAGAAGACACTTTGCAGTTTGGAGCTTCTCACAAATCCCATCGTGGGAAAACTCCATGGCCTCGTGATGCCGCTCCTTCGTGAAGGGGCCATCAGGGACAGAAACACCAACTTGAGCGATCGTCTGATCCTCGCCCTGACTTCAGATGCACGAGATCTCGATTCAGGTCTGTAGATTGTGCCATCGCTGATACAAAATCCAGAGACAAAAACCTGAGCAAGCGCCTCAGACTCGCACTTTCTTGATATCCTGAAGAGTTCTTCTCATGTTTTGTTGATCGTGCCTGCCATACCTACGTCCCCAAACCTAAGCTGAGATTGTGTTTTCAGACTTCTGTCCTCAATGTCCAGGGCCACACACCCTCCAGGCTGGGGCCCCTGGAGCCACACATTAGGACGGTACCTACCAATCCATGGGAATTCTGCCCATTCCATTGTCCCAAATCGTACAAATTAGGAGAAACCTCCAAAGTCCCTGAGGCCATCCCAATCATTTAGGTCGCCCGGAACAAACAAGGGCTGTCTGACACCAGCTGATAATCTACCTCCACTCATACCATAAATGGATTTCCCTAGAGGAGAAGATTGAACCAGACAGGACCCTAGGCCATAATAGGATCCATTGCCTTGGTTTACAGGCATGTCTCCTCAAAAGCCTGATTCCGATACGAGCATAGGGGTTTTGCTGAGGCACCCAGCAGAACTCATCTCGTCTCCACAAGGAAATCTGTGCATGGGAGCCATGTCCAAAGCATAGAAGAGTACTTCAGGGTCCCGGTGCCACCGCCCCATTCCAAGGCCCTCATGGACACAAAAACACATTAGGACCCATCCTCAGGGGAGTCCATTTCAACTCAGCCACCCCTGTCGCTCCCGCAGAGCCATCAGATCAAAACTGTCTTGTTGCTAGGAGACAATTGGAATGCGAGGCGGGCTTCCCAGGCATCCATCCTCGAACGGTGCTCTGGAGTCATTCCATATGGGATGTCCTGCAGCTGTCCAACAGGTCTCAATTTTCCCGCAGAAGCAATCCTTGAAGGGGACATCCCACAACTCCCAACCTGGGAATACTTCAGTGGCCTCGAGATTCCGCTCCCTTTATGAAGCGGCCGTCATGCACGGAAACTCCGACCTGAGCCAACGTCTGATCCTCGCCCTGACTTCAGATGCATGAGTATTGGTTCAGATCTGCAGGGAGTACCTGCCGTGCCCTCGGCCTGAAACCCAAGTCTAGCTTGTCTTCTCAGACTTCCGTCCTCACACTCCTGTCCCCGAAGCCCTCAAGTTTGGCAATTCCGGACCCAAAATGCAGCACTCTGCCTGCCCTCTAGAAAAAATTATTGCCTCATGAGCTGCCCAGGCACCTTCAATGAGGATAAACCTCCACAGCACTCGAATTCACCCAAATTATATAGTCTAACCTGGGCACTAATGCACTGTCGGACACAACCTGAGCCCGGACCTCCTGACCAACACCCTGAAAGCAGACCACACACTGAGCACATAAGACCCGCCATGGCCTTAGGTCATCATCTCTTCCCTACCTCAGATTTCAGGCCTCAGAACCGATACCTTATCTCCAATCACTGCCCAGGGGTGAGTGTAATGCAGAAATCAGAACACCTCCTTACCCATGGTAAGAAACCCTGTGGTTGGCACGTCGTCCAACGTTCAGTCTAGGAGAAACCAGCATTCACCCTGAGGCCCCGCACATTCTTGAGTGCGACAAGGTCATAAACACGCATTGTGACCCTCAGCATGAGTCCTGTCCTCTAGTAAGTCCTCTCAGTGACTGGACCATTAGATGTGATAATGGGCTTGATATGTCCCTAAGCCCCAATTTTTAACCAGATTTCTGATTGTCCAGTCATCCCCCACCCCAGGGCTCTACTCTGGAATCCCTCATTCGGTGGGACACCTGAGGTTAAAAAGAAAACAACATAAGAAAAAAAAAAAACCGGACTTCTTCCATCCCACAGAGTGACCCCAAACGCTTTGGACTGGGCCAAACCACCAGGAAGTACTACTCGTCCATTTCCCATGGAGTCATCCAGAAATTTCACGACCATGAGTGACACGATATCCAGAGACAAAAACTTGAGCAAGAGCCTCACACTCGCCCTTTTCTCAAATCCCGAAAAGTTCTCCTCATGGTCTGTAGAAAAGTCCTGCCATACCTATGACCTGAAACATAAGCCAAGTTTGTGTTTTCAGACAACTGTCCAAACATCCCTTGCCTACACAACCTACAGGCTCAGGCCCCTGGAGCCAAACCTGAGGACTGTACTTGCCCTCTCCAAGGGAATTGTGTGTGCCTATTCCAATGGCCACATCCCTTCTAATAGGATAAACCTCCACAGTCCCTGATCCATCTCATTAGTGGTGGCTTCCCAGGTAAAACAGGGGCAATCTGATCCCATCTGAGCACCTACCTGTACTCAGACCCATAGACAGATGTCCCCAGAGGTAAAAAGGAAAGAACAGGCCCCTAGGCACTAATCATATCCATTGCTTTTGTTTCCAGGCATCTCTCCTCAGAGGCCTGGATTTCAAAACCAGCATATGGCTGTTTCTTGACTCACCCATCAGAAAACATCTCATCTACACATGGGAAACTTGCACGTTGGAGCTGTGTCAAAGCCTCTGTTTAGGAGAACCCTTCAGGGCCCCAGTGCCACCGCTTCATTCCAAGGTCTCCATAGACACAAAAGCACATTAGGACCCATCCATAGGAGAGTCCATTTCAACTCAGCCTCCTCGGTTGATCCCCCAGATCCAGCAGATCTAACCTGTCTTGTTTCTAGGAAACAATTGGAATGCGAGGTGGGCTACCCAGCCATGCATCCTTAGAACCCTGCTCAGAATCATTGGCCTGGAGCCAAACAACAGGTCTCAATTGTCCTACAGAAGACACTTTGCAGTTTGGAGCTTCTCACAAATCCCATCGTGGGAAAACCCCCATGGCCTCGTGATGCCGCCCCTTCGTGAAGGGGCCATCAGGGACAGAAACACCAACTTGAGCGATCGTCTGATCCTCGCCCTGACTTCAGATGCACGAGATCTCGATTCAGGTCTGTAGATTGTGCCATCGCTGATACAAAATCCAGAGACAAAAACCTGAGCAAGCGCCTCAGACTCGCACTTTCTTCATATCCTGAAGAGTTCTTTTCATGGTTTGTAGATCGGATCTGCCATACCAACGTCCCCAAACCTAAGCTGAGTTTGTGTTTACAGACTTCTGTCCTCAAAGGCCAGGGCCACACACCCTCCAGGCTGGGGCCCCTGGAGCCACACATTAGGACTGTGCCGACCAATCCATGGGAATTCTGCCCATTCCATTGTCCAAAATCATACAAATTAGGAGAAACCTCCAAAGTCCCTGAGGCCATCCCAATCGTGTAGGTCGCCCGGAACAAACAAGGGCTGTCTGACACCAGCTGATAATCTACCTCCACTCATACCATAAATGGATGTCCCCAGAGGAGAAGATTGAACCAGACAGGACCCTAGGCCATAATAGAATCCATTGCCTTGGTTTACAGGCATGTCTCCTCAAAAGCCTGATTCCAATACGAGCATGGGGATTTTGCTGAGGCACCCAGCAGAACTCATCTCGTCTCCACAAGGAAACCTGTGCATTGGAGCCATGTCCAAAGCAAAGGAGAGTACTTCAGGGTCCCGGTGCCACCGCCCCATTCCAAGGCCCTCATGGACACAAAAACACATTAGGACCCATCCTCATGGGAGTCCATTTCAACTCAACCACCCCGGTCGCTCCCGCAGAGCCATCAGATCTAAACTGTCTTGTTGCTAGGAGACAATTGGAATGCGAGGCGGGCTTCCCAAGCATCCATCCTCGAACGGTGCGCTGGAGTCATTCCATATGGGATGTCCTGGAGCTGTCCAACAGGTCTCAATTTTCCCGCAGAAGGAATCCTTGAAGGGTCATCCCACAACTCCCAACGTGGGAAAACTTCAGTGGCCTCGAGATTCCGCTCCCTTCATGAAGCAGCCGTCATGCACGGAAACTCCGACCTGAGCCAACGTCTGATCCTCGCCCTGACTTCAGATGCATGAGTATTGGTTCAGATCTGCAGGGAGTACCTGCCGTGCCCTCGGCCTGAAACCCAAGTCTAGCTTGTCTTCTCAGACTTCCGTCCTCACACTCCTGCCCCTGAAGCCCTCAAGTTTGGCAATAACGGACCCACAATGCAGCACTCTGTCTGCCCTCTAGAAAAAAATTATTGCCTCATGAGCTGCCCGGGCACCTTCAATGAGGATAAACCTCCACAGCACTCGACTTCACCCAAATTATATAGTCTAACCTGGGCACTAATGCACTGTCGGACACAACCTGAGCCCGGACATCCTGACCAACACCCAGAAAGCAGGCCGCACACTGAGCACATAAGACCCGCCATGGCCTTAGGTCATCATCTCTTTCCTACCTCAGATTTCAGTCCTCAGAACCGAGACCTTATCTCCAATCACTGCCCAGAGGTGAGTATGATGCAGAAATCAGAACACCTCCTTACCCATGGTAAGAAAACTTGTGGTTGGCACGTCGTCCAACGTTCAGTTAGGAGAAAACAGCATTCACCCTGAGGCCCCGCCCATTCTTGAGTGCAACAAGAGCATAAATACGCATTGTGACCCTCAGCATGAGTCCTGTCCTCTAGTAAGTCCTCTCAGTGACTGGACCATTAGATGTGATAATGGGCTTTATATGTCCCTAAGCCCTAATTTTTAACCAGATTTCTGATTGTCCCGTCACCCGCCCCCCCAGGGCTCTACTCTGGAATCCCTCATTCGGTGGGACCCCTGAGGTTAAAAAGAAAACAACATCAAAAAAAAAAAACAACAAAAAACCCGGACTTCTTCCATCCCACAGAGTGACCCCAAACGCTTTGCACTGGGCCAAACCACCAGGGAGTAAGACTCGTCCATTTCCCATGAAGTCATCCAGAAATTTCACGACCATGAGTGACACGATATCCAGAGACAAAAACTTGAGCAAGAGCCTCACACTCGCCCTTTTCTCAAATCCCGAAAAGTTCTCCTCATGGTCTGTAGATAAGTCCTGCCATACCTATGACCTGAAACATAAGCCAAGTTTGTGTTTTCAGACAACTGTCCAAACAGCCCTGGCCTACACAACCTACAGGCTCAGGCCCCTGAGGCAAACCTGAGGACTGTACTTGCCCTCTTCAAGGGAAATGTGTGTGCCTATTCCAATGGCCACATCCCTTCTAATAGGATAAACATCCAAAGTCCCTGATCGATCTCATTAGTGGTGGCTTCCCAGGTAAAACAGGGGCAATCTGAGCCCATCTGAGCACCTACCTGTACTCAGACCCATAGACAGATGTCCCCAGAGGTAAAAAGGAAAGAACAAGCCCCTAGGCACTAATCATATCCATTGCTTTGGTTTCCAGGCATCTCTCCTCAGAGGCCTGGATTTCAATACCAGCATATGGCTGTTTCTTGACTCACCCATCAGAAAACATCTCATCTACACATGGGAAACTTGCACGTTGGAACTGTGTCAAAGCCTCTGTTTAGGAGAACCCTTCAGGGCCCAAGTGCTACCGCTTAATTCCAAGGTCTCCATAGACACAAAAGCACATTAGGACCCATCCATAGGAGAGTCCATTTCAACTCAGCCTCCTCGGTTGATCCCCCAGATCCAGCAGATCTAACCTGTCTTGTTTCTAGGAGACAATTGGAATGCGAGTTGGGCTACCCAGCCATGCATCCTTAGAACCCGGCTCAGAATCTTTGGCCTGGAACCAAACAACAGGTCTCAATTGTCCTGCAGAAGACACTTTGCAGTTTGGAGCTTCTCACAAATCCCATCGTGGGAAAACTCCATGGCCTCGTGATGCCGCCCCTTTGTGAAGGGGCCATCAGGGACAGAAACACCAACTTGAGCGATCGTCTGATCCTCGCCCTGACTTCAGATGCACGAGTTCTCGATGCAGGTCTGTAGATTGTGCCATCACTGATACAAAATCCAGAGACAAAAACCTGAGAAAGCGCCTCAGACTCGCACTTTCTTTATATCCTGAAGAGTTCTTCTCATGTTTTGTTGATCATGCCGGCCATACCTACGTCCCCAAACCTAAGCTGAGTTTGTGTTTTCAGACTTCTGTGCTCAAAGTCCAGGGCCACACACCCTCCAGGCTGGGGCCCCTGGAGCCACACATTAGGACTGTGCCTACCAATCCATGGGAATTCTGCCCATTCCATTGTCCAAAATCGTACAAATTAGGAGAAACCTCCAAAGTCCCTGAGGCCATCCCAATCGTGTAGGTCGCCCGGAAAAAACAAGGGCTGTCTGACACCAGCTGATAATCTACCACCACTCAGACTATACATGGATGTCCCCAGAGGAGAAGATTGAACCACACAGGACCCTAGGCCATAATAGGATCCAATGCCTTGGTTTACAGGCATGTCTCCTCAAAAGCCTGATTCCAATACGAGCATAGGGGTTTTGCTGAGGCACGTAGCAGAACTCATCTCGTTTCCACAAGGAAACCTGCGCATGGGAGCCATCCAAAGCATAGGAGAGTACTCAGGGTCCCTGGGCCACCGCCCCATTCCAAGGCCCTCATGGACACAAAAACACATTAGGAACCATCCTCAGGAAAGTCCATTTCAACTCAGCCACCACGGTTGCTCCCGCAGAGCCATCAGATCTAAACTGTCTTGCTGCTAGGAGACAATTGGAATGCGAGGCGGGCTTCCCAGGCATCCATCCTCGAACGGTACTCTGGAGTCATTCCATATGGGATGTCCTGGAGCTGTCCAACAGGTCTCAATTGTCCCGCAGAAGGAATCCCTGAAGGGGGCATCCCACAACTCCCAACGTGGGAAAACTTCAGTGGCCTCGAGATTCCGCTCCCTTAATGAAGCGGCCGTCATGCACGGAAACTCCGACCAGAGCCAACGTCTGATCCTCGCCCTGACTTCAGATGCATGAGTACTGGTTCAGATCTGCAGGGGGTACCTGCCGTGCCCTCGGCCTGAAACCCAAGTCTAGCTTGTCTTCTCAGACTTCCGTCCTCAGACTCCTGTCCCCGAAGCCCTCAAGTTTGGCAATTCCGGACCCAAAATGCAGCACTCTGCCTGCCCTCTAGAAAAAATTATTGCCTCATGAGCTGCCCAGGCATCTTCAATGAGGATAAACCTCCACAGCACTCGAATTCACCCAAATTATATAGTCTAACCTGGGCACTAATGCACTGTCGGACACAACCTGAGCACGGACCTCCTGAACAACACCTGGAAAGCAGACCGCACACTGAGCACATAAGACCCACCATGGCCTAGGTCATCATCTCTTCCCTACCTCAGTTTTCAGGCCTCAGAACCGAGACATTATCTCCAATCACTGCCCTGGGGTGAGTGTGATGAAGAAATCAGAACACCTCCTTACCCATGGTAAGAAACCTTGTGGTTGGCACGTCGTCCAACGTTCAGTGTAGGAGAAACCAGCATTCACACTGAGGCCCCGCCCATTCTTGAGTGCGACAAGGGCATAAACACGCATTGTGACCCTCAGCATGAGTCCTGTCCTCTAGTAAGTCCTCTCAGTGACTGGACCATTAGATGTGATAATGGACTTGATATGTCCCTAAGCTTCAATTTTTAACCAGATTTCTGATTGTCCAGTCACCCCCCCGCCCAGGGATCTACTCCGGAATCCCTCATTCGGTGGGACACCTAAGGTTAAAAAGAAAACAACCTCAAAAAAAAAAAAAACAAAAAAAACGGAATTCTTCCATCCCACAGAGTGACCCCAAATGGTTTGGACTGGGTCAAACCACCCGGAAGTACTACTCGTCCATTTCCCATGAAGTCATCCAGAAATTTCACGACCATGAGTGACACGATATCCAGAGACAAAAACTTGAGCAAGAGCCTCACACTCGCCCTTTTCTCAAATCCCGAAATGTTCTCCTCATGGTCTGTAGATAAGTCCTGCCATACCTATGACCTGAAACATAAGCCAAGTTTGTGTTTTCAGACAACTGTCCAAACAGCCCTGGCCTACACAACCTACAGGCTCAGGCCCCTGGAGCCAAACCTGAGGACTGTACTTGCCCTCTCCAAGGGAATTGTGTGTGCCTATTCCAATGGCCACATCCCTTCTAATAGGATAAACCTCCAAAGTCCCTGATCCATGTCATTAGTGGTGGCTTCCCAGGTAAAACAGGGGCAATCTGAGCCCATCTGAGCACCTACCTGTACTCAGACCCATAGACAGATGTCCCCAGAGGTAAAAAGGAAAGAACAGGCCCCTAGGCACTAATCATATCCATTGCTTTTGTTTCCAGGCATCTCTCCTCAGAGGCCTGGATTTCAAAACCAGCATATGGCTGTTTCTTGACTCACCCATCAGAAAACATCTCATCTACACATGGGAAACTTGCACGTTGGAGCTGTGTCAAAGCCTCTGTTTAGAAGAATCCTTCTGGGCCCCAGTGCCACCTCTTCATTCCAAGGTCTCCATAGACACAAAAGCACATTAGGACCCATCCATAGGAGAGTCCATTTCAACTCAGCCTCCTCGGTTGCTCCCCCAGATCCAGCAGATCTAACCTGTCTTGTTTCTAGGAGACCATTGGAATGCGAGGTGGGCTACCCAGCCATGCATCCTTAGAACCCTGCTCAGAATTATTGGCCTGGAGCCAAACAACAGGTCTCAATTGTCCTGCAGAAGACACTTTGCAGTTTGGAGCTTCTCACAAATCCCATCGTGGGAAAACTCCCATGGCCTCGTGATGCCGCCCCTTCGTGAAGGGGCCATCAGGGACAGAAACACCAACTTGAGCGATCGTCTGATCCTCGCCCTGACTTCAGATGCACGAGATCTCGATTCAGGTCTGTAGATTGTGCCATCGCTGATACAAAATCCAGAGACAAAAACCTGAGCAAGCGCCTCAGACTCGCACTTTCTTCATATCCTGAAGAGTTCTTCTCATGGTTTGTAGATCGGATCTGCCATACCAACGTCCCCAAACATAAGCTGAGTTTGTGTTTTCAGACTTCTGTCCTCAAAGTCCAGGGCCACACACCCTCCAGGCTGGAGGGTGCCTACCAATCCATGGGAATTCTGCCCATTCCATTGTCCAAAATCGTACAAATTAGGAGAAACCTCCAAAGTCCCTGAGGCCATCCCAATCGTGTAGGTCGCCCGGAACAAACAAGGGCTGTCTGATACCAGCTGATAATCTACCTCCACTCATACCATAAATGGATGTCCCCAGAGGAGAAGATTGAACCAGACAGGACCCTAGGCCATAATAGAATCCATTGCCTTGGTTTACAGGCATGTCTCCTCAAAAGCCTGATTCCAATACGAGCATAGGGGTTTTGCTGAGGCACCCAGCAGAACTCATCTCGTCTCCACAAGGAAACCTGTGCATGGGAGCCATGTCCAAAGCATAGGAGAGTACTTCAGGGTCCCGGTGCCACCGCCCCATTCCAAGGCCCTCATGGACACAAAAACACATTAGGACCCATCCTCAGGGGAGTCCATTTCAACTCAGCCACCCCGGTCGCTCCCGCAGAGCCATCAGATCTAAACTGTCTTGTTGCTAGGAGACAATTGGAATGCGAGGCGGGCTTCCCAAGCATCCATCATCGAACGGTGCTCTGGAGTCATTCCATATGGGATGTCCTGGAGCTGTCCAACAGGTCTCAATTGTCCCGCAGAAGGAATCCTTGAAGGGGGCATCCCACAAGCTTGCCTGGCCTGAAGCTGTCGGGATGGGGCCAAGTGTTTCCAGTGCGCAGGGAGGCTAAGCAAGTTGCCGGAGGAGACCTGGTGCATTCGTGAGGTGGCCTGAGGGACAGTGTGGTGACCCATGCTGGCTGACCCTCCTGACGTCCACATGGGCCTGCTGCCGTTGGCCACCCTGGACCCCTTCCCCCTCATCCCAAGGGTCTCACACAGTCATCCCTGGGGCAGGGGCAGTGCCCTGGGCAGGGAGGGCTGAGGGTCAATACGGCTGTACGTGGGAAAACTTCAGTGGCCTCGAGATTCCCCTCCCTTCATGAAGCGGCCGTCATGCACGGAAACTCCGACCTGAGCCAACGTCTGATCCTCGCCCTGACTTCAGATGCATGAGTATTGGTTCAGATCTGGAAGGGGTACCTGCCGTGCCCTCGGCCTGAAACCCAAGTCTAGCTTGTCTTCTCAGACTTCCGTCCTCACACTCCTGCCCCCGAAGCCCTCAAGTTTGGCAATTCCGGACCCAAAATGCAGCACTCTGCCTGCCCTCTAGAAAAAATTATTGCCTCATGAGCTGCCCAGGCATCTTCAATGAGGATAAACCTCCACAGCACTCGAATTCACCCAAATTATATAGTCTAACCTGGGCACTAATGCACTGTCGGACACAACCTGAGCACGGACCTCCTGAACAACACCTGGAAAGCAGACCGCACACTGAGCACATAAGACCCACCATGGCCTAGGTCATCATCTCTTCCCTACCTCAGTTTTCAGGCCTCAGAACCGAGACATTATCTCCAATCACTGCCCTGGGGTGAGTTTGATGCAGAAATCAGAACACCTCCTTACCCATGGTAAGAAACCTTGTGGTTGGCACGTCGTCCAACGTTCAGTGTAGGAGAAACCAGCATTCACACTGAGGCCCCGCCCATTCTTGAGTGCGACAAGGGCATAAACACGCATTGTGACCCTCAGCATGAGTCCTGTCCTCTAGTAAGTCCTCTCAGTGACTGGACCATTAGATGTGATAATGGACTTGATATGTCCCTAAGCTTCAATTTTTAACCAGATTTCTGATTGTCCAGTCACCCCCCCGCCCAGGGATCTACTCCGGAATCCCTCATTCGGTGGGACACCTAAGGTTAAAAAGAAAACAACCTCAAAAAAAAAAAAAACAAAAAAAACGGAATTCTTCCATCCCACAGAGTGACCCCAAATGGTTTGGACTGGGTCAAACCACCCGGAAGTACTACTCGTCCATTTCCCATGAAGTCATCCAGAAATTTCACGACCATGAGTGACACGATATCCAGAGACAAAAACTTGAGCAAAAGCCTCACACTCGCCCTTTTCTCAAATCCCGAAATGTTCTCCTCATGGTCTGTAGATAAGTCCTGCCATACCTATGACCTGAAACATAAGCCAAGTTTGTGTTTTCAGACAACTGTCCAAACAGCCCTGGCCTACACAACCTACAGGCTCAGGCCCCTGGAGCCAAACCTGAGGACTGTACTTGCCCTCTCCAAGGGAATTGTGTGTGCCTATTCCAATGGCCACATCCCTTCTAATAGGATAAACCTCCAAAGTCCCTGATCCATGTCATTAGTGGTGGCTTCCCAGGTAAAACAGGGGCAATCTGAGCCCATCTGAGCACCTACCTGTACTCAGACCCATAGACAGATGTCCCCAGAGGTAAAAAGGAAAGAACAGGCCCCTAGGCACTAATCATATCCATTGCTTTTGTTTCCAGGCATCTCTCCTCAGAGGCCTGGATTTCAAAACCAGCATATGGCTGTTTCTTGACTCACCCATCAGAAAACATCTCATCTACACATGGGAAACTTGCACGTTGGAGCTGTGTCAAAGCCTCTGTTTAGAAGAATCCTTCTGGGCCCCAGTGCCACCTCTTCATTCCAAGGTCTCCATAGACACAAAAGCACATTAGGACCCATCCATAGGAGAGTCCATTTCAACTCAGCCTCCTCGGTTGCTCCCCCAGATCCAGCAGATCTAACCTGTCTTGTTTCTAGGAGACCATTGGAATGCGAGGTGGGCTACCCAGCCATGCATCCTTAGAACCCTGCTCAGAATTATTGGCCTGGAGCCAAACAACAGGTCTCAATTGTCCTGCAGAAGACACTTTGCAGTTTGGAGCTTCTCACAAATCCCATCGTGGGAAAACTCCCATGGCCTCGTGATGCCGCCCCTTCGTGAAGGGGCCATCAGGGACAGAAACACCAACTTGAGCGATCGTCTGATCCTCGCCCTGACTTCAGATGCACGAGATCTCGATTCAGGTCTGTAGATTGTGCCATCGCTGATACAAAATCCAGAGACAAAAACCTGAGCAAGCGCCTCAGACTCGCACTTTCTTCATATCCTGAAGAGTTCTTCTCATGGTTTGTAGATCGGATCTGCCATACCAACGTCCCCAAACATAAGCTGAGTTTGTGTTTTCAGACTTCTGTCCTCAAAGTCCAGGGCCACACACCCTCCAGGCTGGAGGGTGCCTACCAATCCATGGGAATTCTGCCCATTCCATTGTCCAAAATCGTACAAATTAGGAGAAACCTCCAAAGTCCCTGAGGCCATCCCAATCGTGTAGGTCGCCCGGAACAAACAAGGGCTGTCTGATACCAGCTGATAATCTACCTCCACTCATACCATAAATGGATGTCCCCAGAGGAGAAGATTGAACCAGACAGGACCCTAGGCCATAATAGAATCCATTGCCTTGGTTTACAGGCATGTCTCCTCAAAAGCCTGATTCCAATACGAGCATAGGGGTTTTGCTGAGGCACCCAGCAGAACTCATCTCGTCTCCACAAGGAAACCTGTGCATGGGAGCCATGTCCAAAGCATAGGAGAGTACTTCAGGGTCCCGGTGCCACCGCCCCATTCCAAGGCCCTCATGGACACAAAAACACATTAGGACCCATCCTCAGGGGAGTCCATTTCAACTCAGCCACCCCGGTCGCTCCCGCAGAGCCATCAGATCTAAACTGTCTTGTTGCTAGGAGACAATTGGAATGCGAGGCGGGCTTCCCAAGCATCCATCATCGAACGGTGCTCTGGAGTCATTCCATATGGGATGTCCTGGAGCTGTCCAACAGGTCTCAATTGTCCCGCAGAAGGAATCCTTGAAGGGGGCATCCCACAAGCTTGCCTGGCCTGAAGCTGTCGGGATGGGGCCAAGTGTTTCCAGTGCGCAGGGAGGCTAAGCAAGTTGCCGGAGGAGACCTGGTGCATTCGTGAGGTGGCCTGAGGGACAGTGTGGTGACCCATGCTGGCTGACCCTCCTGACGTCCACATGGGCCTACTGCCGTTGGCCACCCTGGACCCCTTCCCCCTCATCCCAAGGGTCTCACACAGTCATCCCTGGGGCAGGGGCAGTGCCCTGGGCAGGGAGGGCTGAGGGTCAATACGGCTGTACGTGGGAAAACTTCAGTGGCCTCGAGATTCCCCTCCCTTCATGAAGCGGCCGTCATGCACGGAAACTCCGACCTGAGCCAACGTCTGATCCTCGCCCTGACTTCAGATGCATGAGTATTGGTTCAGATCTGGAAGGGGTACCTGCCGTGCCCTCGGCCTGAAACCCAAGTCTAGCTTGTCTTCTCAGACTTCCGTCCTCACACTCCTGCCCCCGAAGCCCTCAAGTTTGGCAATTCCAGACCCAAAATGCAGCACTCTGCCTGCCCTCTAGAAAAAAATTATTGCCTCATGAGCTGCCCATGCACCTTCAATGAGGAAAACCTCCAAAGCACTCGATTTACCCAAATTATATAGTCTAACCTGGGCACTAATGCACTGTCGGACACAACCTGAGCCCGGACCTCCTGACCAACACCCAGAAAGCAGACCGCACACTGAGCACATAAGACCCGCCATGGCCTTAGGTCATCATCTCTTCCCTACCTCAGTTTTCAGGCCTCAGAACCGAGACATTATCTCCAATCACTGCCCAGGGGTGAGTGTGATGCAGAAATCAGAACACCTCCTTACCCATGGTAAGAAACCTTGTGGTTGGCACGTCGTCCAACGTTCAGTGTAGGAGAAACCAGCATTCACCCTGAGGCCCCGCCCATTCTTGAGTGCGACAAGGTCATAAACACGCATTGTGACCCTCAGCATGAGTCCTGTCCTCTAGTAAGTCGTCTCAGTGACTGGACCATTAGATTTCATAATGGGCTTGATATGTTCCTAGGCCCCAATTTTTAACCAGATTTCTGATTGTCCAGTCACCCCCACCCCAGGGCTCTACTCTGGAGTCCCTCATTTGGTGCGACACCTGAGGTTAAAAAGAAAACAACATCAAAAAAAAAAAAAAACGGACTTCTTCCATCCCACAGTGTGACCCCAAACGCTTTGTCGGACCAAACCACCAGGGAGTAAGACACGTCCATTTCCCATGAAGTCACCCAGAAATTTCACGACCATGAGTGACACGATATACAGAGACAAAAACTTGAGCAAGAGCCTCACACTCGCCCTTTTCTCAAATCCCAAAAAGTTTTCCTCATGGTCTGTAGATAAGTCCTGCCATCCCTATGACCTGAAACATAAGCCAAGTTTGTGTTTTCAGACAACTGTCCAAACAGTCCTGGCCTACTCAACCTACAGGCTCAGGCCCCTGGAGCCAAACCTGAGGACTGTACTTGCCCTCTCCAAGGGAATTGTGTGTGCCCATTCCAATAGCTACATCCCTTCTAATAGGATAAACCTCCAAAGTCCCTGATCCATGTCATTAGTGGTGGCTTCCCAGGTAAAACAGGGGCAATCTGAGCCCATCTGAGCACCTACCTGTACTCAGACCCATAGACAGATGTCCCCAGAGGTTAAAAGGAAAGAACAGGCCCCTAGGCACTAATCATATCCATTGCTTTTGTCTCCAGGCATCTCTCCTCAGAGGCCTGGATTTCAAAACCATCATATGGCTGTTTCTTGACTCACCCATCAGAAAATATCTCATCTACACATGGGAAACTTGCACGTTGGAGCTTTTTTAAAGGCTCTGTTTAGGAGAACCCTTCAGAGCCCCAGTGCCACCGCTTCATTCCAAGGTCTCCAAAGACACAAAAGCACAATAGGACCCATCTACAGGAGAGTCCATTTCAACTCAGCTTCCTCGGTTTCTCCCCTAGATCCAGCAGAACTAACCTGTCTAGTTGCTAGGAGACAATTGGAATGCGAGGTGGGCTACCCAGCCATCCATCCTTAGAACCCTGCTCAGAATCATTAGTCTGGAGCCAACAACAGGTCTCAATTGTCCTGCAGAAGACACTTTGCAGTTTGGACCTTCTCACAATTCCCATTGTGGGAAAACCGCCATGGCCTCGTGATCCCCCCCTTCATGAGTGGGCTATCAGGGTCAGAAACTCCAACCTGAGCGATCGTCTGATCCTCGCCATGACTTCAGATGCACGAGATCTCTATTCAGTTCTGTAGATTGTGCCTGCCATGTCCTCACCCAGAAACCTAAGCCTAGCTCGTGTTCTCAGACTTCTTTCCTCAGACTACTGACCCAGAAGCCCTCCAATTTGGCAATCCAGAACTACAAAGCAGCACTCTGCCTGCCCTCCAGAAGAAACACATTGCCCTCTGGGGTTACCAAGTAACCCCAAGTGAGGATCAACCTGCACCTACCTTGGCTGTACCCCAAATACATAGGCTGACCAGGGCACTAATGCCCTTTCTGACACAGCCTGAGCCTAGAACGCCTGGCCCCACCAAAACAGCTGGCCGCACACTGAGCACATCGATCCGCCATGGCCTTAGAACGTCATCTCTTTCCACCTCGGTTTTCAGGCTTCAGAACCTAGACCTTATCTCTATTCACTGCCTAGGTCTGAACGTAATGCAGAAATCAGAAATCCTTCCCAAGGGCAAGAAACCTTCTGGTTGGCATGTTGTGCAACGTTCAGTGTAGTTGAAACCAGTGTGGCCCATGAGGCCCCGCGCATGCTTGCTTTCCAAGCCCCCATACACCCAATCCTCACCAGTGTTTGAGTTTTCCGGTCTCCCCGCCCGTACCTGGGGCTCTCCTCTGGAATCCCTTTTTTGGAGAGACACATGAGCCAGAAAACACAACTCCACCCTTCCCACAAAATGACCCCAAACTCTTGGGAGCTGGGACAAATACCCAGAGAGGGATACTCGTCCATAGTCCCTGAGGCAACCCCTCCTATCCACGGCTATCCCGGACACAACATCCAGAGACAAAAGCCTGAAGGAACGCCTCCCACTCGCCCTTGTTTCAGAGGCCCAGGCGCTCCCTCTCGGGCTGTACATCCAGCCTGCCATACGCTAGGCGCCACGCATAAGCTGAGTTTGTGTTTTCAGACTTCTGTGCCCACAGCCTGGACCCACACAACCGCCAGGCTAGGGCCTCTGGAGCCACAGCGAAAGATTGTGCCTGCCCTCTCCAAGGAAATTGTGCCCAATCCATTGACCACAACCCTACAGGTTAGGGAAAAGCTCCAAGGCCCCTGAGGTCATCAATAGTGTAGGCCAACCTGGACTAAGAGGGGCTCTCTGACACCAGCGGAGCATCTATATCCACTTAGACTCTCAGACAGTGTCCCCAGAGACAGAAGGTTGAAATGGACAGGCCTCCAGGCCCCCGCTTCATGAAGGTGCCATCATAGACACATACGCCAGCCTCAGCCAACATCTGATCCTCAGCCTGACTTCAGATGCAGGAGATTTTGATTCAGCCTCTGCAGAGTGGGCCTGCTCTGCCCTTGGCTCCAATCCTCACCCTAGCTTGTGTTTTCAGACTTCCGTCCTCACACTCCTGGCCCACAAACCCTCCCTACTGGGAATTCTGGGGCCACAATGAAGCACTCTGCCTGCCACCCAGGAGAAAAACATTGTCTATGGTGCTGCCCAGAAACCCCAAATGAGGATCAAACTGTTTGGACCTCGGCAACACCCCAATTGCATAGGCTACCTTAAACACTAATGCTCTTTCGAAAATAGCCTGAGCCCAGACCTTCCAACAGACACCGAAAAAGCTGGCTGCACACCCAGCACATTGGACCCGCCACTGCCTTAGTCCACCATCCATTCCCAACCTGGGTTTTCAGTCTTCGGATCCTAGACTTATCTCCAATCCCTGCACAGGGGGGAACCTGATGCACAAGTCAGAACCCCTCCTTCCCCATGGCAAGAAACCTTGCTGCTGGCAGTGAGTCCAACCTTCAGTGTAGAAGAAAACGGCATGGCCCATGAGGCCACGACCATGCGTGAGCGCCGCCTTGGGCACCAACACACATTGTAACCCTCAGCGTGAGTTCCTTATTCAAGTAACGCCTCTCAGTGATTGGACCAAGAGCCCGCATATGTGGCTTGCCATGCCCATAGGCACCCAGGACTAACTAGATGGTGTTTATTCCAGTTGAGGGATCCCATTGCTTTGCTCTAGAGTCCCTCTCTTGGGGGGTCCCTTGTGGCAGAAAACAGTACTCTTCCCTTCCCACAGAATGAACCAAAACACTTGGGAGCTTGGACAATCCCCCGAGAGGAAGGGTCTTCCTCAGCCCCTGAAGCAACCCCTACCCTGAACGGCCACTGTGAACGCAACACCCAGAGACAAAAGCCTGAGCAACTGCCTCCCACTTGCCCTCCTTTGATATCCAGAGGATCTCCCCTCTCGGACTGGAGATCAGGCCTGCCATTACCTTGGCCCCTAGCTGAACCAAGTTTGCTTTTTCAGACATCTGTCCCCACAGCCCTGGCAAACACAGCCTCTAGGCTGGGTCCTCTGGAGCATTACCACAGGACCGTGCCTGCTCTCTCCAGGGAAACTGTGTCCATTCCTTTGGCGTCACACCTCCAGAATATGAGAAACCTCAAGGCCCCCGAGGACATCCCACTACTGGAGCCTCCCTGGACACACAGGGGCATTCTGACACAAGCTGAGCAGCTACCTCCACGAAGGCATGCATACAGATGTCAACAGAGATAGAAGGTTGAGCCGGACAGGCCCTTAGGCCCTAATCTCAACTCTTGCTTTGTTTTCCAGGTGTCACTCCTAAGAGGCTTTGGTTCGAAGAACAGGATATGGGGCTTTCCTGAGGCACTGAACAGAACTCCTCTCGACTCCACATGGGAAGCTTCCTTGTTGGAGCCGTGTCAAACAACTCAGGTTGGAGAATCCTGCAGAGTCCCTGAGCCACTTCCACATTCCAAGGTCTCCCAGGCCACCAAGCCACAGTAGGACTCATCTTCAGGAGAGTCCATTTCAACTCTCCCCTCTGGGTAGCTCACCCAGGAGCCCACAGATTGAGCCAACCTTGTCCTGACTAAACAGTGGGAATATGAGGTGGCGTTCCCAGGCATCCATGCTTAGACACCTGCTCTCGAGTCTTTCCGTATGGGGCCTCCTGGAACCATCCAAGAGGACTCGACAGTCGTGCAGAAGGAAACCTTGAGGTTTGGAGTAGTTCACAAATCCCATCGTAGGCAAACATCCCTGGCCTCATGAAAAACCCACACCCTTCAGGAAGAGGCCATGCTGGACAAAAACTCTAGCCTGAGGCACGTCTCATATTTGACATGACCTCAAAGCAGGAGATATCGATTCAGCCTCTGCAGTGTGGGCCTGCCATGCCCTCGGTCCCAAACCTCACGCTAGCTTGTGTTTTCAGACTTGCTTCCTCACACTCCTGGCAAACAAGCCCTCCGGACTATGAACTCCAGAACCACAACCAAGCCCAGTGTCTGCCCAATGGAAGAAAAACGTTTCCCTGTTGGGTTCTCCAGAAAACCCAGATGAGGATCAACCTGCTCGGGCCTCGACCGTCCCTGAAATGGATAGGCTGCTCTGGGCACTCATGCTCTGTCTGACACAGCCTGAAGCCAGATGTCCAGACAGACAAGGAGACAGCTGGCCGCATACCCAGCACTTCGGACACGCCATGGTCTTATGCCGTCAATTCTTCCTAACCTTAGTTTTCAGATATCTGAACCTAGACATTAATCAATTCTCCACACAACTGGGTATCGCAGGCACAAAACAGAACTCCTCCTTCCCCATGGTTGTAAAGCTTGCTCTTGGCATGGAATCACAACTTCAGGGTGGGAGAAACCTTTATGGCCCCTGATGGCACGCCCAAACTTGAGTGCTGCTTGGGCACAAATTCACACTGTGACCCTCAGCATGAGCCCCATGTCAAAGAAAGGCCTGTCAGGGCCTGGACCAAGAGCCCACATATGGGGCTTGCAAAGCCCCTATGCTCCCAATCCTCACCAGTGTTTGAGTTTACCAGTCGCCCAGCCCATACCAGGGCTCTGCTCTGGAATCCCTTTCTTGGAGAGACACATGAGCCAGAAAACACGACTCCACCCTTACCACAAAATGACCCCAAACTCTTGGGAGCTGGGACAAATCCCCAAAGAGAGATACTCGTGCACAGTCCCTGAGGCCACCCCTCCTATCCACGGCTATCCCGGACACAACATCCAGAGACAAAAGCCTGAAGGAACGCCTCCCACTCGCCCTTGTTTAAGAGGCCCAGGAGCTCCCTCTCGGGCTGTACATGCGGCCTGCCATACGCTAGGCGCCACGCATAAGCTGAGTTTGTGTTTTCAGACTTCTGTGCCCACAGCCTGGACCCACACAACCTCCAGGCTAGGGCCTCTGGAGCCACAGCGAAAGATTGTGCCTGCCCTCTCCAAGGAAATTGTGCCCAATCCATTGACCACAACCCTACAGGTTAGGGAAAAGCTCCAAGGCCCCTGAGGCCATCAATAGTGTAGGCCACCCTGGACTAAGAGGGGCTCTCTGACACCAGCGGAGCAACTATCTCCACTTAGACTCTCAGACAGTGTCCCCAGAGACAGAAGGTTGAAATGGACAGGCCCCCAGGCCCTAATCTGAACCTTAGATTTGGTTTCCATGTGTCCGTCCTCAGAGGACTGTTTTCGTAGACCAGCACACGGGGCTTTTCTGAGGCACCAAAGAAACCTCTCTCATCTCCACATGGGGAGCTTACCTACTGGGGACGTATCAAACCCTTCAGGTAGGAGAGTTCCGCAGGGCCACTGAACAACCTGCACATTCCAAGGACTCCATGGACACAAACGCATATTACGACGCATCCTCAGGAGAGGCCATTTCAACGTAGCCCCCTGGGTAGCGTGCCCCAGAGGCAGCAGATCAAACATATCTTGTGGCTAATGGCCAATGGGAATGCGAGGCATGCTGTTCAGGGATCCATCCTTCGAACCCTGCTCTCCACTACTTCCGTATCCTATGTCCTGGAGCCATGCAACAGGACTCGAATGTCCCGCAGAAGGAAACCTTGTGGTTGGGGTAACCTCCAAACTCAGCATGGGAAAACTTCCTTGGCCTCATGAGGCCCCTGCTTCATGAAGGTGCCATCATGGACACATACTCCAGCCTCAGCCAACGTCTGATCCTCAGCCTGACTTCAGATGAAGGAGATTTTGATTCAGCCTCTGCAGAGTGGGCCTGCTCTGCCCTTGGCTCCAATCCTCACCCTAGCTTGTGTTTTCAGACTTCTGTCCTCACATTCCAGGCCCACTAACCCACCCTCCTGGGAATTCTGGGGCCACAATGAAGCACTCTGCCTGCCTCCCAGGAGAAAAATATTGTCTATGGTGCTGCCCAGAACCCCAAATGAGGACCAAAGAGCTTGGCCGTCGGCAACACCCCAATTGCATAGGCTACCTTAAACACTGATGCTCTGTCGCAAATAGCCTGAGCCCAGACCTTCCAACAGACACCGACACAGCTGGCTGCACACCTAGCACATTGGACCACAGGACCGTGCCTGCTCTCTCCTGGAAAACTGTGTCCATTCCTTTGGCGTCACACCTCCAGAATATGAGAAACCTCAAGGACATCACACTACTGGGAGCCTCCCTGGAGACACAGGGGCATTCGGACACAAGCTGAGCAGCTACTTCCACCAAGGCATGCACACAGATGTCAACAGAGATAGAAGGTTGAGCCGGACAGGCCCTTAGGCCCTAATCTCAACTCTTGCTTTGGTGTCCAGGTGTCACTCCTCAGAGGCTTTGGTTTGAAGAACAGGATATGGGGCTTTCCTGAGGCACTGAACATAACACCTCTCGACTCCACATGGAAGCTTCCTTGTTGGAGCCATGTTAATCACCTCAGGTTGGAGAATCCTGCAGAGTCCTGAGCCCCCTCCACATTCCAAGGTCTCCCAGGCCACCAAGCCACAGTAGGACTCATCTTCAGGAGAGTCCATTTCAACTCTCCCTTCTGGGTAGCTCACCCAGGAGCCCGCAGATTGAGCCTGACTTGTCCTGACTAAAGAGTGGGAATATGAGGTGGCGTTCCCAGGCATCCATGCTTAGACACCTGCTCTCGAGTGTTTCCATATGGGACCTCCTTTCCATATGGACCTCCGCTATCCAATAGGACTCGACTGTCGTGCAGAAGGAAACCTTGAGGTTTGGAGTAGTTCACAAATCCCATCGTAGGCAAACCTCCCTGGCGTCATGAAGCCCCCACACCCTTAAGGAAGAGGCCATGCTGGACAAAAATTCTAGCCTGAGGCACGTCTCATAGTTGACATGACCTCAGTGCAGGAGATCTCGATACAGCCTCTGCAGAGTGGGCCTGCTCTGCCCTTGGTCCCAAACCTCAGGTTAGCTTGTGTTTTCAGACTTCCTTCCTCACACTCCTGGCAAACAAGCCCTCCGGACTAGGAACTCCAGAACCACAATCCAGCCCAGGGTCTGCCCAACGGAAGAACAACGTTTCCCTGTGGGGTTCTCCAGAAAACCCAGATGAGGATCAACCTGCTCGGGCCTCGACGGTACCCGAACTGGATAGGCTGCTCTGGGCACTTATGCTCCATCTGACACAGCCTGATGCCACACGTCGAGACAGACAAGGAGACAGCTGGCCACACACCCAGCACTTCGGACACGCCATGGTCTTATACCGTCACCTCTTCCTAACCTTGGTTTTCAGATATCTGAACCTAGACATTATATCAATTCTCCACACAGCTGGGTATCGCAAGCACAAAAGAGAACTCCTCCTTCCCAATGGTTGTAAAGCTTGCTCTTGGCATGGAGTCACAACCTCAGGGTGAGAGAAACCTTCATGGCCCCTGATTCCACGCCCAACCGTGAGTGCAGCAGCACAAATTCACACTGTGACTCTCAGTGTGAGCCCCATGTCAAAGTAAGGCCTGTCAGGGCCTGGACCAAGAGCCCATATATGGGGCTTGACAGGCCGCTATGCACCCAATCCTCACCTTTTTGAGTTTTCCAGTCTCCCCGCCCGTACCTGGGGCTCTGCTCTCGAATCCCTTTCTTGGAGAGACACATGAGCCAGACAACACGACTCCACCCTTCCCACAAAATGACCCCAAACTCTTGGGAGCTGGGACAAATACCCAGAGAGGGATACTCGTCCATATTCCCTGAGGCCACCCGTCCAATCCACTGCTATCCCGCACACAACATCCAGAGACAAAAGTCTGAAGGAACGCCTCCCACTCGCCCTTGTTTTAGAGGCCCAGGAGCTCCCTCTTGGGCTGTACATCCGGCCTGCCATACCCTAGGCGCCACTCATAAACTGAGTTTGTGTTTCCAGACATCTGTGCCCACAGCCTGGACCCAAACAACCTCCAGGCTAGCCTCCATTACAAGGCCCTCATGGACACAAACACACATTAGGCCCCATCCTCAAGAAAGTCCATTTCAACTCAGCCACCCCGGTTTCTCCCGCAGAGCCATCAGATCTCAACTGTCTAGTCCCTTCTCTCTTCCCCAGGGCTCTGCTTTGGAATTCCTATTTGTTTGGGGCACCTGAGGTATCAAACCTGAAAGGAGACCTCCCATCCCACAGATTGACGAAAAACCACTGGGACTGGGCCATATCCACAGAGAGGAAGATTCGCCCATGGCCCAGGAGGCCTCCCCACTTTCCACGGCCATAGTTGAAACAAAATCCAGAGACAAAAGCCTGAGCAAGCGCCTCAGACTCACTCTTTCTTCATATCCTGAAGAGTTGTTCTCATGGTTTGAGATTGGGCCTGCCATACCTACGTCCCCAAACCTAAGCTGAGTTTGTGTTTTCAGACTTCTGTCCGCAAAGTCCTGGGCCACACACCCTCCAGGCTGGGGCCCCTGGAGCCTCACATTAGGACTGTGCTTACCCCATGAATGGGAATTCTGCCCATTCCATTGTCCAAAATCGTACATATTAGGAGAACCCTCCAATTTCCCGAGGCCATCCCAATAGTGTAGGTCTCCCGGGACAAACAAGGGCGGTCTGACACCAGCTGAGCATCTACCTCCACTCATACCATAGATGGATGCCCAGAGAAGAAGATTGAACCAGACAGGACCCTAGGCCATAATCGGATCAGTTGCTTTGGTTTACAGGCATGTATCCTCAAAAGCCTGGACTCCAATAACAGCATAGGGGGTTTCCTGAGGCACCCATCAGGTTAAATCTCGTCTCCACGACGAAACTTGTGCATGGGAGCTATGTCAAAAGCTAAGGAGAATACTTCAGGGTCCCGGTGCCACCGCCCCATTCCAAGGCCCTCGTGGACACAAACACACATTAGGCCACATCCTCATGAAAGTCCATTTCAACTCAGCCAACCTGGTTGCTCCCGCAGAGCCAGAAGATCTCAACTGTCTTGTTGCTAGGAGACAATTGGAATGCGAGGCGGGCTTCCCTGGCATCCATCCTCGAACGATGCTCTGGAGTCTTTCCATATGGGACGTCCTGGAGCTGCCCAACAGGTCTAAATTGTCCCGCAGAAGGAATCCTTGAAGGGGGCATCCCACAACTCCCAACGTGGGAAAACCTCCATGGCCTTGAGATTCCGCTCCTTTCATGGAGGGGCAGTCATGCACAGAAACTCAAACCTGAGCCAACGTCTGATCCTCGCCGTGAGTTCAGATGCATGAGATAATGGTTCAGATCTGAAGGGGGTACCTGCCGTGCCCTCGGCCTGAAGCCCAAGTCTAGCTTCTGTTCTCAGACTTCTGTCCTCACACTCCTGGCCCAGAATCCCTCAAGTCTGGCAATTCCGGACACATATGCAGCACTCTGCTTGACCTCTAGAAAAAATTTATTGCTTAAGAGCTGCCCAGGCACCTTAAATGAGGATAATCCTACACGGCACCCGACTGTACTCAAATATATAGTCTAACATGGGCATAATGCACTGTCTGACACAACCTGAGCCCAACCTCCTGACCAACACCCAGACAGCTGACTGCACACTGAGCAAATCAGACCCGCCAAGGCCTTATGTCCTCATCTCTACCCAACTGCGGTTTTCAGGTTTCAGAACCTAGACCTTATCTCCAACCACTGCCCAGGGTTGAAAATGATGCAGAAATCAGAATTCCTTCCCCATGGCTAGACAACTTGTGATTGGCATGTGGTCCAATGTACAGTGTAGATGAAACCAGTGTTGCCCATGTGGCCCCGCCCATGTACACAGGCCACATTGGTCACAAACACACATTGTGACCCTCAGCCTGAACCCAGTCCTCAAGTAAGGCTTCTAAGTGGCTATTGAAGGGACAGCATATTGGGCCTGCCCTGCCCCTAAGCCCCAATTTTTAAGCAGAGTTTGGGTAGCCCCTTCACTCTTCCACAGTGCTCTGCTTTGGAATTCCTCTTTGGTTGGGACACCTGAGGTAACAAACCTGAAAGGAGACCTCCCATCCAACAGATTGACGAAAAACAATTGGGCCGTGCCTAATCCACAGAGATGAAGATTCGTCCATGGCCCATGAGGTCTCCGCACATTCCACGGCTATTGATACATAATCCAGAGACAAAAGCCTGAGCAAGCGCCTCAGACTCGTTCTTGCTTCAGATACTGAAGTGTTCTTCACATGGTTTGTAGATTTGGCCTGCCATACCTACGTCCCCAAACCTAAGCTGAGTTTTTGTTTTCAGACTTCTGTCCTCAAAGTCCTGGGCCACAAACCCTCCAGGCTGTGGCCCCTGAGTCACATATTAGGACTGTGCCTACACAATCCATTGGAATTCTGCCCATTCCATTGTCCAAAATCGTACAAATCAGGAGAACCCTCCAAAGTCCCCAAGGCCATCCCAATAGTGTAGGTCTCCCGGGACAAACAAGGGCGGTCTGACACCAGCTGAGCATCTACCTCCACTCATACCATAGATGGATATCCCCAAAGAAGAAGATTGAACCAGACAGGACCCTAGGCCATAATCGGATGCATTGCTTTGGTTTACAGGAATGTCTCCTCAAAGGACTGGATTCCAATACCAGCAAAGCGGGTTTCCTGAGGCACCCATGAGAACAAATCTCATCTCCACAAGGAAACTTGTGCATGGGAGCTATGTCAAAAGCTTAGGAGAATACTTCAGGGTCACTGTGCCACCGCCCCAAACCAAGGCCCTCATGGACCCAAACACACATTATGCTCCATCCTCAGGAAAGACCATTTCTTTTTTTTTTCTATTTAAGATTTCTTTTATTTATTTGACAGACAAAGATCACAAGCAGGCAGAGAGGCAGGCAGAGAGAGAGTAGGAGGTAGGCTCCCTGCTAAGCAGAGAGCCTGATATGAGGCTTGATCGAGAACTCTGAGATCATGACTTCAGCCAAAGGCAGCAGCTTAACCCACTGAGCCACCCAGGAGACCCAGGATAGTCCATTTCAATTCAGCCACCCCGGTTGCTCCCGCAGAGCCATCTGATCTACACTGTCTTGTTGCTATTAGCCAATTGGAATGCGAGGCGGGCTTCCCTGGAATCCATCCACGAACGGTGCTCTGGAGTCATTTCATATGAGATGTACTGGATCTGCCCAACAGGTCTCAATTGTCCCGCAGAAGGAATCCTTGAAGGGGGCATCCCACAACTCCCAACGTGGAAAAACCCCCATGGCCTTGAGATTCCGCTCCGTTCATGAAGGGGCAGTCATGCACAGAAATTCCAACCTGAGCCAACGTCTGATCCTCGCCGTGACTTCAGATGCATGAGATATTGGTTCAGATCTGCAGGGGGTACCTGCCGTGCCCTCGGCCTGAAGCCCAAGTCTAGCTTGTGTTCTCAGACTACTGTCCTCACACTACTACCCAGAACCCCTCAAGTCTAGCAATTCCGGACCCACAATGCACCAGACTGCCAGCACTCTAGAAAAAATATATTTCCTAATGAGTTTCCGAGGAATCTCAAATGATGATAAACATACACGGCACTCGACTGTACACAAATTATGTAGGCTAACCTGGGCAGTAATGCACTCTGGCCCAACCTGTGCCTGAACCTCTTGACCAACACCCAGGCAGCTGACCGTACACTGAGCACATCAGACCCGACATGGCCTTAGGTCTTCATCTCCTCCCAACTGCGATTTTCAGGCTTCAGAACCTAGACATTATCTCCAACCACTGCCCAGGGTTGAAAATGATGCAGAAATCAGAACTCCTTTCCCATGGCAAGAATCCATGTGATTGGCATGTTGTCCAAAGTTCAGTGTAGTTGAAACCAGTGTGGCCCATGATCCCCGGGGATGCTTGTTGGCCACATTGGTCACAAACACACATTGTGACCCTCAGCCTGAGCCAAGTCCTCAAGTAAGGCCTCTTAGTGGCTGGATGAAGTGACAGTATATTGGGCCTGCCATGCCCCAAGGCACCAATTTTAGCCATAGTTTGGGTTGTCCCTTCACTCTTCCCCAGGGCTCTGCTTTGGATTTCCTCTTTTGTTGGGACACTGAGGTAACAAACCTGAAAGGAGACCTCCCATCCCAGAGATTGACGAAAAACCATTGGGACTGGGCCAAATCCACAAAGAGGAAGATTCGTCCATGGCACATGAGGAATCCCCACATTCCACGGCCACCGTTGATACAAAATCCAGAGACAAAAGCCTGAGCAAGCGCCTCAGACTAGCTCTTTCTTCATACCCTGAAGATTTCTTCTCATGGTCTGTAGATTGGGCCTGCCATTCCTACGTCCCCAAACCTAAGGTGAGTTTGTGTTTTCAGACTTGTGTCCTCAAAGTCCTGGGACACACACCGTAAAGGCTGGTGCCCCTGGAGCCACACAGTAGGACTGGGCCTACCCAATCCATGGGAATTCTGCGCATTCCATTGTTCAAAATCTTACAAATCAGGAGAACCCTCCAAAGTCCCCGAGGCCATCCCAATAGTGTAGGTCTCCCGGGACAAACAAGGGCGGTCTGACACCGGCTGAGCATCTACCTCCACTCATACCATAGATGGATGTCCCCAGAGAAGAAGATGGAACCAGACAGGACCCTAGCCCATAATCGGATGCATTGATTTGGTTTACAGGCATGTCTCCTCAAAGGACTGCATTCTAATACCAGCAAAAATGGTTTCCTCAGGCACCGATCAGAACAAATCTGTCTCCACAAGGAAACTTGTGCATGGGAGTTATGTCAAAAGCTTAGGAGAATACTTCATGGGCCCTGTGCCACCGCCCCAATCCAAGGCCCTCATGGACACAATCACACATTAGGCCCCATCCTCAGGAAAATCCAATTCAACTCAGCCACCCAGTTCCACCCGCAGAGCCATCCAATCTAAACTGCTTGGTGCTAGGAGACAATTGGAATGCGAGGCGGGCTTCCCTGGCATCGATCTTGAACGGTGCTCTGGAGTCATTCCATATGGGATGTCTGGAGCTGCCAAACAGGTCTCAATTGTCCTGATTAGACTTCTCTCCTCACACTCCTGGCCCAGAAGCCCTCAAATTTGGCAATTCCGGACCCACAATGCAGGACTCTGCCTGCCCTCTAGAAAAAAAAAAATATATATTGTGACCCTCAGCCTGAGCAGAGTCCTCAAGTAATGCCTCTCAGCGGCTGGATGAAGAGACAGCATATTGGGCCTGCCATGATCCTAGGCCCCAATTTTTAACCACAGTTTGGGTTGTCCATTCACTCTTCCCCGGGGCTCTACTTTGGAATTCCTCTTTGGTTGAGACACTGAGGTAACAAACCTGAAAGGAGACCTCCCATCCCACAGCTTGACGAAAAACAATTGGGAACGGGTCAAATCCGCAGAGAGGAAGATTCGTCCATGGCCCATGAGGCCTCCGGGGACAAACAAGGGCGGTCTGACACCAGCTGAGCATCTACCTCCAATTATACCATAGATGGATGTCCCTAGAGAAGAAGATTGAACCAGACAGGACCCTAGGCCATAATCGGATCCATTGCTTTGGTTTACAGTCATGTCTCATCAAAAGCCTGGATTCCAATACCAGAATAAGGGGCTTCCTGTGGCACCCATCAGAACAAATCTCGTCTCCACAAGGAAATTTGTGCATGGGAGCTATGTCAAAAGCTTAGGAGAATACTTCAGGGTCCCGGTGCCACCGCCCCATTCCAAGGCCTTCATGGACACAAACACACATTAGGCACCATCCTCAGGCAGTCCATTTCTTTTTTTTGTTTAAAGATTTTATTTATTTATAAGACAGACAGAGATCACAAGCAGGCAGAGAGGCAGGCAGAGAGATAGAAGGAAGCAGGCCCGATATGAGGCTCGAAACCAGGACTCTGAGATCATGACCTGAGCCTAAGGAAGCGGCTTAACCCACTGAGCCACCCAGGAGCCGCAGGAAAGTCCATTTCAACTCAGCCACCCCGTTTGCCCCCGCAGAGTCATCCGACCTAAACTGTCTTGTTCCTAGGAGACAATTGGAATGCGAGGCGGGCTTCCCTGGCATCCATCCTCGAACGGTGCTCTGGAGTCATTCCATATGGGATGTCCTGGAGCTGCCCAACAGGTCTTAATTGTCCCGCAGAAGGAATCCTTGAAGGGGGCAGCCCCTTGAAGGGGGCAGCCCACAACTCCCAACGTGGGAAAACCTCCATGGCCTTTAGAACTGCTCCGTTTATGAAGAGGCAGTCATGCACAGAAACTCCAAACTGAGCCAACGTCTGATCCTCGCCGTGACTTCATACGCATGAGACATTGGGTCAGATCTGCAGGGGGTACCTGCTGTGGCCTCGGCCTGAAGTCCAAGTCTAGCTTGTGTTCTCAGACTTCTGTCCTCACACTCCTGGCCTAGAAGCCCTCAAGTTTGTCAATTCCGGACCCACAATGCAGCACTCTGCCAGCCCTCTAAAAAAACATATCTTGCCTAATGAGCTGCCCAAGCACCTTAAATGAGTATAAACCTACACGGCACTCGACTGTACCCAAATTATATAGTCTAACCTGGGCACTAATGCACCATCAGCACCAACTGAGCACGAACCTCCTGACCAAAACCCAGGCAGCTGACCGCACACTGAGCACATCAGACCCGCCATGGCCTTAGGTCAGTGTAGTTGAAAGCAGTGTTGCCAATGTTGCCCCGCCCATGCTCGCGGGCCACATAGGTCACACACAGACTTAGGTCGTCATCTCTTCCCTACTGCGGTTTTCAGGCTTCAGAACCTAGACCTTATCTCAAACCACTGCCCAGGGTAAAAATGATCAAGAAATCAGAACTCTTTCCCCGTGGTAAGAAACCTTGTAATTGGCATGTTGTCCAAAGTTCAGTGTAGTTGAAATCACTGTGGCCAATTAGGCCCCGCCCATGCTCGCGGGGCACATTGGTCACAAACGCATATTGTGACCCTCAGCCTGAGCCCAGTCCTCAAGTAAGGCCTCTCAGTGTCTGGATGAAGTGACAGCATATTGGGCATGCCATGCCCCTAGGCCCCAATTTTTAACCATAGTTTGGGTTTTCCCTTCACTCTTCCCCAGGGCTCTGCTTGGAATTCCTCTTTTGTTGGGACACCTGAGGTAGCAAACCTGAAAGAGACCTCCCATCCCACAGATTGACGAAAAATATTTGGGACCGTGCCAAATCCACAAAGAGGGAGATTCGTCCATGGCCCATGAGGCCTCCCCATCTTCCACGGCCATCGTTGATACAATATCCAGAGACAAATGTCTGAACAAGCACCTCAGATAGCTCTTTCTTCATATCCTGAAGAATTCTTCTCATGGTTTGTAGATTGGGCCTGCCATACCTACCTCCCACAACCTAAGATGAGTTTGTGTTATCAGACTTCTGTCCCCAAAGTCCTGGGCCACACACCCTCCAGGCTGGGGCCCCTGGAGCCACACATTAGGACTGTGACTACCCAATCAATGGGAAGAAGATTGAACCAGACAGGACACTAGGCCATAATCGGATCCATTGCTTTGGTTTACAGGCATGTCTACTCAAAACCCTGGAAACCAATACCAGCAAAGGGGGTTTCCTGAGTCACCCATCAGAACAAATCTCGTCTTCACAAGGAAACTTGTGCATGGGAGCTAGTCAAAAACTTAGGAGAATACTTCAGGGTCCCAGTGCCACCCCCCCCATTCCAAGGCCCTCATGGACAAAAACACACATTAGGCCCCATTCTCAGGAAAGTCCATTTCAACTCAGCCACCCCGGTTGCTCCCGCAGAGCCATCCATTCTAAACTGTCTTTGTGCTAGGAGAAAATTGGAATGCGAGGCGGGCTTCCCTGGCATCCATCCCCGAACAGTGCTCTGGAGTCATTCCATATGTGATGTCCTGGAGCTGCCCAACAGGTCTCAATTGTCCCGCACATGAATCCTTGAAGGGGGCATCCCACAACTCCCAACGTGGAAAAACCTCCATGGCCTTGAGATTCCGCACCGTTCATGAAGGGGCTGTCATGCACAGAAACTCCAACCTGAGCCAACGTCTGATCCTCACCGTGACATCAGATGCATGAGATATAGGTTCAGATCTGCAGGGGGTACCAGCTTCCCCTCGGCCTGAAGCCCAAGTCTAGCTTGTGTTCTCAGACTTCTGTCCTCACACTCCTAGGCAAGAATCCCTCAAGTTTTGCAATTCCGGACCCACAAGGCAAGACTCTGCCTGACCTCTTCAAAAAATTTTATTGCCTAATGAGCTGCCCAGGCACCTTAAATGAGGATAAACCTAAACGGCACTCCACTGCACCCAAATTATATAGTCTAAGCTGGGCACTAATGCACTGTCTGTCACCACCTGAGCCCGAACCTCCTGACCAACACCCAGGTAGCTGACCTCATACTGAGCACATCAACATGCCTTGGCCTAAGGTCGTCATCTCTTCCCAACTGTGGTTATCAGGCTTCAGAACCTAGACCTTATCTCCAACCACTGCACAGGGTTGATAATGATGCAGAAAGCAGAACTCTTTCCCCATGGCAAGAAACCTTGTGATTGGCATGTTGTCCAAAGTTCAGTGTAGTTGAAACCAGTGTGGCCCATGAGGCCCCGCTCATGCTCGAGGGCCACATACTTCAGGTTCCCGGTCCCACCGCCCCATTCCAAGGCCCTCATGGACACAAACACACATTAGGCCCCATCCTCAGGAAAGACCATTTCAACTCAGCCACCCAGGTTGCTCCCGCAGAGCCATCCGATCTCCACTGTCTTGTTGCGAGGAGACAATTGGAAAGCGAGGTGGGATTCCTTGGCATTCATCCTCGAACGGTGCTCTGGCGAAATTCAATATGGGAGGTCCTGGAGCTGCCCAACAGGTCTCAATTGTCCCGCAGAAGGAATCCTTGAAGGGGGCATCCCACAACTCCCAACGTGGGAGAAACTCCATGGCCTTGAGATTCTGCTCCATTCATGAAGGTGCAGTCATGGACAGAAACTCCAAAATGAGCCAACGTCTCATCCTCGCCGTGACTTCCGATGCATGAGATATTGGTTCAGATCTGCAGGGGGTACCTGCCGTGCCCACAGCCTGAAGTCCAAGTCTAGCTTGTGTTCTCAGAATTCTGTCCTCACACACCTGGCCCAGAAGCCCTCAACTCTGGCAATTCCTGACCCACAATGCAGCACTGACAGCCCTCTCGAAAAATATTTTGCCTAATGAGCCTCCCAGGCACCTTAATGAGGATAAACCTACACGGCTCCGACTATACCCAAATTATATAGTCTAACCAGAACACTAATGCACTGTCTGACACAACCTGAGCCCGAACATCCTGACCAACACCCAGACAGCTGACCGCACACTGAGCACATCAGACCCGCCATGGCCTTAGGTCATCATCTCTTCCCAACTGCGGTTCAGGCTTCAGAACCTAGACTTTATATCCAACCTCTGCCCAGGGTTGAAAATGATGCAGAAATCAGAACTCCATCCCCATGGCAAGAGACCTTGTGATTGGCATGTTGTCCAAAGTTCAGTGTAGTTGAAACCAATGTGGCCAATGAGGCCCCGCCCAAGCTCGAGGGCCACATTGGTCACAAACACACATTCTGTCCCTCAGCCTAAGCCCAGTCCTCAAGTAAGGCCTATCAGCGGCTGGATGATGAGATAGCATATTGGGCCTGCCCTGCCCATAGGCCCCAATTTTTAACCATAGTTTGGGTTGTCCCTTCACTCTTTCCCAGGCCTCTGCTTAGGATTCCTCTTTGGTTGGGACACCTGAGGTAACAAACCTGAAAGCAGACCTCCCATCCAACAGATTGACGAAAAACAATTGGGACCGGGACTAATCCACAGAGAGGAAGATTCATCCATGGCCCATGTGGCCTCCCCACATTCCACGGCCATCGTTGATACAAAATCCAGAGACAAAAGCCTGAGCAAGCGCCTCAGACTCGCTCTTTCTTCATATCCTGAAGAGTTCTTCCTACGGTTTGTAGATTGGGCCTGCCATACCTACGTCCCCAAACCTAAGCTAAGTTTGTGTTTTCAGAATTCTGTCCTCAAAGTCCTGGGCCACACACCCTCTAGGCTAGGGCCACTGGAGCCACACATGAGCACTGTGTCTACCCAATCTATGGGAATTCTGCCCATTCCATTGTCGAAAATCGCACAAATAAGGAGAACCCTCTATAGTCCCCGAGGCCATCCCAATTGTGTAAGTCTCCCAGGACAAACAAGGGCGGTCTCACACGAGCTGAGCATCTACCTCCACTCATACCACAGATGGATGTCCCCAGAGAAGAAAATTGAACCAGACAGGACGCTAGGCCATAAACGGATCCATTGCTTTGGTTTACAGGCATGTCTCCTCAAAAGCTTGGATTCCAATACCAGCGTAGGGGGTTTCCTGAGGCACCCATTAGAACAAATCTCATCTCCACAAGGAAACTTGCGCATGGGAGCTATGTCCAATCTTAGGAGAATACTTCAGGGTCCCGGTGCCCCCGCCCCATTCCAAGGCCCTCATGGACACAAACACACCTTAGACCCCAACCTCAGAAAGTCCATTACTTTTTTTTTTAAGATTTTATTTATTTATTTGACAGTCATAGATCACAAGCAGGCAGAGAGAGAGTAGGAAGCAGGCTCCCTGCTGAGCAGAGTGCCTGATGTGAGGCTCGATCCTAGGACTCTGAGATCATGACCTGAGTCGAAAGAAGTGGCTTAACACACTGAGCCACCCAGGAGCCCCACGAAAGTCCCATTCAACTCAGTCACACCGGTAGCTCCCGCAGAACCATCCAATCTAAACTGTCTTGGTGCTAGCAGACTATTGGAATGCGAGGCGGGCTTTCCTGGCATCCATCCTCGAACGGTGCTCCGGAATCATTCCATATGGGATGTCCTGGAGCTGCCCAACAGGTCTGAAATGTCCCGCCGAAAAAATCCTTGAAGGGGGCATCCCACAACTTCCAACTTGGGAAAACCACCAAAGCCTTGAGTTTCCGCTCCGTTCCTGAAGGGACAGTCATGCACAGAAACTCCAACATGAGCCAACATCTAATCATCGCCGTGACTTCAGAAGCATGAGATATTGGTTCAGTTTGGGTTGTCCCTTCACTCTTCCCCAGGGCTCTGCTTTGGAATTCCTCTTTGGTTGGGACACCTGAGGTAACAAACCTGAAAGGTGACTTCCCATCCCACAGATTGACGAATAACAATGGGGACCGCGCCAAATCCACAGAGAGGAAGATTCATCCATGGCCCATGAGGCCTCCCCACATTCCACGGCCATCGTTGATACAAAATCAAGAAATAGCCTGAGCAGGCGCCTCAGACTCGCACTTTCTTCATATCCTGAAGAGTTCTTTTCATGGTTTGTAGATTGGGCCTGCCATACCTACGTCCCAAACCTTGGCTGAGTTTGTGTTTTCAGTCTTCTGTCCTAGAAATCCTGGGCCACACACCCTCCAGGCTGGGCACCTGGAGCCACATATTAGGACTGTGCCTACACAATACATGGGAATTCTGCCCATTCCATTGTTCCAAATCGTACAAATTAGGAGAACCCTACAAAGTACCCGAGGACATCACAATTGTGTGGTCTCCCGGGACAAACAAGGGCCGTCTGACACCAGCTGAGCATCTACCTCCACTCATACCATAGATATATGTCCTCAGTGAAGAAGATTGAACCAGACAGGACACTAGGCCATAATCGGATCCATTGCTTTGGTTTACAGGCATGTCTCCTCAAAAGCCTGGATTCCAATACAAGCATAGGGGTTTTCCTGAGGCACCCATGAGAACAATTCTCGTCTCCATGAGGAAACTTGTGCATGTAAGCTATGTCAAATGCTTAGGAAAATACTTCAGGGTCCCAGTGACACCGCCCATTCCAAGGTCCTCATGGACACAAACACACATTAGGCCCCATCCTCAGGAAAGTCCATTTCAACTCAGCCACCCCGGTTGCTCCCGCAGAGCCATCCGATTTCAAATGTCTTGTTGCGAGGAGACAATTGGAATGCGAGGCAGGCTTCCTTGGCATCCATATTCGAACTGTGCTCTGGAGTCATTCCATATGGGAAGTCCTGGAGCTGCCCAAAAGGTCTCAATTGTCCCGCAGAAGAAATCCTGGAAAGGGGCATCCCACAAGTCCCAACGTGTTGAAAACCTCCATGGTCGTGAGATTCAGCCATGTTCATGAAGGTGCAGTCATGCACAGAAACTCCAAACTGAGCCAATGTCTGATCCTCGCCGTGACTTCAGATGCATGAGATATTGGTTCAGAACTTCAGGGGGTACCTGCCCTGCCCTCGGCCTGAAGCTCAAGTCTAGCTTGTGTTCTCAGACTTCTGTCCTCACACTACTGGCCCAGAATTCCTCAAGTTTGGCAATTCTGGACCCACAATGCAGCACTCTGCCTACCCTTTAGAAAAAAATATATTGCCTAATGAGGTGCCCAGGCAACTTAAAGGAGGATGAAACTACAAGGCACTCGACTGTACCCAAATTATACTAATGCACTGTCTGACACAACCTGAGCCCGAACTTGCTGACCAACACCCAGGCAGCTGAACGCACACTGAGCACATCAGACCCGCCATGGACTTAGGTCGTCATCTCTTCCCAACTGCGGTTTTCAGGATCAAGAACCTAGACCTAATCTCCAACCACTGCCCAGGTTTGAAAATGATGCAGAAAGCAGAACTCCTTCCCAATGGCAAGAAACCTTGTGATTGGCATGTTGTCCAAAGTCCCGTGTAGTTGAAACCAGTGTGGCCCATGAGGCCCCGCCCATGCTCGCGGGCCACATTGGTCACAAACACACATTGTGACCCTCAGCCTGAGCCCAGTCCTCAAGTAAGGCCTCTCAGTGGCTGGATGAAGAGACAGCATATGGGGCCTGCCATGCCACTAGGCCCAAATTTTTAACCATAATTTGGGTTGTCCCTTCACTCTTCCCCAGGTCTCTGCTTTGGAATTCCTCTTTGGTTCGGACACCTGAGGTAACATACCTGAAGGCAACATCCCAGCCCACAGATTTACGAAAAACAATTGGGACCGGGCAAAATTCACAGAGAGGAAGATTCGTCCATGGCCCATGAGGCCTCCTCACATTCGACGGCCTTCATTGATACAAAATACAGAGACCATAGCCTGAGCAAGCGCCTCAGACTCGCTCTTTCTTCATATCCTGAAGAGTTCTTCTCATGGTTTGTAGATGGGGCCTGATATACCTACGTCCCCAAACCAAGCTGAGTTTGTGTTTTCAGACATCTGTCCTCAAAGTACTGGGCCACACACACACCAGGCTGGGGCCACTGGAGCCACACATTAGGACTGTGCCTACCCCATGCCCATTCCATTGTATAATTTTGTACAAATTAGGAGAACCCTCCAAAGTCCCTGGCCATCCCAATAGTGTAGGTCTCTGTGGACAAACAAGGGCGGTCTGACAACATAATCGGATCCATTGCTTTGGTTTATAGGCATGTCTCCTCAAAATCCTGGATTCCAATACCAGCATAGGGGGTTTCCTGAGGCACCCATCAGAAATAATCTCGTCTCCACGAAGAAACTTGTGCATGGGACCTATGTAGGTCATGAAGGGGCAGTCATGCACAGAAACTACAACCTGAGCCCGAACCTCCTGACCAACAACCAGGCAGCTGACCGCACACTGAGCACATCAGAACTACCATAGCCTTAGGTCATCATCTCTTCCCAACTGCGGTTTTCAGGATTCAGAACCTAGCTGAGTTTGTGTTTTCCGACTACTGTCCTCAAAGTCCTGGGCAACACACCCTCCTGGCTGGGGCCCCTGGAGCCATATATTAGGACTGTGCCTACTTCATGCATGGGAATTCTGCCCATTCCATTGTCCAAAATTGTACAAATTAGGAGAACCCTAAAAGTCCCCGAGGCCATCCCAATATGTAGGTCTCTTTGGACAAACAAGGGCGGTCTGACACCAGCTGAGCATCTACCTCCACTCATACCATAGATGGATGTCCCAAGAGAAGGAGATGGAACCAGACAGGACCCTAGGCCATAATCGGATCCATTGCTTTGGTTTACAGGCATGTCTCCTCAAAATCCTGGATTCCAATACCAGCATAGGGGGTTTCCTGAGGCACCCATCAGAAAACATCTCGTCTCCACGAGGAAACTTGTGCATGGGACCTATGTCAAAATCTTAGGAGAATACTTCAGAGCCGGTGCCACCGCCCCATTCCAAGGTCCTCATGGACACAAACACACATTAGGCCCCATGCTCACGAAAGTCCATTTCAAATCAGCCACCCCGGTTGCTCCCGCAGAGCCATCCGATCTCCACTGTCTTGTTGCTAGGAGACAATTGGAATGCGAGGCGGGCATCCCTGGCATCCATCCTCGAACGGTACTCTGGAGTCATTCCATATGGGATGTTTTGGGGCTGCCCAACAGGTCTCAATTGTCCCGCAGAAGGAATCCTTGAAGGGGGCATCCCACAACTCCCAACGAGGCAAAACCTCCATGGCATTGAGATTCCTCTCCGTTCATGAAGGGCAGTCATGCACAGAAACTACAACCTGAGTCAACGTCTGATCTTGCCGTGACTTCAGATGCATGAGATATGGGTTCAGATGTGCAGGGGGTACCTGCCTTGCACTCGGCCTGACGCCCAAGTCTAGCTTGTGGTCTCAGACTTCTGTCCTCACACTACTGGCCCAGAAGCCCTCACGTTTGGCAATTCCGGACCCACAATGCAGTACTCTGCGTGCCCTCTAGAAAAAATATCTTGCCTAATGAGCTTCCCAGGCACCACAAGATGATCAACCTTCACGGAACTCGACTGTACCCAAATTATATAGTCTAACCTGGGCACTAATGCACTGTCTGACACAACCTGAGCCCGAAACTCCTGACCAACAACCAGGCAGCTGACCGGACACTGAGCACATCAGACCCACTAAGTCATCATCTCTTCCCAACTGCGGTTTTCAGGCTTCCGAACCTAGACCTTATCTCCAACCACTTCCCAGGGTTGAAAATGATGCAGAAATCAGAACTCCTTCCCCATTGCAAGAGACCGTGTGATTGGCATGTTGTCCAAAGTTCAGTGTAGTTGAAACCAGTGTGGCCCATGAGGCTCGGACCCTGCTCGCGGGACACATTGGTCACAAACACACATTGTGACCCTCAGCCTGAGCCCAGTCCTCAAGTAAGGCCTCTCAGTGGCTGGATGAAGAGATAGCATATGGGGCCTGCCATGCCCCTAGGCCCCAAATTTTAACCATAGTTTGGGTTGTCCCTTCACTCTTCCCAGGGCTCTGTTTGGAATTCCTCTATGGTTGGGACACCTGAGGTAACAAACCTGAAAGGAGACCTCCCATCCCACAGATTGACGAAAAACAATTGGGACCGGGCCAAATCCCAAGAGAGGAAGTTCGTCCATGGCCCATGAGGCCTCCCCTCATTCCATGGCCATCGTTGACACAAAATCCAGACACCAAAGCCTGAGCAAGCGCCTCAGACTCGTTCTTTCTTCGTATCCTGAAGATTTCTTCTCATGGTTTGTAGATTGGGCCTGCCATACCTACGTCCCCAAACCTAAGCTGCCTTTGTGTTTTCCGACCTCTGTCCTCAAAGTCCTGGGCCACACACCCTCCAGGCTGGGGCCTCTGGAGCCACACATTAGGACTGTGCCTACCCCATGCATGGGGATTCTGCCCAATCCATTGTCCAAAATCGTACAAATTAGGAGAACCCTCCAAAGTCCCCGAGGCCATCCCAATATGTAGGTGTCTGTGGACAAACAAGGGCGGTCTGACACCAGCTGAGCATCTACCTCCACTCATACCATAGATGGATGTCCCCAGAGAAGGATATGGTACCAGACAGGACCCTAGGCCATAATCGGATCCATTGCTTTGGTTTAAAGGCATGTCTCCTCAAAATCCTGGATTCCTATACCAGCATAGGGGCTTTCCTGAGGCACCCATCAGAAAAAATCTCGTCTCCACGAGGAAACTTGTGCATGGGACCTATGTCAAAATCTTAGGAGAATAATTCAGAGTCCCGGTGCCACCGCCCCATTCCAAGGTCCTCATGGACACAAACCCACATTAGGCCCCATGCTCAGGAAAGTCCATATCAACTCAGCCAACCAGGTTGCTCCCGCAGAGCCATCCAAACTCAACTGTCTTGTTGCTAGGAGACAATTGGAGAGCGAGGTGGGCTTCCCTGGCATCCATCCTCGAACAGTGCTCTGGAGTCATTCCATATGGGATATTTTGTAGCTGCCAAACAGGTCTCAATTGTCCCGCAGAAGGAATCCTTGAAGGGGGCATCCCAAAACTCCCAATGTGGGAAAACCTCCATGGCCTTGAGATTCCTCTCCGTTCATGAAGGGGCAGTTATGCACAGAAATTACAACCTGAGCCAAAGTCTGATCCTCGCCGTGACATCAGATGCATGAGATATTGGTTCAGATGTGCAGGGGGTACCTGCCTTGCCCTTGGGACTGAAGCCCAAGCCTAGCTTGTGGTCTCAGACTTCTGTCATCACACTACTGGCCCAGAAGCCCTCAAGTTTGGCAATTACGGACCCACAATGCAGCACTCTGCCTGCCCTCTAGAAAAAATATCTTGCCTAATGAGCTGCCCAGGCACCTCAAATGAGGATCAACCTACACGGCACTCGACTGTACCCAAATTACATAGTCTAACCTGGGCACTAATGCACTGTCTGACACAACCTGAGCCTAAAACTCCTGACCAACAACCAGGCAGCTGGCCGCACACTGAGCACATCAGAACCACCATGGCTTTAGGTCATCATCTCTTCCCAACTGCGGATTTCAGGCTTCAGAACCTAGACCTTATCTCCATCCACTGCCCAGGTTTGAAAATGATGCAGAAATCAGAACTACTTCACCATGGCAAGAGACCTTGTGATTGGCATGTTGTCCAAAGTTCAGTGTAGTTGAAACCAGTGTGGCCCATGAGGCCCCGCCCAAGCTCGCGGGCCACATTGGTCACAAGCACACATTGTGAACCTCAGCCTGAGCCCAGTCCTCAAGTAAGGCCTCTGAGTGGCTGGATGAAGGGACAGCATATGGGGCCTGCCATGCCCCTAGGCCCCAAATTTTAACCATAGTTTGGGTTGTCCCTTCACTCTTCCCAGGGCTCTGTTTGGAATTCCTCTTTGGTTGGGACACCTGAGGTAACAAACCTGAAAGGAGACCTCCCATCCCACAGATTGACGAAAAACAATTAGGCCGATCCAAATCCACAGAGAGGAAGATGCGTCCATGGCCCATGAGGCCTCCCCACATTCCACGGCCATCTTTGACACAAAATCCAGAGACCAAAGCCTGAGCAAGCGCCTCAGACTCGCTCTTTCTTTGTATCCTGAAGATTTCTTCTCATGGTTTGTAGATTGGGCCTGCCATACCTACGTCCCCAAACCTAAGCTGCGTTTGTGTTTTCCGACTTCTGTTCTCACAGTCCTGGGCCACACACCCTCCAGGGTCTGGCCACTGGTGCCACACATTAGGACTGTGCCTACCCCATGCATGGGAATTCTGCCCATTCCATTGTCCAAAATTGTACAAATTAGGAGAACCCTCCAAAGTCCCCGAGGCCATCCCAATAATGTAGGTCTCTGTGAACAAAGAAGGGCGGTCTGACACCAGCTGAGCATCTACCTCCACTCATACCATAGATGGATGTCCCCAGAGAAGGAGATGGAACCAGACAGGACCCTAGGCCATAATCGGATCCATTGCTTTGGTTTACAGGCATGCCTCCTCAAAAGCCTGGATACCAATACCAGCATAGGGGGTTTCCTGAGGCACCCATCAGAAAACATCTCGTCTCCACGAGGAAACTTGTGCATGGGACCTATGTCAAAATCTTAGGAGAATACTTCAGAGTCCCAGTGCCACAGCCCCATTCCAAGGTCCTCATGGACACAAACACATATTAGGCCCCAAGCTCGGGAACGTCCATTTGAACTCAGCCACCCCGGTTGCTCCCGCAGAGCCATCCGATCTCCACTGTCTTGTTGCTAGGAGACAATTGGAATGCGAGGCGGGCTTCCCTGGCATCCATCCTCGAACGGTACTCTGGGTCATTCCATATGGGATGTTTTGGAGCTGCCAAACAGATCTCAATTGTCCCGCAGAAGGAATCCTTGAAGGGGGCATCCCACCACTCCCAATGTGGGAAAACCTCCATGGCCTTGAGATTCCTCTCCGTTCATGCAGGGGCAGTCATGCACAGAAACTACAACCTGAGCCAACGTCTGATCTTTGCCGTGACATCAGATGCATGAGATATTGGTTCAGATGTGCAGGGGTTACCTGCCTTACCCTCGGGCCTGAAGCCCAAGTCTAGTTGTGGTCTCAGACTTCTGTCCACATCTGTCTATGGGTCTGAGTGCAGGTAGGTGCTCAGTTGGGCTCAGATTGCCCCTGTTTTTCCTGGGAAGCCACCACTATTGAGATGGATCAGGGACTTCGGAGGTTTATCCTATTAGAAGGGTTGTGGCCATTGGAATGGGCACACACAATTCCCTAGGAGAGGGCAAGTACAGTCCTCAGGTTTGGCTCCAGGGTCCTGAGCCTGTAGGTTTTGTAGGCCACGGCTGTTTGGACAGTTGTCTGAAAACACAAACTCGGCTTATGTTTCGGGTCATAGGTATGGCAGGACTGATCTACAGACCATGAAGAGAACACTTCGGGATTTGAAAGAAGGGCGAGTGCGAGGCTCCTGCTCAAGTTTTTGTCTCTGGATATCGTGTCACTCATGGTCGTGAAATTTCTGGGGGACTTCATGGGAAATGGACGAGTCTTACTCTCTTGTGGTTTGGCCCCGTCCAAAGAGTTTGGGGGCATTCTATGGGCTGGAAGAAGTCCGTTTTTTGTTGTTGTTGTTGTTGTTTTCTTTTTTAACCTCAGGTGTCCCACCAAATGAGGGATTCCAGAGTAGAGCCCTGGGGAGGGGCGACTGGACAATCAGAAATCTGGTTAAAAATTGGGGCCTAGGGACATGTCAAGCCCATTATGACATCTAATGGTCCAGCAACTGAGAGGACTTACTAGAGGACAGGACTCATGATGAGGGTCACAATGCGTGTGTATGCCCTCGTCGCACTCAAGAATGGGCGGGGCCTCAGGGTGAATGCTGGTTTTTCCTACACTGAACGTTGGACAACGTGCCAACCACAAGGGTTCTTGCCATGGGTAAGAAGGAGTTCTGATTTCTGCATCACACTCACCCCTGGGCAGTGCTCGGAGATAAGGTCTCGGTTCTGAAGCCTGAAAACTGAGGTAGGGAAGAGATGATGACCTAAGGCCATGGCGGGTTTTATGGGCTCAGTGTGCGGTCAGCTTTCTGGGTGTTGGTCAGGAGGTCCGGGTTCAGGTTGTGTTCGACAGTGCATTAGTGCCCAGGATAGACTATATAATTTGGGTGAAGTCGAGTGCTGTGTAGGTTGATCCTCATTTAATGTGCCTGGGCAGCTCATGAGGCAATAATTTTTTTTCTAGAGGGCAGGCAGAGTGCTGCATAGTGGGTCCGGAATTGCCAAACTTGAGGGCTTTGGGGCCAGGAATGTGAGGACGGAAGTCTGAGAAGACAAGCTAGACTTGGGTTTCAGGGCGAGGGCACGGCAGGTACCCCCTGCAGATCTGACCCAATATCTCATGCATCTGAAGTCAGGGCGAGGATCAGACCTTGGCTCAGGTTGGAGTTTCTGTGCATGATGGCCGCTTCATGTAGGGAGCGAAATCTCGAGGCCATTGAGGTTTTCCCACGTTGGGAGTTGTGGGATGCCCCCATCAAGGATTCCTTCTGCAGGACAATTGAGACCTGTTGGACGTCTCCAGGACATCCCATATGGAATGACTCCAGTGCACCGTTCGCGGATGGATGCCTGGGAAGCCTGCCTCGCATTCCAATTGTCTCCTAGCAACAAGATAGTTTAGATATGATGGCTCTCCCGGAGCAACCGGGGTGGCTGAGTTGAAATGGACTTTCCTGATCATGGGTCCTAATGTGTTTTTGTGTCCATGAGGGCCTTGGAATGGGGCGGTGGCACCGGGACCCTGAAGTACTCTCCTAAGCTTTGGACATGGCTCCCATGCACAGGTTTCCTTGTGGAGACGAGATGAGTTCTGATGGGTGCCTCAGGAAAACCCCTATGCTCGTATTGGAATCAGGCTTTTGAGGACACATGCCTGTAACCCAAAGCAATGGATCCTATTATGGCCTAGGGTCCTGTCTGGTTCAATCTTCTTCTCTGGGGACATCCATCTATGGTATGAGTGGAGGTCGATTATCAGCTGGTGTCAGTCAGCCCTTTTTTGTTCCGGGCGACCTACACTATTGCGATGGCCTCAGGGACTTTGGAGGTTTCTCCTAATTTGTACGATTTTGGACCATGGAATGAGCAGAATTCCCATGGATTGGTAGGCACAGTCCTAATGTGTGGCTCCAGGGTGTGTGGCCCAAGACTTTGAGGACAGAAGTCTGAAAACACAAACTCAGCTTAGGTTTGGGGACGTAGGTATGGCAGGCACGATCTATAAGCTATGAGAAGAACTCTTCAGGATATGAAGAAAGTGCGAGTCTGCGGCGCTTGCTCAGGCTTTTGTCTCTGGATTTTGTATCAGCGATGGCCGTGGAATGTCGGGGAGGCCTCCTGGGCCATGGACGAATCTTCCTCTCTGAGGATTTGGCCCGATTCCCAATTGCTTTTCGTCAATCTGTGGGATGGGAGGAGTCATTTCAGTTTTGTTACCTCAGGTGTCCCTCCAAAAGAGGAATTCCAAAGCAAAGCCGTGGGGAAGACTGAAGGGACAACCCGAACTATGGTTAAAAATTGGGGCCTAGGGGCATGGCAAGCCCAATATGCTATCTTTTCATCTAGCCACTGAGTGGCCTTACTTGAGGACTGACTCAGCCTGAGGGTCACAATGTGTGTTTGTGACCAATGTGGCCCGCGAGCATGGGCGGGGCCTCATGGGCCACACTGGTTTCAACTACACTGAACGTTGGACAACATGCCAACCACAAGGTTTCTTGCCATGGGGAAGGAGATCCGATTTCTGTATCACCTTCAACCCTGGGCAGTGATTGGAGATAAGGTCTAGGTTCTGAAACCTGAAAACCGAGTTTGGGAAGATATGACGACCTAATGCCATGGCGGCTCCATGTGCTCAGTGTGCGGCCAGCTGTCAGGGAGGGGCCAGGGGTCCAAGCTCAGACTGTGTCAGAAAGGGCATTAGTGCCCTGGTCAGCCTATGTATTTGGGGTACAGCCAAGGTCGGTGCAGGTTGATCCTCATTTGGGGTTACTGGGTAGCCCCAGAGGACAATGTTTTTCTTCTGGAGGGCAGGCAGAGTGCTGCATTTTAGTTCTGGATTGCCAAACTGGAGGGCTTGTGGGCCAGTAGTCTGACGACAAAATTCTGAGAACACAAGCTAGGCTTAGGTTACTGGGTGAGGCCATGGCAGGCACAATCTACAGACCTGAATCGAGATCTCGTGCATCTGAAGTCAGGGCGAGGATCAGACGATCGCTCAGGTTGGAGTTTCTGCCCCTGATGGTCCCTTCATGAATGTGTGGGCATCACGAGGCCATGGGGGTTTTCCCACGATGGGAGTTATGTGAAGCTCCAAACTGCAGAGAGTCTTCTGCAGGACATTTGAGACCTGTTGTTTGGGTCCAGGCCAATGATTCTGAGCACGGTTCTAAGGATGGATGGCTGGGTAGCCCACCTCGCATTCCAATTGTCTCCTAGCAACAAGAGAGTTTAGATGCTGGATCTTGTCGAGCAACCTAGGAGGCTGAGTTGAAATGGACTCGCCTGTGGATGGCTCCTAACGTGCTTTTGTGTCTATGCAGACCTTGGAATGAAGCAGTGGCACTGGGGCCCTGATCGTTCTCCTAAACAGATGCTTTGACACAGCTCCAACGTGCAAGTTTCCCATGTGTAGATGAGATGTTTTCTGATGGCTGAGTCAAGAAACAGCCATATGCTGGTTTTGAAAACCAGGCCTCTGAGGAGAGATGCCTGGAAACCAAAGCAATGGATCTGATTAGTGCCTAGGTTCCAGTTCTTTCCTTTGGACCTCTGGGGACATCTGTCTATTGGTCTGAGTGTAGATAAGTGCTCAGATGGCCTCAGATTGCCCCTGATTTTCCTGGGAAGCCACCACTAGTGAGATGGATCAGGGACGTTGGCGATTTTTCCTATTAGAAGTGTTGTGGCCATCGGAATGGGCACACACAATCCCCTTGGAGAGGGCAAGTATAGTCCTCAGGTTTGGCTCCAGGGACCTGAGCCTGTAGGTTGTGTAGGCCAGGGCTGTTTGGACAGTTGTCTGAAAATACAAACTCGGCTTTATGTTTCAGGTCATAGGTATGCAGGACTGATCTACAGACTTGAGGAGAACTCTTCGTGATTTGAGAAAAGGGCGAGTGTGAGGCTCTTGAGCAAGTTTTTGTCTCTGGATATAGTGTCAATCATGGTGGTGAAATTTCTGCGTGACTTCATGGGAAATGGTCGAGTCTTACTCTCTGGTGGTTTGGCCCTGTACAAAGAGTTTGTGGTCATACTGTGGGATGGAAGAAGTCCGTTATTATGTTGTTGTTGCTTTCTTTTTTAACCTCAGGTGTCCCACCAAATGAGGGATTCCAGAGTAGAGCCCTGGGTAGGGACGACTGGACAATCAGAAATCGGGTTAAAAATTGGGGCCTAGGGACATGTCAAGCCCATTATGATATCTAATGGTCCAGCCACTGAGAGGACTTACTAGAGGACAGAACTCATGCTGAGGGTCACAATGCGTGTTTATGCCCTCGTCGCACTCAAAATGGGTGGGGCATCAGGGTGAATGCTGGTTTCTCCTCTACTGAACGTTGGACAATGTGCCAACCACAAGGTTTCTTGCCATGGGTAAGGAGGAGTTCTGATTTCTGCATCACACTCACCCCTGGGCAGTGATTGGAGATAAGGTCTCGTTTTGAAGCCTGAACTGAGGTAGGGAAGAGAAGGCGACCTAAGGCCATGGAAGGTCTGATGTGCTCAATGTGCGGTCAGCTGCCTGATGTTGGTCCGGAGGTTCGGGCTCAGGTTTTGTCAGAGAGTGCATTAGTGCTCTGGTTAGACTATATAATTTGGGTACAGTCGAGTGCCGTGTAGGTTTATCCTCATTTGAGGTGCCTGGGCAGCTCATTAGGCAAGATATTTTTTCTAGAGGGCTGGCAGAGTGCTGCATTGTGGGTCCGGAATTGCCAAACCTGAGGTCTCCTGGGCCAATAGTGTGAGGACAGAAGTCTTAGAACACAAGCTAGACTTGGGCTTCAGGCCGATGGCACGGCAGTTACCCCCTGCAGATCGGAACCAATATCTCATGCATCTGAATTCACGGCGAGGATCAGAGGTTGGCTCAGGTTGGATTTTCTGTGCATGACTGCCCCTTCATGAACGGACCGTAATCTCAAGGCCATGGAGGTTTTCCCACATTGGGAGTTGTGGGATTCCCCCTTCATGGATTCCTTCTGAGGGACAATTGAGACTGGTTGGGCAGCTCCAGGACATCCCATAAGGAATGACTCCAGATCACCATTGGAGGATGGATGCCAGGGAAGCCCGCCTCGCATTCCAATTGTCTTTTAGCAACAAGACAGGTGAGATCGCATGGCTATGCTGGATCAACCGGGGTGGCTGAGTTGAAATGGATTTTTCCTCAGAATGGAGCCTAAGGTGTGTTTGTGTCCATGAGGGCCTTGGAGGATGGATGCCCAGGAAGACCGCCTCGCATTCCAATTGTCTCCTAGCAACAAGACAGTTGAGATCGAATGGCCTGCGGGAGCAACCTTGGTGGCTGAGTTGAAATGGACTTTCCTGAGGATGGGGCCTAATGTGTTTTTGTGTCCATGAGGGCGTTGGAATGGGGGGGTGGCACCGGGACCCTGAAGTATTCTCCTAACCTTTGGACATAGCTCCCAAGCACAAGTTTCCTTGTGAAGACGATTTTTGTTCTGATGGGTGCCTCAGGAAACCCCCTTTGCTGGTATTGGAATCCGGGATTTTGAGGAGACATGCCTGTAAACCAAATAATGGATCCGATTATGGCCTAGGGTCCTGTCTGGTTCAATCTTCTTCTCTGGGGACATCCATCTATGGTATGAATGGAGGTAGATGCTCAGCTGGTGGCAGACCACCCTTGTTTGTCCCTGGAGACTTACACTATTGGGATGGCTTCCGGGATGTTGGAGTGTTCTCCTAATTTGTACGATTTTGGACAATGGTATGGGCAGAATTCCCATGGATTGGGTAGGCACAGTCCTAATGTGTGGCTCCAGGGGCCTCAGCCTGGAGGGTGTGTGGCCCAGGACATAGAGGACAGAAGGCTGAAAACACAAACTCAGCTTACGTTTGGGGACGCAGGTATGGCAGGCCCAATCTACAAACCATTAGAAGAACTCTTCAGGATATGAAGAAAGAGCGAGTCTGAGGTACGTGATCAGGATTTTGTCTCTGGATTTTGTATCAACGATTGCCGTGGAATGTGGGGAGTCCTCATGAGCCAGGGACGAATATTCCTCTCTTTGGAATTGGCCCGGTCCCAATTGTTTTTCGTCAAGCTGTGCGATGGGAGGTCTCCTTTCAGGTTTGTGACCTCAGGTGTCCCAACCAAAGAGGATTACAAAGCAGAACCCTGGAAAAGAGTGAATGGACAACCCAAACTATTGTTAAAAATTTAGGGTCTAGGGGCTTGGCAGGCCCAATATGCTTTCTCTTCATCCAGCCACTGAGAGGACTTACTTGAGGACTGGGCTCAGGCAGAGGGACACAAAGTGTGTTGGTGACCAATGTGACCTGCGAGCATGGGCGGGGCCTCATGGGCCACCCTGGTTTCAACTACACTGAATTTTGGACAACATGCCAAACACAAGGTCTCTTGCAATGGGGAAGGAGTTCTGATTTCGGCATCATTTTCATCCCTGGGCAGTGGTTGGAGATAACGTCTAGGTTTTGAAGCCTGAAAACCGCAGTTGGAAAGAGATGACGACCTAAGGCCATGGCGGGTCTTATGGGCTCAGTGTGCGGTCAGCAGGCTGGGAGTTGGTCAGGAGTATCTGGCACAGTTGTTTCAGAGAGTGCAATAGTGCCCAGATTACACTACATAATTTGCGTACAGTCGAGTGCCGTGAAGGTTTATCCTCATTTGAGGTGCCTGGGCAGCTCATTAGGCAAGATATTTTTTCTAGAGGGCAGGCAGAGTGCTGCATTGTGGGTATGGAATTGCCAAACTTGAGGGCTTCTGGGCCAGGAGTGAGAGGACAGAAGTCTGAGAACACAAGCTGGACTTGGGCTTCAGGCCAAGGGCACGACAGGTACCCCCTGCAGTTCTGAACCAATATCTCATGCATCTGAAGTCACAGCGAGGATCAGATATTAGCTCAGGTTGGAGTTTTTGTGCATGACGGCCCCTTCATGAACGGAGCGGTATCTCAAGTCCACGGAGGTTTTCCCACTTGGGAGTTGTGGGATGCCCCCTTCAAGGATTCCTTCTGCGGGAAAATTGAGACCAGTTGGGCAGCTCCAGGACATCCCATACGGAATGACTCCAGAGCACCGTTGGATGATGAATGCCAGGGAAGCCCACCTCGCATTCCAATTGTCTCCTAGCAACAAGACAGTTGAGATCGGATGGCTATGTGGGAGCAACTGGGGTGGCTGAGTTGAAATGGACTTTCCTTAGGTTGGGGCCCAATGTGTGTTTGTGTCCATGAGGGCATTGGAATGGGGCAGTGGCACCGGGACCCTGAAGTATTCTCCTAAGCTATTGACATAGCTCCCATGCACAAGTTTCCTTGTGGAGACGAGATTTGTTCTGATGGGTGCCTCAGGAAACCTCTCTATGCTGGTATTGGAATCCAGGTTTTGAGGAGACATGCCTGTAAACCAAAGCATGGATCCGATTATGGCCTAGGGTCCTGTCTGCTTCCATCTTCTTCTCTGGGGACATCCATCTATGGTATGAGTGGAGGTAGATGCTCACCAGGTGTCAGACCACCCTTGTTTGTCCCCGGAAACCTAACTATGGGTATGGCCTCGGGGACATGGGAGCGTTCTCCTAATTGTATGATTTTGGACAATGGAATGGGCAGAATTCCCATAGATTGGGTAGGCACTGTCCTAATAATAATGGCTCCAGGGGCCCCAGCCTGGAGGGTGTGTGGCCCAGAACTTTGAGGACAGAACTTGAAAACACAAACTCCGCTTACGTTTGGGGACGTAGGTATGGCAGGCCCGATCTACAAACCATGAGAAGAACTCTTCAGGAAATGAAGAAAGAGCGAGTCTGAGGCGCTTGTTCAGGCTTTTGTCTCTGGATTTTGTATCAACGATGGCCGTGGAATGTGGGGAGTCCTCATGAGCCAGGAACGAATCTTCCTCTCTGAGGATTTGGCCCGGTCCCAATTGTTTTTCTTCAATCTGTGGGATAGGAGGTCTCCTTTCAGGTTTGTTACCTCAGGTGTCCGAACCAAAGAGGAATTCCAAAGCAGAGCCCTGGGGAAGAGTGAAGGGACCACCCAAACTATGGTTAAAAATTGGTGCCTAAGGGCATTTCAGGCCCAATATGCTGTCTCTTCATCCAGCCACTGAGAGGCCTTACTTGAGGACTGGGCTCAGGCTGAGGGTCACAATGTGTGATTGTGTCCAATGTGGCCCGGGAGAGTGGGCGTGGCCTCGTGGGCCACACTGGTTTCAACTACACTGAACTTTGGACAACATGCCAATCACAAGGTCTCTTGCCATGGGGAAGGAGTTCTGATTTCTGCATCATTTTCAATCCGGGGCAGTGGTTGGAGATAAGTTCTAGGTACTGAAGCATGAAAACCGCAGTTTGGAAGAGATGACGACCTAAGGATATGGCGGGTCTGATGTGCCCAGTGTGCGTTCAGCTGCCTGGGTGTTGGTCAGGAGTTTCGGGCTCATGTGGTGTCAGAAAGTGCATTAGTGCCCAGGTTACACTCTATAATTTGGGTACAGTTGAGTGCCGTCTAGGTTTATATTCATTTGAGGTGCCTGGGCAGCTCATTAGGCAAGATATTTTTGCTAGAGGGAGGGCAGAGTGCTGCATTGTGGGTCCGGAATTGCAAAACTACTGGACGTCTGGACCAGGAGTGTGAGGATAGACGTCTGAGAACACAATCTAGACTTGAGCTTCAGGCCGAGGGCACGGCAGGTACCCCCTGCAGATCTGAACCAATCTCTCATGCATCTGAAGTCACGGCGAGGATCAGACGTTGGCTCAGGTTGGAGTTTCTGTGCATGACTGCCCCTTCATGAACAGAGCGGAATCTCAAGACCATGGAGGTTTTCCCACGTTGGGAGATGTGGGATGCCCCCTTCAAGGATTCCTTCTGTGGGACAATTGAGACCTGTTCGGCAGATCCATGATATCCCATATGGAATGACTCCAGAGCACCTTTCAGAGATGGATGCCAGGGTAGCTGGCCTCGCACTCCAATTGTCTCCTAGCAACAAGACAGTTGAGATCTGATGGCTCTACGGGAGCCACCGGGGTGGCTGAGTTTAAATGGACTTTCCCGAGGATAGGGCCTAATATGTGTTTGTGTCCATTAAAGCCTTGGAATGGGGCGGTGGCACCGGGACCCTGAAGTATTCTCCTAAGCTTTTGACATAGGTCCCATGCACAAGTTTCCTTGTGGAGACGAGATTTGTTCTGATGGGTGCCTCAGGAAAACCCCTATGCTGGTCTTGGAATCCAGGCTTTTGAGGAGACATGCCTTTAAACCAAAGCAATGGATCCGATTATGGCCTAGGGTCCTGTCTGATTCCATCTTCTTCTCTGGGGACATCCATCTATGGTATGAGTGGAGGTAGATGCTCACCGGTTGTCAGACCCCCCTTGTTTGTCACGGACACCTACATTATTGGGCTGGCCTCGGGATCTTTGGCAGGTTCCTCTATATTGTACAATTTGGGCAATGGAATGGGCAGAATTCCCATGGATTTGGTAGGCACAGTCCTAATGTGTGGCTCCAAAGGCCCCAGCCTGGAGTGTGTGTGGCCCAGGAATTTGAAGACAGAAGTCTGAAAACACAAACCCAGCTTAGGGTTGTGGACACGGTATGGCAGGCCCAATCTGCAAACCTTGAGAAGAACTCTTCAGGATATGAAGAAAGAGCGAGTCTGAGGCGCTTGCTCAGGCTTTTGTCTCTGGATTTTGTATCAATGATGGCCGTGGATGTCGGGAGGCCTCATGGGCCATGGACGAATCTTCCTCTCTGTGGATTTGGCCCAGTCCCAATTCTTTTTCGTCAATCTGTGGGATGGAAGGTCTCCTTTCAGGTTTGTTACCTCAGGTGTCCCAACCAAAGAGGAATTCCAAAGCAGAGACCTAGGGAAGAGTGAAGGGACAACCCAAACTATGGTTAAAAATTGGCGCCTAGGGGCATGGCAGGCCCAATATGCTGTCTCTTCATCCATCCACTGAGAGGCCTTACTTGAGGACTGGGCTCAGGCTGAGGGTCACAATGTGTGTTTGTGTCCAATGTGGCCCGGGAGAGTGGGCGTGGCCTCGTGGGCCAGACTGGTTTCAACTACACTGAACTTTGGACAACATGCCAATCACAAGGTCTCTTGCCATGGGGAAGGAGTTCTGATTTCTGCATCATTTTCAATCCGTGGCAGTGGTTGGAGATAAGTTCTAGGTACTGAAGCCTGAAAACCGCAGTTTGGAAGAGATGACGACCTAAGGCCATGGCGGGTCTGATGTGCTCAGTGTGCGGTCAGCTGCCTGGGTGTTGGTCAGGAGGTTCGGGCTCATGTGGTGTCAGACAGTGCATTAGTGCCCAGGTTACACTCTATAATTTGGGTACAGTCGAGTGCTGTGTAGGTTTATCCTCATTTGAGGTGCCTGGGCAGCTCATTAGGCAAGATATTTTTGCTAGAGGGCAGGCAGAGTGCTGCATTGTGGGTCCGGAATTGCCAAACTTGAGGGCTTCTGGGCGAGGAGTGTGAGGACAGAAGTCTGAGAACACGATCTAGACTTGGGCTTCAGGCCGAGGCTACGGCAGGTACCCCCTGCAGATCTGAACCAATCTCTCATGCATCTGAAATCACGGCGAGGATCAGACGTTGACTCAGGTTTGAGTTTCTGTGCATGACTGCCCCTTCATGAACAGAGCAGAATCTCAAGGCCATGGAGGTTTTCCCACGTTGGGAGTTGTGGGATGCACCTTTCAAGGATTCCTTCTGCGGGACAATTGAGACCTGTTGGTCAGCTCTAAGACATCACATATGGAATGACTCCAGAGCAACGTTCGACGATGGATGCTAGAAAGCCAGCCTCGCATTCCAGTTGTCTTCTGCAACAAGATACTTGAGATCTGATGGCTCTGTGGGAGCAATCGGGGCGGCTATGTTGAAAGGGACATTCCCGAGGATGGGGCCTAATGTGTGTATGTCTCCATGAAGGCCTTGGTATGGGGAGGTGGCACCGGGACCATGAAGTATTCTCCTAAGCTTTTGACATAGCTCCCATGCACAAGTTTCCTTGTGGAGACGAGATTTGTTCTGATGGGTGCCTCAGGAAACCCCCTGCTGGTCTTGGAATCCAGGCTTTTGAGGAAACATGCCTGTAAACCAAAGCAATGGATCCGATTATGGCCAAGATCCTGTCTGGTTCCATCTTCTTCTCTGGGGACATCCATCCATGGTGTGAGTGGTGGTAGATGCTCAGGTGGTGTCAGACCGCCCTTGTTTGTCCCGGGAGACCTACACTATTGGGATGGCCTCGGGGACTTTGGAGGGTTCTCCTAATTTGTACGATTTGGAACAATGGAATGGGCAGAATTCCCATGGATTGGGTAGGCACAGTCCTAATGTGTGGCTCCGGGGGCCCCAGCCTGGAGTGTGTGTGGCCTAGGACTTTGAGGACAGAAGTCTGAAAACACAAACTCAGCTTAGGGTTGTGGACATGGTATGGCAGGCCCATTCTACAAACCATAAAAAGAACTCTTCAGGATATGAAGAAAGAGCGAGTCTGAGGCGCTTCCTCAGGCTTGTGTCTCTGGATTTTGTATCAACGATGGCCGTGGAATGTGGGGAAGCCTCATGGGCCATAGACAAATCTTCCTCTCTGTGGATTTGGCCGGGTCCCAATTGTTTTTCGTCAATCTGTGGGATGGAAGGTCTCCTTCAGGTTTGTTACCTCAGGTGTCCCAACCAAAGAGGAATTCCAAAGCAGAGCCCTGGGGAAGAGTGAAGGGACAACCCAAACTATGGTTAAAAATTGGCGCCTAGGGGCATGGCAGGCCCAATATGCTGTCTCTTCATCCATCCACTGAGAGGCCTTACTTGAGGACTGGGCTCAGGCTGAGGGTCACAATGTGTGTTTGTGTCCAATGTGGCCCGGGAGAGTGGGCGTGGCCTCGTGGGCCACACTGGTTTCAACTACACTGAACTTTGGACAAATGCCAATCACAAGGTCTCTTGCCATGGGCAAGGAGTTCTGATTTCTGCATCATTTTCAATCCGGGGCAGTGGTTGGAGATAAGTTCTAGGTACTGAAGCATGAAAACCGCAGTTTGGAAGAGATGACGACCAAAGGCCATGGCGGGTCTGATGTGCTCAGTGTGCGGTCAGCTGCCTGGGTGTTGGTCAGGAGGTTCGGGCTCATGTGGTGTCAGACAGTGCATTAGTGCCCAGGTTACACTCTATAATTTGGGTACAGTCGAGTGCCGTGTAGGTTTATCCTCATTTGAGGTGCCTGGGCAGCTCATTAGGCAAGATATTTTTGCTAGAGGGCAGGCAGAGTGCTGCATTGTGGGTCCGGAATTGCCAAACTTGAGGGCTTCTGGGCGAGGAGTGTGAGGACAGAAGTCTGAGAACACGATCTAGAATTGGGCTTCAGGCCGAGGCTACGGCAGGTACCCCCTGCAGATCTGAACCAATCTCTCATGCATCTGAAGTCACGGCGGAAATCAGACATTGGCTCAGGTTGGAGTTTCTGTGCAATCCTGCCCCTTCATGAACAGAGCAGAATCTCAAGGCCATGGAGGTTTTCCCACGTTGGGAGTTGTGGGATGCACCCTTCAAGGATTCCTTCTGCGGGACAATTGAGACCTGTTGGTCAGCTCTAAGACATCACATATGGAATGACTCCAGAGCACCGTTCGACGATGGATGCTAGAAAGCCAGCCTCGCATTCCAGTTGTCTCCTGCAACAAGATACTTGAGATCTGATGGCTCTGCGGGAGCCATCGGGGCGGCTGTGTTGAAAGGGACTTTCCCGAGGATGGGGCCTAATGTGTGTTTGTCTCCATGAAGGCCTTGGTATGGGGAGGTGGCACCGGGACCATGAAGTATTCTCCTAAGCTTTTGACATAGCTCCCATGCACAAGTTTCCTTGTGGAGACGAGATTTGTTTTGATGGGTGCCTCAGGAAACCCCCTATGCTGGTCTTGGAATCCAGGCTTTTGAGGAGACATGCCTGTAAACCAAAGCAATGGATCCGATTATGGCCTAGCGTCCTGTCTGCTTCCATCTTCTTCTCTGGGGACATCCATCCATGGTGTGAGTGGTGGTAGATGCTCAGGTGGTGTCAGACCGCCCTTGTTTGTCCCGGGAGACCTACACTATTGGGATGGCCTCGGGGACTTTGGAGGTTTCTCCTAATTTGTACGATTTGGAACAATGGAATGGGCAGAATTCCCATGGACTGGGTAGGCACAGTCCTAATGTGTGGCTCCGGGGGCCCCAGCCTGGAGGGTGTGTGGCCCAGGACTTTGAGGACAGAAGTCTGAAAACACAAACTCAGCTTAGGGTTGTGGACTTGGTATGGCAGGCCCAATCTACAAACCATAAAAAGAACTCTTCAGGATATGAAAAAAGAGCGAGTCTGAGGCGCTTCCTCAGGCTTGTGTCTCTGGATTTTGTATCAACGATGGCCGTGGAATGTGGGGAGGCCTCATGGGCCATGGACGAATCTTCCTCTCTGTGGATTTGGCCGGGTCCCAATTGTTTTTCGTCAATCTGTGGGATGGAAGGTCTCCTTTCAGGTTTGTTACCTCAGGTGTCCCAACCAAAGAGGAATTCCAAAGCAGAGCCCTGGGGAAGAGTGAAGGGACAACCCAAACTATGGTTAAAAATTGGCGCCTAGGGGCATGGCAGGCCCAATATGCTGTCTCTTCATCCATCCACTGAGAGGCCTTACTTGAGGACTGGGCTCAGGCTGAGGGTCACAATGTGTGTTTGTGTCCAATGTGGCCCGGGAGAGTGGGCGTGGCCTCGTGGGCCACACTGGTTTCAACTACACTGAACTTTGGACAACATGCCAATCACAAGGTCTCTTGCCATGGGGAAGGAGCTCTGATTTCTGCATCATTTTCAACCCTGGGCAGTGGTTGGAGATAAGGTCTAGTTTCTGAAGCCTGGGAACCGCAGTTGGGAAGAGATGACGACCTAAGGCCATGGCGGGTCTGATGTGCTCAGTTTGCGGGCAGCTGCCTGGGTGTTGGTCCGGAGTTTCGGGTTCAGGTTGTGTCAGACTGTGCATTAGTGCCCAGGTTTGATATATAACTTAGGTACATTCTAGTGCCGTGTAGGTTTATCCTCATTTGATGTGCCTGGGCAACTCATTAGGCAATATATTTTTTTCTAGAGGGCAAGCAGAGTGCTGCATTGTGGGTCCGGTATTGCCGAACATGAGGGATTCTGGACCAGGAGTGTGAGGACAAGTCTGAGAACAGAAGCTAGACTTGGGCTTCAGGCCGAGGGCATGGCTGGTACCCCTTGCTGATCTGAACGAATATCTCATGCTTCTGAAGTTATGGCGAGGTTCAGACGTTGGCTCAGGTTGGAGTTTCTGTGCTGACTGCCCCTTCATGAATGGAGCGGAATCTCAAGGCCATGGAGGTTTTTCCACGTTCGGAGTTTTGAAATGCCCCCTTCAAGGATTCCTTCTGCGGGCCAATTGAGACCTGTTGGGCAGCTCCATGTTATCCCATATGGAATGAGTCCAGAGCACAGTTCGGGGATGGATGCCAGGGAAGCCGGCCTCGCATTCTAATTGTCTCCTAGCAACAAGACAGTTGAGATCTGAAGGCTCTGCGGGAGCAACCAGGGTGGCTGAGTTGAAATGGACTTTCCCGAGGATGTGGCCTAATATGTGTTTGTGTCCATGAGGGCCTTGGAATGGGGCGGTGGCACCGGGACTCTGAAGTTTTCTCCTAAGCTTTTGACATAGGTCCCATGCACAAGTTTCCTTGTGGAGACGAGATTTGTTCTGATGGGTGCCTCAGGAAACCCGCTTTGCTGGTCTTGGAAACCAGGCTTTTGAGGAGACATGCCTGTAAACCCAAGCAATGGATCTGATTATGGCCTAGGGTCCTGTCTGGTTCCATCTTCTTCTCTGGGGACATCCATCTATGGAATGAGTGTAGGTAGATGCTCATGTGGTGTCAGACCACCCTTGTTTGTCCCGGGAGACCTACACTATTTGGATGGCCTCGGGAACTTTGGAGGGTTCTCCTAATTTGTACGATTTTGGACAATGGAATGGGCTGAATTCCCATGGATTGGGTAGGCACATTCCTAATGTGTGGCTCCAGGGGCCCCAGGTTGGAGGGTGTGTGGCACAGGAATTTGAGGACAGAGGTCTGAAAACACAAACTCAGCTTAGTTTGGGAACGAAGGTATGGCAGGTCCAATCTACAAATAATGTGAAGAACTCTTCAGGATATGAAGAAAGAGCGAGTCTGAGGCACGTGCTCAGGCTTTTGTCTCTGGATTTTGTATCAAAGATGGGCATGGTATGTGGGGAGGCCTCATGGTCCATGGACGAATCTTCCTATCTGTGGATTTGGCCCGGTCCCAATTTCTTTCCGTCAAACTGTGGGATGGGAGGTCTCCTGTCAGGTTTGTTACCTCAGGTGTCCCAACCAAAAAGGAATTCCAAAGAAGAGACCTGGGGAAGAGTGAAGGGACAACCCAAACTATGGTTAAAAAATGGGGCTTGGGGCATGGCAGGCCCAAGATGCTGTCTCTTCATCCAGCCACTGAGTGGCCTTACTTAAGGACTGGGCACAGGCTTTGGGTCACAATGTGTTTTTGTGACCAATGTGCGCCGCGAGCATGGGCGGGACCTCATAGGCCACACTGTTTCAAATACACTGAACTTTGGACAACATGCCAATAACAAGGTCTCTTGCCATGGGGAAGGAGCTCTGATTTCTGCATCATTTTCAACCCTGGGCAGTGTTTGGAGATAAGGTCTACGTTCTGAAGCCTGAAAACCGCAGTTGGGAAGAGATGACGACCTAAGGCCATGGCGGGTCTGATGTGCTCAGTGTGCGGTCAGCTGCCTGGGTGTTGGTCCGGAGGTTCGGGATCAGGTTGTGTCAGACAGTGAATTAGTACCCAGGTTGGACTATATAATTCAGGTACAGTCGAGAGCCGTGTAGGTTTATCTTCATTTGAGGTGCCTGGGCTTCTCATTAGGCAATATATTTTATCTAGAGGCAGGCAGAGTGCTGCATTGTGGGTCCGGTATTGCCAAACATGAGGGATTCTGGACCAGGAGTGTGAGGACAAGTCTGAGAACAGAAGCTAGACTTGGGCTTAAGGCCGAGGGCACGGCTGGTACCCCCTGCAGATCTGAACGAATATCTCATGCTTCTGAAGTCACGGCGAGTATCAGACGTTGGCTCGGGTTGGAGTTTCTGGGCATGACTGCCCCTTCATGAACGGAGCGGAATCTCAAGGCCATGGAGGTTTTTCCACGTTGGGAGATTTGGGATGCCTCCTTCAAGGATTCCTTCTGCGGGACAATTGAGACCTGCTGGGCAGCTCCAGGATATCACATATTGAAGGACTCCAGAGCACCGTTCGGGGTGGATGCCTGGGAAGCGGGCCTCGCATTCCAAATGTCTCCTAGCAACAAGACAGTTGAGATCGGATAGCTCTGCGGGAGCAACCCGCGTGGCTGAGTTGAAATGGACTTTTAGGATCGGGCCCATTGTGTGTTTGTGTCCATGAGGGCCTTGGAATGGGGCGTTGGCACCGGGACCCTGAAGTATTCTCCTAAGCTTTTGACATACCTCCCATGCACAAGTTTCCTTGTGGAGATGAGATTTGTTCTGAGGGGTGCCTCAGGAAACCCCCTATGCTGGTATTGGAAACCAGGCTTTTGAGGAGACATGCCTGTAAACCAAAACAATGGATCAGATTATGGCCTAGGGTCCTGTCTCGTTCAATCTACTTCTCTGGTGATATCCATCTATGGAATGAGTGGAGGGAGATGCTCACCTGGTGTCACACCGCCCTTGTTTGTCCCTGGAGACCTACACTATTGGGATGGCCTCGGGGACTTTGGAGAGTTTTCTTAATTGGTGAGATTTTGGACAATGGAATGGGCAGAATTCCCATGGATTGGGTAGGCACAGTCCTAATGTGTGGCTCCAGGGGCCCCAGCCTGGAGGGTGTGCGGCCCAGGACTTTGAGGACAGAAGTCTGAAAACACAAACTCAGCTAAGGTTTTGGGACGTAGGTATGGGAGGCCCAATCTACAAACCATGAGAAGTACCCCTCAGGATATGAAGAAAGAGCGAGTCTGAGGCACTTGCTCAGGCTTTTGTCTGTGGATTTTGTAACAACAATGGCTGTAGAATGTGGGGAGGCCTCATGGGATATGGACGAATCTTCCTCTCTGTGAATTGGCCCGGTCCCAATAGTTTTTCTTCAATTGTCGGATGGGAGGTCTCCTTTCAGGTTTATTACCTCAGGTGTCCGAACTAAATAGGAATTCCAAAGCAGAGCCCTGGGGAAGAGTGAAGGGACAACCCAAACTATGGTTAAAATTTGGGGCCTAGGTGCATGGCAGGCCCAATATGCTGTCTCTTCATCCAGCCACTGAGAGGCCTTACTTGAGGACTGGGCTCATGCTGAGGGTCACAATGTGTGTTTGTGACCAATGTGGCCCGCGAGCATGGGCGGGGCCTCATGGGCCACAATGGTTTCAACTACACTGGACTTTGGACAACCTGCCAAACACAAGGTCTCTGGCCATGGGGAATGTGTTCTGATATCTGCATCATTTTCAACCCTGGGCAGTGGTTGGAGATAAGGTCTAGGTTCTGAAGCCTGAAAAACCGAAGTTGGGAAGAGATGACGACCTAAGGCCATGGCGGGTCTGATATGCTCAGTGTGCGGTCAGCTGCCTGGGTGTTGGTCAGGAGGTTCGGGCTCAGGTTGTGTCAGTCAGTGCATTAGTCCCAGGTTAGACTATATGATTTGGGTACAGTCGAGTGCCGTATAGGTTTATCCTCATTTGAGGTGCCTGGGGAGCTCAATAGGCAAGATATTTTTTCTAGAGTGCAGGCAGAGTGCTGCACTTTGGTTCCAGAATTGCCAAACTTGAGGGCTTCTGGGCCAGGAGTGTGAGGACAGAAGTCTAAGAATACAAGCTAGACTTGGGCTTCAGGCCGAGGGCACGGCAGGTACCTCCTGCAGATCTGAACCAATATTTCATGCATCTGAAGTCACGGCGAGGATCAGACGTTGGCTCGGGTTGGAGTTTCTGTGCATGACTGCCCCTTCATGAACGGAGCGGAATCTCAAGGCCATGGAGGTTTTCCCACGTTGGGAGTTGTGGGATGCCCCCTTCAAGGATTCATTCTGCGGGACAATTGAGACCTGTTGGTCAGCTCCAGGACATCTCATATGGAATGACTCAGAGCACCGTTCGAGGATCGATGCCAGGGAATCCCGCCTCGCATTCCAATTTTCTCCCAGCAACAAGACAGTTGAGTTTTGATGGCTCTGCGGGAGCAATCGGGGCGGCTGTGTTGAAATGGACTTTCCCGAGGTTGGGGCCTAATGTGTGTTTGTGTCCATGAGGGCCTTGGAATGGGGCGGTGACACCGGGACCCTGAAGTATTCTCCTAAGCTTTTGACATAGGTCCCATGCACATGTTTCCTTGTGGAAAGGAGATTTGTTCTGATGGGTGCCTCTGGAAACCCCCTATGCTGGTCTTGGAATCCAGGCTTTTGAGGAGACATGTCTGTAAACCAAAGCAATGGATCCGAATATGGCCTAGGGTCCTGTCTGGTTCCATCTTCTTCTCTGGGGACATCCATTTATGATATGAGTGGAGGTAGATGCTCAGCTGGTGTCAGACCGACCTTGTTTGTCCCCGGAGACCTACACTATTGGGATGGCCTCGGGGACTTTGGAGAGTTCTCCTAATTTGTACGATTTTGGATAATGGAATGGGCAAAATTCCCATGGATTGGGTAGGCACAGTCCTAATGTGTGGCTCCAGGGGCCCCAGCCTGTAGGGTGTGTGGCCCAGAAATCTGAGGACAGAATTCTGAAAACACAAGCTCAGCTTAGGTTGGGAACGTAGGTATGGCAGGGCCAATCTACAAACCATGAGAAGGACTCTTCAGGATATGAAGAAAGAGCGAGTCTGAGGCGCTTGCTCAGGCTTTTGTCTCTGGATTTTGTATCAAAGATGGGCGTGGAACGTGGGGAGGCCTCATGGGCCATGGACGAATCTTCCTCTCTTGTGATTTGTCCCGGTCCCAATTTCTTTCCGTCAATCTGTGGGATGGGTGGTCTCCTCTCAGGTTTGTTACCTCAGGTGTCCCAACCAAAGAGGAATTCCAAAGCAGAGCCCTGGGGAAGAGTGAAGGGACAACCCAAACGATGGTTATAAATTGGGGCCTAGGGGCATGGCAGACCCAATATGCTGTCTCTTCATCCAGCCACTGAGTGGCCTTACTTAAAGACTGGGCACAGGCTGAGGGTCAGCATGTGTGTTTGTGACCAATGTGGCCCGCGAGCATGGGCGGGGCCTCAAGGGCCACACTGGTTTCAACTACAAGAACTTTGGATAACATGCCCATCACAAGGTCTCTTGCCATGGGGAAGGAGCTCTGATTTCTGCATCATTTTCAACCCTGGGCAGTGTTTGTAGATAAGGTCTACGTTCTGAAGCCTGAAAACCGCAGTTGGGAAGAGATGACGACCTAAGGCCATGGCGGGTCTGATGTGCTCAGTGTGCGGTCAGCTGCCTGGGTGTTGGTCCGGAGGTTCGGGTTCAGGTTGTGTCAGACAGTGAATTAGTACCCAGGTTAGACTATATAATTCAGGTACAGTCGAGAGCCGTGTAGGTTTTTCCTCATTTGAGGTGCCTGGGCTACTCATTAGGCAATATATTTTTTCTAGAGGCAGGCAGAGTGCTGCATTGTGGGTCCGGTATTGCCAAACATGAGGGATTCTGGACCAGGAGTGTGAGGACAAGTCTGAGAACAGAAGCTAGACTTGGGCTTCAGGCCGAGGGCACGGCTGGTACCCCCTGCAGACCTGAACGAATATCTCATGCTTCTGAAGTCACGGCGAGGATCAGACGTTGGCTCGGGTTGGAGTTTCTGTGCATGACTGCCCCTTCATGAACGGAGCGGAATCTCAAGGCCATGGAGGTTTTTCCACGTTGGGAGTTGTGGGATGCCCCCTTCAAGGATTCCTTCTGCGGGACAATTGAGACCTGTTGGGCAGCTCCAGGATATCCCATATGGAAGGACTCCAGAGCACCGTTCGGGGTGGATGCCTGGGAAGCGGGCCTCGCATTCCAAATGTCTCCTAGCAACAAGACAGTTGAGATCGGATAGCTCTGCGGGAGCAACCCGCGTGGCTGAGTTGAAATGGACTTTTCGGGTCGGGCCCATTGTGTGTTTGTGTCCATGAGGGCCTTGGAATGGGGCGTTGGCACCGGGACCCTGAAGTATTCTCCTAAGCTTTTGACATACCTCCCATGCACAAGTTTCCTTGTGGAGATGAGATTTGTTCTGAGGGGTGCCTCAGGAAACCCCCTATGCTGGTATTGGAAACCAGGCTTTTGAGGAGACATGCCTGTAAACCAAAACAATGGATCCGATTATGGCCTAGGGTCCTGTCTCGTTCAATCTACTTCTCTGGTGATATCCATCTATGGAATGAGTGGAGGGAGATGCTCACCTGGTGTCACACCGCCCTTGTTTGTCCCTGGAGACCTACACTATTGGGATGGCCTCGGGGACTTTGGAGAGTTTTCTTAATTGGTGAGATTTTGGACAATGGAATGGGCAGAATTCCCATGGATTGGGTAGGCACAGTCCTAATGTGTGGCTCCAGGGGCCCCAGCCTGGAGGGTGTGCGGCCCAGGACTTTGAGGACAGAAGTCTGAAAACACAAACTCAGCTAAGGTTTTGGGACGTAGGTATGGGAGGCCCAATCTACAAACCATGAGAAGTACCCCTCAGGATATGAAGAAAGAGCGAGTCTGAGGCACTTGCTCAGGCTTTTGTCTGTGGATTTTGTAACAACAATGGCTGTAGAATGTGGGGAGGCCTCATGGGATATGGACGAATCTTCCTCTCTGTGAATTGGCCCGGTCCCAATAGTTTTTCTTCAATTGTCGGATGGGAGGTCTCCTTTCAGGTTTATTACCTCAGGTGTCCGAACAAAATAGGAATTCCAAAGCAGAGCCCTGGGGAAGAGTGAAGGGACAACCCAAACTATGGTTAAAAATTGGGGCCTAGGTGCATGGCAGGCCCAATATGCTGTCTCTTCATCCAGCCACTGAGAGGCCTTACTTGAGGACTGGGCTCATGCTGAGGGTCACAATGTGTGTTTGTGACCAATGTGGCCCGCGAGCATGGGCGGGGCCTCATGGGCCACACTGGTTTCAACTACACTGGACTTTGGACAACCTGCCAAACACAAGGTCTCTGGCCATGGGGAATGTGTTCTGATATCTGCATCATTTTCAACCCTGGGCAGTGGTTGGAGATAAGGTCTAGGTTCTGAAGCCTGAAAAACCGAAGTTGGGTAGAGATGACGACCTAAGGCCATGGCGGGTCTGATATGCTCAGTGTGCGGTCAGCTGCCTGGGTGTTGGTCAGGAGGTTCGGGCTCAGGTTGTGTCAGTCAGTGCATTAGTCCCAGGTTAGTCTATATGATTTGGGTACAGTCGAGTGCCGTATAGGTTTATCCTCATTTGAGGTGCCTGGGGAGCTCAATAGGCAAGATATTTTTTCTAGAGGGCAGGCAGAGTGCTGCACTTTGGTTCCAGAATTGCCAAACTTGAGGGCTTCTGGGCCAGGAGTGTGAGGACAGAAGTCTGAGAACACAAGCTAGACTTGGGCCTCAGGCCGAGGGCACGGCAGGTACCTCCTGCAGATCTGAACCAATATTTCATGCATCTGAAGTCACGGCGAGGATCAGACGTTGGCTCGGGTTGGAGTTTCTGTGCATGACTGCCCCTTCATGAACGGAGCGGAATCTCAAGGCCATGGAGGTTTTCCCACGTTGGGAGTTGTGGGATGCCCCCTTCAAGGATTCCTTCTGCGGGACAATTGAGACCTGTTGGGCAGCTCCAGGACATCCCATATGGAATGAATCCAGAGCACCGTTCGAGGATCGATGCCAGGGAATCCCGCCTCGCATTCCAATTTTCTCCCAGCAACAAGACAGTTGAGTTTTGATGGCTCTGCGGGAGCAATCGGGGCGGCTGTGTTGAAATGGACTTTCCCGAGGTTGGGGCCTAATGTGTGTTTGTGTCCATGAGGGCCTTGGAATGGGGCGGTGACACCGGGACCCTGAAGTATTCTCCTAAGCTTTTGACATAGGTCCCATGCACAAGTTTCCTTGTGGAAACGAGATTTGTTCTGATGGGTGCATCAGGAAACCCCCTATGCTGGTCTTGGAATCCAGGCTTTTGAGGAGACATGTCTGTAAACCAAAGCAATGGATCCGAATATGGCCTAGGGTCCTGTCTGGTTCCATCTTCTTCTCTGGGGACATCCATTTATGATATGAGTGGAGGTAGATGCTCAGCTGGTGTCAGACCGCCCTTGTTTGTCCCCGGAGACCTACACTATTGGGATGGCCTCGGGGACTTTGGAGAGTTCTCCTAATTTGTACGATTTTGGATAATGGAATGGGCAGAATTCCCATGGATTGGGTAGGCACAGTCCTAATGTGTGGCTCCAGGGGCCCCAGCCTGTAGGGTGTGTGGCCCAGGAATCTGAGGACAGAAGTCTAAAAACACAAACTCAGCTTAGGTTGGGAACGTAGGTATGGCAGGGCCAATCTACAAACCATGAGAAGCACTCTTCAGGATATGATGAAAGAGCAAGTCTGAGGCGCTTGCTCAGGCTTTTGTCTCTGGATTTTGTATCAAAGATGGGCGTGGAACGTGGGGATGCCTCATGGGACATGGACGAATCTTCCTCTCTGTGGATTTGGCCCGGTCCCAATTTCTTTCCATCAATCTGTGGGATGGGAGGTCTCCTCTCAGGTTTGTTACCTCATGTGTCCCAACCAAAGAGGAATTCCAAAGCAGAGCCCTGGGGAAGAGTGAAGGGACAACCCAAACGATGGTTATAAATTGGGGCCTAGGGGCATGGCAGACCCAATATGCTGTCTCTTCATCTAGCCACTGAGTGGCCTTACTTAAAGACTGGGCACAGGCTGAGGGTCAGCATGTGTGTTTGTGACCAATATGGCCCGCGAGCATGGGCGGGGCCTCATGGGCCACACTGGTTTCAACTACACTGAACTTTGGATAACATGCCAATCACAAGGTCTCTTGCCATGGGGAAGGAGCTCTGATTTCTGCATCATTTTCAACCCTGGGCAGTGTTTGGAGATAAGGTCTACGTTCTGAAGCCTGAAAACCGCAGTTGGGAAGAGATGACGACCTAAGGCCATGGCGGGTCTGATGTGCTCAGTGTGCGGTCAGCTGCCTGGGTGTTGGTCCGGAGGTTCGGGTTCAGGTTGTGTCAGACAGTGAATTAGTACCCAGGTTAGACTATATAATTCAGGTACAGTCGAGAGCCGTGTAGGTTTATCCTCATTTGAGGTGCCTGGGCTACTCATTAGGCAATATATTTTTTCTAGAGGCAGGCAGAGTGCTGCATTGTGGGTCCGGTATTGCCAAACATGAGGGATTCTGGACCAGGAGTGTGAGGACAAGTCTGAGAACAGAAGCTAGACTTGGGCTTCAGGCCGAGGGCACGGCTGGTACCCCCTGCAGATCTGAACGAATATCTCATGCTTCTGAAGTCACGGCGAGGATCAGACGTTGGCTCGGGTTGGAGTTTCTGTGCATGACTGCCCCTTCATGAACGGAGCGGAATCTCAAGGCCATGGAGGTTATTACACGTCGGGAGTTGTGGGATGCCCCCTTCAAGGATTCCTTCTGCGGGACAATTGAGACCTGTTGGGCAGCTCCAGGATATCCCATATGGAAGGACTCCAGAGCACCGTTCGGGGTGGATGCCTGGGAAGCGGGCCTCGCATTCCAAATGTCTCCTAGCAACAAGACAGTTGAGATCGGATAGCTCTGCGGGAGCAACTGGCGTGGCTGAGTTGAAATGGACTTTTAGGGTCGGGCCCATTGTGTGTTTGTGTCCATGAGTGCCTTGGAATGGGGCGTTGGCACCGGGACCCTGAAGTATTCTCCTAAGCTTTTGACATACCTCCCATGCACAAGTTTCCTTGTGGAGATGAGTTTTGTTCTGAGGGGTGCCTCAGGAAACCCCCTATGCTGGTATTGGAATCCAGGCTTTTGAGGAGACATGCCTGTAAACCAAAACAATGGATCCGATTATGGCCTAGGGTCCTGTCTGGTTCAATCTTCTTCTCTGGTGATATCCATCTATGGAATGAGTGGAGGGAGATGCTCACCTGGTGTCACACCGCCCTTGTTTGTCCCTGGAGACCTACACTATTGGGATGGCCTCGGGGACTTTGGAGAGTTTTCTTAATTGGTGAGATTTTGGACAATGGAATGGGCAGAATTCCCATGGATTGGGTAGGCACAGTCCTAATGTGTGGCTCCAGGGGCCCCAGCCTGGAGGGTGTGCGGCCCAGGACTTTGAGGACAGAAGTCTGAAAACACAAACTCAGCTAAGGTTTTGGGTCGTAGGTATGGGTGGCCCAATCTACAAACCATGAGAAGTACCCCTCAGGATATGAAGAAAGAGCGAGTCTGAGACACGTGCTCAGGCTTTTGTCCCTGGATTTTGTATCAACAATGGCTGTAGAATGTGGTGAGGCCTCATGGGATAAGGACGAATCTTCGTCTCTTTGGTTTTGGCCCGGTCCCAATAGTTTTTCTTCAATTGTCGGATGGGAGGTCTCCTTTCAGGTTTATTACCTCAGGTGTCCGAACAAAATAGGAATTCCAAAGCAGAGCCCTGGGGAAGAGTGAAGGGACAACCCAAACTATGGTTAAAAATTGGGGCCTAGGTGCATGGCAGGCCCAATATGCTGTCTCTTCATCCAGCCACTGAGAGGCCTTACTTGAGGACTGGGCTCATGCTGAGGGTCACAATGTGTGTTTGTGACCAATGTGGCCCGCGAGCATGGGCGGGGCCTCATGGGCCACACTGGTTTCAACTACACTGGACTTTGGACAACCTGCCAAACACAAGGTCTCTGGCCATGGGGAATGTGTTCTGATATCTGCATCATTTTCAACCCTGGGCAGTGGTTGGAGATAAGGTCTAGGTTCTGAAGCCTGAAAAACCGAAGTTGGGAAGAGATGACGACCTAAGGCCATGGCGGGTCTGATATGCTCAGTGTGCGGTCAGCTGCCTGGGTGTTGGTCAGGAGGTTCGGGCTCAGGTTGTGTCAGTCAGTGCATTAGTCCCAGGTTAGACTATATGATTTGGGTACAGTCGAGTGCCGTATAGGTTTATCCTCATTTGAGGTGCCTGGGGAGCTCAATAGGCAAGATATTTTTTCTAGAGGGCAGGCAGAGTGCTGCACTTTGGTTCCAGAATTGCCAAACTTGAGGGCTTCTGGGCCAGGAGTGTGAGTACAGAGGTCTGAGAACACAAGCTAAACTTGGGCTTCAGGCTGAGGGCACGGCAGGTACCTCCTGCAGATCTGAACCAATATTTCATGCATCTGAAGTCACGGGGAGGATCAGACGTTGGTTCGGGTTGGAGTTTCTGTGCATGACTGCCCCTTCATGAACGGAGCGGAATCTCAAGGCCATGGAGGTTTTCCCACGTTGGGAGTTGTGGGATGCCCCCTTCAAGGATTCCTTCTGCGGGACAATTGAGACCTGTTGGGCAGCTCCAGGATATCCCATATGGAAGGACTCCAGAGCACCGTTCGGGGTGGATGCCTGGGAAGCGGGCCTCGCATTCCAAATGTCTCCTAGCAACAAGACAGTTGAGATCGGATAGCTCTGCGGGAGCAACCGGCGTGGCTGAGTTGAAATGGACTTTTAGGATCGGGCCCATTGTGTGTTTGTGTCCATGAGGGCCTTGGAATGGGGCGTTGGCACCGGGACCCTGAAGTATTCTCCTAAGCTTTTGACACACCTCCCATGCACAAGTTTCCTTGTGGAGATGAGATTTGTTCTGAGGGGTGCCTCAGGAAACCCCCTATGCTGGTATTGGAATCCAGGCTTTTGAGGAGACATGCCTGTAAACCAAAACAATGGATCCGATTATGGCCTAGGGTCCTGTCTGGTTCAATCTTCTTCTCTGGTGATATCCATCTATGGAATGAGTGGAGGGAGATGCTCACCTGGTGTCACACCGCCCTTGTTTGTCCCTGGAGACCTACACTATTGGGATGGCCTCGGGGACTTTGGAGAGTTTTCTTAATTGGTGAGATTTTGGACAATGTAATGGGCAGAATTCCCATGGATTGGGTAGGCACAGTCCTAATGTGTGGCTCCAGGGGCCCCAGCCTGGAGGGTGTGCGGCCCAGGACTTTGAGGACAGAAGTCTGAAAACACAAACTCAGCTAAGGTTTTGGGTCGTAGGTATGGGTGGCCCAATCTACAAACCATGAGAAGTACCCCTCAGGATATGAAGAAAGAGCGAGTCTGAGACACGTGCTCAGGCTTTTGTCCCTGGATTTTGTATCAACAATGGCTGTAGAATGTGGTGAGGCCTCATGGGATAAGGACGAATCTTCGTCTCTTTGGTTTTGGCCCGGTCCCAATAGTTTTTCTTCAATTGTCGGATGGGAGGTCTCCTTTCAGGTTTATTACCTCAGGTGTCCGAACAAAATAGGAATTCCAAAGCAGAGCCCTGGAGAAGAGTGAAGGGACAACCCAAACTATGGTTAAAAATTGGGGCCTAGGTGCATGGCAGGCCCAATATGCTGTCTCTTCATCCAGCCACTGAGAGGCCTTACTTGAGGACTGGGCTCATGCTGAGGGTCACAATGTGTGTTTGTGACCAATGTGGCCCGCGAGCATGGGCGGGGCCTCATGGGCCACACTGGTTTCAACTACACTGGACTTTGGACAACCTGCCAAACACAAGGTCTCTGGCCATGGGGAATGTGTTCTGATATCTGCATCATTTTCAACCCTGGGCAGTGGTTGGAGATAAGGTCTACGTTCTGAAGCCTGAAAAACCGAAGTTGGGAAGAGATGACGACCTAAGGCCATGGCGGGTCTGATATGCTCAGTGTGCGGTCAGCTGCCTGGGTGTTGGTCAGGAGGTTCGGGCTCAGGTTGTGTCAGTCAGTGCATTAGTCCCAGGTTAGACTATATGATTTGGGTACAGTCGAGTGCCGTATAGGTTTATCCTCATTTGAGGTGCCTGGGGAGCTCAATAGGCAATATATTTTTTCTAGAGGGCAGGCAGAGTGCTGCACTTTGGTTCCAGAATTGCCAAACTTGAGGGCTTCTGGGCCAGGAGTGTGAGTACAGAGGTCTGAGAACACAAGCTAAACTTGGGCTTCAGGCCGAGGGCACGGCAGGTACCTCCTGCAGATCTGAACCAATATTTCATGCATCTGAAGTCACGGCGAGGATCAGACGTTGGTTCGGGTTGGAGTTTCTGTGCATGACTGCCCCTTCATGAACGGAGCGGAATCTCAAGGCCATGGAGGTTTTCCCACGTTGGGAGTTGTGGGATGCCCCCTTCAAGGATTCCTTCTGCGGGACAATTGAGACCTGTTGGTCAGCTCCAGGACATCCCATATGGAATGACTCCAGAGCACCGTTCAAGGATCGATGCCAGGGAATCTCGCCTCGCATTCCAATTTTCTCCTAGCAACAAGACAGTTGAGTTTTGATGGCTCTGCGGGAGCAATCGGGGCGGCTGTGTTGAAAGGGACTTTCCCGAGGTTGGGGCCTAATGTGTGTTTGTGTCCATGAGGGCCTTGGAATGGGGCGGTGGCACCGAGACACTGAAGTTTCTCCTAAGCTTTTGACATAGCTCCCATGCACAAGTTTCCCTGTGGAGACGAGATTTGTTCTGATGGGTGCCTCAGGAAATCACTTATGCTGGTATTGGAATCCAGGCTTTTGAGGAGACACGCCTGTACCAAAGCAATGAATCTGATTATGGCCTAGGGTCCTGTCTGGTTCCATCTTCTTCTCTGGAGATATCCATCTATGGAATGAGTGGGGGTAGATGCTCACGTGTGTTAGACCGCCCTTGTTTGTCCCCGAAGATCTACACTATTGGGATGGCCTCGGGGACTTTGGAGGTTTCTCCTAATTTGTACGATTTGGGACAATGGAATGGGCAGAATTCCCATGGATTGGGTAGGCACAGTCATAATGTGTGGCTCCAGGGGCCCAAGCCAGGAGGGTGTGTTTCCCAGGACTTTGAGGACAGATCTAAAAATACAAACTCAGCTCAGGTTTTGGGACGTAGGTATGGCAGGCCCAATCTACAGACCATGAGGAGAACTCTTCAGGATATGAAGAAAGAGCGAGTCTGAGGCACTTGCTCAGGCTTTTGTCTCTGGATTGTGAATCAACGATGGCCATGGATGTGGGGAGGCCTCATGGGCCATGGACCAATCTTCCTCTCTGTGGATTTGTCCCAGTCCCAATTCTTTTTCGTCAATCTGTGGAATGAGAGGTCGCCTTTCACATTTGTTACCTCAGGTGACCCAACCAAAGAGTAATTACAAAGCACAGCCCTGGGGAAGAGTGAAGGGACAACCCAAACTATGTTTAAAAATTGGGACCTAGGGGCATGGCAGGCCCAATATTCTGTCTCTTCATCCAACCACTGAGAGGCCTTACTTGAGGACTGGGCACAGGCTGAGGGTCACAATGTGTGTTTGTGACCAATGTGGCCCGCGAGCATGGGCGGGGCCTCATGGGCCACACTGGTTTCAACTACACTGGACTTTGGACAACATGCCAATCACAAGGTCTCTTGCCATGAGGAAGGTGTTCTGATGTCTGCATCATTTTCAACCCTGGGCAGTTGTTGGAGATAAGGTCTAGGTTCTGAAGCCTGAAAAACCGAAGTTGGGAAGAGATGACGACATAAGGCCATGGCGTGTCTGATATGATCAGTGGGCGGTCAGCTGCCTGGGTGTTGGTCAGGAGGTTCTGGCTCAGGTTGTGTCAGACAGTGCATTAGTGCCCAGGTTTGACTATATGATTTGGGTACAGTCGAGTGCCGTGTAGGTTTATCCTCATTTGATGTGCCTGGGCTGCTCTTAGGCAAGATATTTTTTATAGATGGCAGGCAGAGTGCTGCATTGTGAGTCCGGAATTGCCAAACTTGAGGGCTTCTGGGCCAGGAGTGTGAGTACAGAAGTCTGAGAACACAAGCTAAACTTGGGCTTCAGGCAGAGGGCACAGCATGTACCCCCTCCAGAGTGAACCAATATCTCAAGCATCTGAAGTCACGGTGAGGATCAGACGTTGGCTCAGGTTGGAGTTTCTGTGCATGACTGCCCCTTCATGAACGGAGCGGAATCTCAAGGCTATGGAGGTTTTCCCACGTTGGGAGTTGTGGGATGCCCCCTTCAAGGATTCCTTCTGCAGGACAATTGAGACCTGTTGGGCAGCTCCAGGAAATCCCATATGGAATGACTCCAGAGCACCGTTGAAAGATGAATGCCAGGGAAGCCCGCCTCGCATTCCAATTGTCTCCTAGCAACAAGACAGTTGAGGCCGGATGGCTCTGGGAGAACAACCGGGGTGGCTGAGTTGAAATGGACTTTCCCGAGGATGGGTCCTAATATGTGTTTGTGTCCATGAGGGCCTTAAAATAGGGGGTGGCACCGGGACCCTGAAGTTTCTCCTAAGCTTTTGACATAGCTCCCATGCACAAGTTTCCCTGTGGAGACGAGATTTGTTCTGATGGGTGCCTCAGGAAATCACTTATGCTGGTATTGGAATCCAGGCTTTTGAGGAGACACGCCTGTACCAAAGCAATGGATCCGATTATGGCCTAGGGCCCTGTCTGGTTCCATCTTCTTCTCTGGAGATATCCATCTATGGAATGAGTGGGGGTAGATGCTCACGTGGTGTTAGACCGCCCTTGTTTGTCCCCGGAGATCTACACTATTGGGATGGCCTCGGGGACTTTGGAGGGTTCTCCTAATTTGTACGATTTTGGACAATGGAATGGGCAGAATTCTCATGGATTGGGTAGGCACAGTCCTAATGTGTGGCTCCAGGGGCCCCAGCCAGGAGGGTGTGTTTCCCAGGACTTTGAGGACAGAAGTCTGAAAATACAAACTCAGCTCAGGTTTTAAGACGTAGGTATGGCAGGCCCAATCTACAGACCATGAGGAGAACTCTTCAGGATATGAAGAAAGAGCGAGTCTGAGGCACTTGCTCAGGCTTTTGTCTCTGGATTGTGAATCAACGATGGCCATGGATGTGGGGAGGCCTCATGGGCCATGGACGAATCTTCCTCTCTGTGGATTTGTCCCAGTCCCAATTCTTTTTCGTCAATCTGTGGAATGGGAGGTCGCCTTTCACATTTGTTACCTCAGGTGACCCAACCAAAGAGTAATTACAAAGCACAGCCCTGGGGAAGAGTGAAGGGACAACCCAAAATATCGTTAAAAATTGGGGCCTAGGGGCATGGCAGGCCCAATATGCTGTCTCTTCTTCCAGCCACTGAGAGGCCATACTTGAGGACTGGGCTCAGGCTGAGGGTCACAATGTGTGTTAGTGACCAATGTGGCCTGTAGCAAGAGCGGGGCCACATGGGCCACACTGGTTTCAACTACACTGACTTTGTACAACATGCCAATCACAAGGTCTCTTGCCATGTGGAAGGTGTTCTGATGTCTGCATCATTTTCAACCCTGGGCAGTGGTTGAAGATAAGGTCCTGGTCTGAAGCCTGAAAAACCGAAGTTGGGAAGAGATGACGACCTAAGGCCATGGCGGGTCTGATATGCTCAGTGTGCGGTCAGCTGCCTGGGTGTTGGTCAGGAGGTTCTGGCTCAGGTTGTGTCAGACAGTGCATTAGTGCCCAGGTTAGACTATATAATTTGGGTGGCCTCAGGGGCCTTGGAGCTTTTCCCTAAGGTGTAGGGTTGTGGTGAATGGATTGGGCACACTTTCCTAGGAGAGGCAGGCACAATCTATCGCTGTGGCTAGAGGCCCTAGCCTCGAGGTTGTGTGGGTCCAGGCTGTGGGCACAGAAGTCTGAAAACACAAACTCAGCTTATGAGTGGTGCCTAGGGTATGGCAGGCCGGATGTACAGCCCGAGAGGGAGCTGCTCGTCCTCTGAAACAAGGGCGAGTGGGAGGCGTTCCCTCAGGCTTTTGTCTCTGGATGTTGTGTCCGGGATAGCCGTGGATTGGAGGGGTGGCCTCAGGGACTGTGGACGAGTATCCCTCTCTGGGGATTTGTCCCAGCTCCCAAGAGTTTGGGGTCATTTTGTGGGAAGGGTTGAGTCCTGTTGTTTGGCTCATGTGTCTCTCCAAGAAAGGGATTCCAGAGCAGAGCCCCAGGTACGGGTGGGGCTTCTGGAAAACTCAAACACTGGTGAGGATTGGGTGCATAGGGGCTTGGCAAGCCCCATATGCGGGCACTTGGCCCTGGCCCTGACAGGCCTTTCTTTGACATGGGGCTCATGCTGAGGGTCACAGTGTGAATTTGTGCCCAAGCAGCACTCAAGTTTGGGCGTGGCATCAGGGGCATGAAGGTTTCTTCCACCCTGAAGGTGTGACTCCATGCCAAGAGCAAGCTTTACAGCCATGGGAAAGGAGGAGTTCTGTGTTGTGCTTGCGATACCCAGCTGTGTGGAGAATTGATATAATGTCTAGGTTCAGATATCTGAAAACCAAGGTTAGGAAGAGGTGACGGCATAAGACCATGGCGTGTCCGAAGTGCTGGGTGTGCGGCCAGCTGTCTCCTTGTCTGTCTGGACGTCTGGCTTCAGGCTGTGTCAGACAGAGCTTGAGTGCCCAGAGCAGCCTATCCAGTTCGGGTAACGGTCGAGGCCCGAGCAGGTTGATCCTCATCTGGGTTTTCTGGAGAGAACCCCACAGGGAAACGTGTTTCTTCCCTTGGGCAGACCCTGGGCTGGGTTGTGGTTATGGAGTTCCTAGTCCGGAGGGCTTGTTTGCCAGGAGTGTGAGGAAGGAAGTCTGAAAACACAAGCTAGCGTGAGGTTTGGGACCGATGGCACGGCAGGCCCACTCTGAGAGGCTGAATCGAGATCTCCTGCACTGAGGTCATTTCAACTCTGAGACGTGCCTCAGGCTAGAGTTTTTGTCCAGCATGGCCTCTTCCTGAATGGTGTGGGGGCCTCATGAGGCCAGGAAGGTTTGCCTACGATGGGATTTGTGAACTACTCCAAACCTCAAGGTTTCCTTATGCACGAAAGTCGAGTGCTATTGGATGGTTCCAGGAGGCCCCATACGGAAAGACTCGAGAGCAGGTGTCTAAGTATGGATGCCTGGGATCGCCACCTCATATTCCCACTCTTTAGTCAGGACAAGGCAGGCTCAATCTGCGGGCTCCTGGGTTAGCTACCCAGAGGGGAGAGTTGAAATGGACTCTCCTGAAGATGAGTCCTACTGTGGCTTGGTGGCCTGGGAGACCTTGGAATGTGGAGGTGGCTCAGGGACTCTGCAGGATTCTCCAACCTGAGGTGTTTGACACGGCTCCAACAAGGAAGCTTCCCATGTGGAGACGAGAGAAGTTCTGTTCAGTGCCTCAGGAAAGCCCCATATCCTGTTCTTCGAACCAAAGCCTCTGAGGAGTGACACCTGGAAAACAAAGCAAGAGTTGAGATTAGGGCCTAAGGGCTGTCGGGCTCAACCTTCTATCTCTGTTGACATCTGTGTGCATGCCTTCATGGAGGTAGCAGCTCCGCTTGTGTCCGAAGGCCCCTGTGTGTGCAGGGAGGCTCCCGGTAATGGTATGTCCTCGGGGGCCTTGAGGTTTCTCATATTCTGGAGGTGTGTGGCCAAAGGAATGGACAGAGTTTCCCAGGAGAGAGCAGGCATGGTCCTGTGGTATGGCTCCAGAGGACCCAGCCTAGAGGCTGTGTTTGCCAGGGCTGTGGGGACAGATGTCTGAAAAAGCAAACTTGGCTCAGGTAGGGGCCAAGGTAATGGCAGGCCTGATCTCCAGTCCGAGAGGGGAGATCCTCTGGATATCAAAGGAGGGCAAGTGGGAGGCAGTCGCTCAGGCTTTTGTCTCTGGGTGTTGCGTTCACAGTGGCCGTTCAGGGTAGGGGTTGCTTCAGGGGCCGAGGAAGAGCCTTCCTCTCGGGGGATTGTCCAAGCTCCCAAGTGTTTGGGTTCATTCTGTGGGAAGGGAAGAGTACTGTTTTCTGCCACAGGGGACCCCCCAGGAGAGGGACTCTAGAGCACAGCAGTGGGTTCCCTCAACTGGAATACACACCATCTAGTTAGTCCTGCGTGCCTATGGGCATGGCAAGCCACATATGCGGGCTCTTGGTCCAATCACTGAGAGGCGTTACTTGAATAAGGTACTCACGCTGAGGGTCACAATGTGTGTTTGTGCCCAAGGCGGCCCTCACACATGGGCGTGGCCTCATGGGCCATGCCGTTTTCTCCTACACTGAAGGTTTGACTCACTGCCAGCAGCAAGGTTTCTTGCCATGGGGAAGGAGGGGTTCTGGCTTGTGCATCAGGTTCCCCCCTGTGCAGGGATTGGAGATAAGGTCTAGGTTCTGATGACTGAAAACCCAGGTTGGGAATGGATGGTGGCCTAAGGCAGTGGCGGGTCCAATGTGCTGGGTGTGCAGCCAGCTGTGTCGGTGTCTGTTGGAAGGTCTGGGCTCAGGCTATTTGCGACAGAGCATCAGTGTTTAAGGTAGCCTATGCAATTGGGGTGTTGCCGAGGGCCAAGCAGTTTGATCCTCATTTGGGGTTTCTGGGCAGCACCATAGACAAAGTTTTTCTCCTGGGAGGCAGGCGGAGTGCTTCATTGTGGCCCCAGAATTCCCAGTAGGGAGGGTTTGTGGGCCAGGAGTGTGAGGACGGAAGTCTAGGAACACAAGCTAAAGTGAGGATTGGAGCCAAGGGCAGAGCAGGCCCACTAGGCAGAGGCTGAATCAAAATCTCCTGCATCTGAAGTCAGGCTGAGGATCAGACGTTGGCTGAGGCTGGAGTATGTGTCCATGATGGCACCTTCATGAAGCGGGGGCCTCATGAGGCCAAGGAAGTTTTCCCACGCTGAGTTTGGAGGTTGCCCCAAACCACCAGGTTTCCTTCTGTGGGACATTCGAGTCCTGTTGCATGGCTCCAGGACATACCACACGGAAGGACTGGAGAGCACGGTTCGAAGGATGGATCCCTGTACAGCATGCCTCGCATTCCCATTGGCCATTAGCCACAAGATATGTTTGATCTGCTGCCTCTGGGGCACGCTAACCAGGGGGCTGAGTTGAAATGGCCTCTCCTGAGGATGCGTCATAATGTGCGTTTGGGTCCATGGAAACCTTGGAATGTGCTGGTTGTTCAGTGGCCCTGCGGAACTCTCCTACCTGAAGGGTTTGATACATCCCCAGTAAGTAAGCTCCCCATGTGGAGACGAGAGAGGTTTGGTTTGGAGCCTCAGAAAAGCCCCGTGTGCTGGTCTACGAAAACAGACCTCTGAGGACGGACACATGGAAACCAAAGCTAAGGTTCAGATTAGGGCCTGGGGGCCTGTCCATTTCAACCTTCTGTCTCTGGGGACACTGTCTGAGAGTCTAAGTGGAGATAGTTGCTCCGCTGGTGTCAGAGAGCCCCTCTTAGTCCAGGGTGGCCTACACTATTGATGGCCTCAGGGGCCTTGGAGCTTTTCCCTAACCTGTAGGGTTGTGGTCAATGGATTGGGCACAATTTCCTTGGAGAGGGCAGGCACAATCTTTCGCTGTGGCTCCAGAGGCCCTAGCCTGGCGGTTGTGTGGGTCCAGGCTGAGGGCACAGAAGTCTGAAAACACAAACTCAGCTTATGAGTGGCGCCTAGGGTATGGCAGGCCGGATGTACAGCCCGAGAGGGAGCTCCTGGGCCTCTGAAACAAGGGCGAGTGGGAGGCGTTCCTTCAGGCTTTTGTCTCTGGATGTTGTGTCCGAGATAGCCGTGGATTGGAGGGGTGGCCTCAGGGACTGTGGACGAGTATCCCTCTCTGGGGATTTGTCCCAGCTCCCAAGAGTTTGGGGTCATTTTGTGGGAAGGGTGGAAAAGTGTTGTCTGGCTCACGTGTCTCTCCAAGAAAGGGATTCCAGAGCAGAGCCCCAGGTACGGGCGGGGCGACTGGAAAACTCAAACACTGGTGAGGATTGGGTGCATAGGGGCTTGGCAAGCCCCATATGCGGGCTCTTGGCCCAGGCCCTGACAGGCCTTTCTTTGACATGGGGCTCATGCTGAGGGTCAGAGTGTGAATTTGTGCCCAAGCAGCACTCAAGTTTGGGCGTGGCATCAGGGACCAGGAAGGTTTCTCCCACCCTGAAGGTGTGACTCCATGCCAAGAGCAAGCTTTACAGCCACGGGGAAGGAGGAGTTCTGTGTTGTGCTTGCGATACCCAGCTGTGTGGAGAATTGATATTATGTCTAGGTTCAGATATCTGAAAACCAAGGTTAGGAAGAGGTGACGGCATAAGACCATGGCGTGTCCGAAGTGCTGGGTGTGCGGCCAGCTGTCTCCTTGTCTGTCTGGACGTCTGGCTTCAGGCTGTGTCAGACAGAGCATGAGTGCCCAGAGCAGCCTATCCAGTTCGGGTACCGGTCGAGGCCCGAGCAGGTTGATCCTCATCTGGGTTTTCTGGAGAGAGCCCCACAGGGAAACGTCTTTCTTCCCTTGGGCAGACCCTGGGCTGGGTTGTGGTTCTGGAGTTCCTAGTCCGGAGGGCTTGTTTGCCAGGAGTGTGAGGAAGGAAGTCTGAAAACACAAGCTAGCGTGAGGTTTGGGACCGATGGCACGGCAGGCCCACTCTGAGAGGCTGAATCGAGATCTCCTGCACTGAGGTCATTTCAACTCTGAGACGTGCCTCAGGCTAGAGTTTTTGTCCAGCATGGCCTCTTCCTGAATGGTGTGGGGGCCTCATGAGGCCAGGAAGGTTTGCCTACGATGGGATTTGTGAACTACTCCAAACCTCAAGGTTTCCTTCTGCACGAAAGTCGAGTGCTATTGGATGGTTCCAGGAGGCCCCATACGGAAAGACTCGAGAGCAGGTGTCTAAGTATGGATGCCTGGGATCGCCACCTCATATTCCCACTCTTTAGTCAGGACAAGGCAGGCTCAATCTGCGGGCTCCTGGGTTAGCTACCCAGAGGGGAGATTTGAAATGGACTCTCCTGAAGATGAGTCCTACTGTGGCTTGGTGGCCTGGGAGACCTTGGAATGTGGAGGTGGCTCAGGGACTCTGCAGGATTCTCCAACCTGAGGTGTTTGACACGGCTCCAACAAGGAAGCTTCCCATGTGGAGACGAGAGAAGTTCTGTTCAGTGCCTCAGGAAAGCCCCATATCCTGTTCTTCGAACCAAAGCCTCTGAGGAGTGACACCTGGAAAACAAAGCAAGAGTTGAGATTAGGGCCTAAGGGCCTGTCGGGCTCAACCTTCTATCTCTGTTGACATCTGTGTGCATGCCTTCATGGAGGTAGCAGCTCAGCTTGTGTCCGAAGGCCCCTGTGTGTGCAGGGAGGCTCCCGGTAATGGTATGTCCTCGGGGGCCTTGAGGTTTCTCATATTCTGGAGGTGTGTGGCCAAAGGAATGGACAGAGTTTCCCAGGAGAGAGCAGGCATGGTCCTGTGGTATGGCTCCAGAGGACCCAGCCTAGAGGCTGTGTTTGCCAGGGCTGTGGGGACAGATGTCTGAAAAAGCAAACTTGGCTCAGGTAGGGGCCAAGGTAATGGCAGGCCTGATCTCCAGTCCGAGAGGGGAGATCCTCTGGATATCAAAGGAGGGCAAGTGGGAGGCAGTCGCTCAGGCTTTTGTCTCTGGGTGTTGCGTTCACAGTGGCCGTTCAGGGTAGGGGTTGCTTCAGGGGCCGAGGAAGAGCCTTCCTCTCGGGGGATTGTCCAAGCTCCCAAGTGTTTGGGTTCATTCTGTGGGAAGGGAAGAGTACTGTTTTCTGCCACAGGGGACCCCCCAGGAGAGGGACTCTAGAGCACAGCAGTGGGTTCCCTCAACTGGAATACACACCATCTAGTTAGTCCTGCGTGCCTATGGGCATGGCAAGCCACATATGCGGGCTCTTGGTCCAATCACTGAGAGGCGTTACTTGAATAAGGTACTCACGCTGAGGGTCACAATGTGTGTTTGTGCCCAAGGCGGCCCTCACACATGGGCGTGGCCTCATGGGCCATGCCGTTTTCTCCTACACTGAAGGTTTGACTCACTGCCAGCAGCAAGGTTTCTTGCCATGGGGAAGGAGGGGTTCTGGCTTGTGCATCAGGTTCCCCCCTGTGCAGGGATTGGAGATAAGGTCTAGGTTCTGATGACTGAAAACCCAGGTTGGGAATGGATGGTGGCCTAAGGCAGTGGCGGGTCCAATGTGCTGGGTGTGCAGCCAGCTGTGTCGGTGTCTGTTGGAAGGTCTGGGCTCAGGCTATTTGCGACAGAGCATCAGTGTTTAAGGTAGCCTATGCAATTGGGGTGTTGCCGAGGGCCAAGCAGTTTGATCCTCATTTGGGGTTTCTGGGCAGCACCATAGACAAAGTTTTTCTCCTGGGAGGCAGGCGGAGTGCTTCATTGTGGCCCCAGAATTCCCAGTAGGGAGGGTTTGTGGGCCAGGAGTGTGAGGACGGAAGTCTAGGAACACAAGCTAAAGTGAGGATTGGAGCCAAGGGCAGAGCAGGCCCACTAGGCAGAGGCTGAATCAAAATCTCCTGCATCTGAAGTCAGGCTGAGGATCAGACGTTGGCTGAGGCTGGAGTATGTGTCCATGATGGCACCTTCATGAAGCGGGGGCCTCATGAGGCCAAGGAAGTTTTCCCACGCTGAGTTTGGAGGTTGCCCCAAACCACCAGGTTTCCTTCTGTGGGACATTCGAGTCCTGTTGCATGGCTCCAGGACATACCATACGGAAGGACTGGAGAGCACGGTTCGAAGGATGGATCCCTGTACAGCATGCCTCGCATTCCCATTGGCCATTAGCCACAAGATATGTTTGATCTGCTGCCTCTGGGGCACGCTAACCAGGGGGCTGAGTTGAAATGGCCTCTCCTGAGGATGCGTCATAATGTGCGTTTGGGTCCATGGAAACCTTGGAATGTGCTGGTTGTTCAGTGGCCCTGCGGAACTCTCCTACCTGAAGGGTTTGATACATCCCCAGTAAGTAAGCTCCCCATGTGGAGACGAGAGAGTTTTGGTTTGGAGCCTCAGAAAAGCCCCGTGTGCTGGTCTACGAAAACAGACCTCTGAGGACGGACACATGGAAACCAAAGCTAAGGTTCAGATTAGGGCCTGGGGGCCTGTCCATTTCAACCTTCTGTCTCTGGGGACACTGTCTGAGAGTCTAAGTGGAGATAGTTGCTCCGCTGGTGTCAGAGAGCCCCTCTTAGTCCAGGGTGGCCTACACTATTGATGGCCTCAGGGGCCTTGGAGCTTTTCCCTAACCTGTAGGGTTGTGGTCAATGGATTGGGCACAATTTCCTTGGAGAGGGCAGGCACAATCTTTCGCTGTGGCTCCAGAGGCCCTAGCCTGGCGGTTGTGTGGGTCCAGGCTGAGGGCACAGAAGTCTGAAAACACAAACTCAGCTTATGAGTGGCGCCTAGGGTATGGCAGGCCGGATGTACAGCCCGAGAGGGAGCTCCTGGGCCTCTGAAACAAGGGCGAGTGGGAGGCGTTCCTTCAGGCTTTTGTCTCTGGATGTTGTGTCCGAGATAGCCGTGGATTGGAGGGGTGGCCTCAGGGACTGTGGACGAGTATCCCTCTCTGGGGATTTGTCCCAGCTCCCAAGAGTTTGGGGTCATTTTGTGGGAAGGGTGGAAAAGTGTTGTCTGGCTCACGTGTCTCTCCAAGAAAGGGATTCCAGAGCAGAGCCCCAGGTACGGGCGGGGCGACTGGAAAACTCAAACACTGGTGAGGATTGGGTGCATAGGGGCTTGGCAAGCCCCATATGCGGGCTCTTGGCCCAGGCCCTGACAGGCCTTTCTTTGACATGGGGCTCATGCTGAGGGTCAGAGTGTGAATTTGTGCCCAAGCAGCACTCAAGTTTGGGCGTGGCATCAGGGACCAGGAAGGTTTCTCCCACCCTGAAGGTGTGACTCCATGCCAAGAGCAAGCTTTACAGCCACGGGGAAGGAGGAGTTCTGTGTTGTGCTTGCGATACGCAGCTGTGTGGAGAATTGATATTATGTCTAGGTTCAGATATCTGAAAACCAAGGTTAGGAAGAGGTGACGGCATAAGACCATGGCGTGTCCGAAGTGCTGGGTGTGCGGCCAGCTGTCTCCTTGTCTGTCTGGACGTCTGGCTTCAGGCTGTGTCAGACAAAGCATGAGTGCCCAGAGCAGCCTATCCAGTTCGGGTACCGGTCGAGGCCCGAGCAGGTTGATCCTCATCTGGGTTTTCTGGAGAGAGCCCCACAGGGAAACGTCTTTCTTCCCTTGGGCAGACCCTGGGCTGGGTTGTGGTTCTGGAGTTCCTAGTCCGGAGGGCTTGTTTGCCAGGAGTGTGAGGAAGGAAGTCTGAAAACACAAGCTAGCGTGAGGTTTGGGACCGATGGCACGGCAGGCCCACTCTGAGAGTCTGAATCGAGATCTCCTGCACTGAGGTCATTTCAACTCTGAGACGTGCCTCAGGCTAGAGTTTTTGTCCAGCATGGCCTCTTCCTGAATGGTGTGGGGGCCTCATGAGGCCAGGAAGGTTTGCCTACGATGGGATTTGTGAACTACTCCAAACCTCAAGGTTTCCTTCTGCACGAAAGTCGAGTGCTATTGGATGGTTCCAGGAGGCCCCATACGGAAAGACTCGAGAGCAGGTGTCTAAGCATGGATGCCTGGGATCGCCACCTCATATTCCCACTCTTTAGTCAGGACAAGGCAGGCTCAATCTGCGGGCTCCTGGGTGAGCTACCCAGAGGGGAGAGTTGAAATGGACTCTCCTGAAGATGAGTCCTACTGTGGCTTGGTGGCCTGGGAGACCTTGGAATGTGGAGGTGGCTCAGGGACTCTGCAGGATTCTCCAACCTGAGGTGTCTGACACGGCTCCAACAAGGAAGCTTCCCATGTGGAGACGTGAGAAGTTCTGTTCAGTGCCTCAGGAAAGCCCCATATCCTGTTCTTCGAACCAAAGCCTCTGAGGAGTGACACCTGGAAAACAAAGCAAGAGTTGAGATTAGGGCCTAAGGGCCTGTCGGGCTCAACCTTCTATCTCTGTTGACATCTGTGTGCATGCCTTCATGGAGGTAGCAGCTCAGCTTGTGTCCGAAGGCCCCTGTGTGTGCAGGGAGGCTCCCGGTAATGGTATGTCCTCGGGGGCCTTGAGGTTTCTCATATTCTGGAGGTGTGTGGCCAAAGGAATGGACAGAGTTTCCCAGGAGAGAGCAGGCATGGTCCTGTGGTATGGCTCCAGAGGACCCAGCCTAGAGGCTGTGTTTGCCAGGGCTGTGGGGACAGATGTCTGAAAAAGCAAACTTGGCTCAGGTAGGGGCCAAGGTAATGGCAGGCCTGATCTCCAGTCCGAGAGGGGAGATCCTCTGGATATCAAAGGAGGGCAAGTGGGAGGCAGTCGCTCAGGCTTTTGTCTCTGGGTGTTGCGTTCACAGTGGCCGTTCAGGGTAGGGGTTGCTTCAGGGGCCGAGGAAGAGCCTTCCTCTCGGGGGATTGTCCAAGCTCCCAAGTGTTTGGGTTCATTCTGTGGGAAGGGAAGAGTACTGTTTTCTGCCACAGGGGACCCCCCAGGAGAGGGACTCTAGAGCACAGCAGTGGGTTCCCTCAACTGGAATACACACCATCTAGTTAGTCCTGCGTGCCTATGGGCATGGCAAGCCACATATGCGGGCTCTTGGTCCAATCACTGAGAGGCGTTACTTGAATAAGGTAGTCACGCTGAGGGTCACAATGTGTGTTTGTGCCCAAGGCGGCCCTCACACATGGGCGTGGCCTCATGGGCCATGCCGTTTTCTCCTACACTGAAGGTTTGACTCACTGCCAGCAGCAAGGTTTCTTGCCATGGGGAAGGAGGGGTTCTGGCTTGTGCATCAGGTTCCCCCCTGTGCAGGGATTGGAGATAAGGTCTAGGTTCTGATGACTGAAAACCCAGGTTGGGAATGGATGGTGGCCTAAGGCAGTGGCGGGTCCAATGTGCTGGGTGTGCAGCCAGCTGTGTCGGTGTCTGTTGGAAGGTCTGGGCTCAGGCTATTTGGGACAGAGCATCACTGTTTAAGGTAGCCTATTCAATTGGGGTGTTGCCGAGGGCCAAGCAGTTTGATCCTCATTTGGGGTTTCTGGGCAGCACCATAGACAAAGTTTTTCTCCTAGGAGGCAGGCAGAGTGCTTCATTGTGGCCCCAGAATTCCCAGTAGGGAGGGTTTGTGGGCCAGGAGTGTGAGGACGGAAGTCTGGGAACACAAGCTAAAGTGAGGATTGGAGCCAAGGGCAGAGCAGGCCCACTAGGCAGAGGCTGAATCAAAATCTCCTGCATCTGAAGTCAGGCTGAGGATCAGACGTTGGCTGAGGCTGGAGTATGTGTCCATGATGGCACCTTCATGAAGCGGGGGCCTCATGAGGCCAAGGAAGTTTTCCCACGCTGAGTTTGGAGGTTGCCCCAAACCACCAGGTTTCCTTCTGTGGGACATTCGAGTCCTGTTGCATGGCTCCAGGACATACCATACGGAAGGACTGGAGAGCACGGTTCGAAGGATGGATCCCTGTACAGCATGCCTCGCATTCCCATTGGCCATTAGCCACAAGATATGTTTGATCTGCTGCCTCTGGGGCACGCTAACCAGGGGGCTGAGTTGAAATGGCCTCTCCTGAGGATGCGTCATAATGTGCGTTTGGGTCCATGGAAACCTTGGAATGTGCTGGTTGTTCAGTGGCCCTGCGGAACTCTCCTACCTGAAGGGTTTGATACATCCCCAGTAAGTAAGCTCCCCATGTGGAGACGAGAGAGGTTTGGTTTGGAGCCTCAGAAAAGCCCCGTGTGCTGGTCTACGAAAACAGACCTCTGAGGACGGACACATGGAAACCAAAGCTAAGGTTCAGATTAGGGCCTGGGGGCCTGTCCATTTCAACCTTCTGTCCCTGGGGACACTGTCTGAGAGTCTAAGTGGAGATAGTTGCTCCGCTGGTGTCAGAGAGCCCCTCTTAGTCCAGGGTGGCCTACACTATTGATGGCCTCAGGGGCCTTGGAGCTTTTCCCTAACCTGTAGGGTTGTGGTCAATGGATTGGGCACAATTTCCTTGGAGAGGGCAGGCACAATCTTTCGCTGTGGCTCCAGAGGCCCTAGCCTGGCGGTTGTGTGGGTCCAGGCTGAGGGCACAGAAGTCTGAAAACACAAACTCAGCTTATGAGTGGTGCCTAGGGTATGGCAGGCCGGATGTACAGCCCGAGAGGGAGCTCCTGGGCCTCTGAAACAAGGGCGAGTGGGAGGCGTTCCTTCAGGCTTTTGTCTCTGGATGTTGTGTCCGAGATAGCCGTGGATTGGAGGGGTGGCCTCAGGGACTGTGGACGAGTATCCCTCTCTGGGGATTTGTCCCAGCTCCCAAGAGTTTGGGGTCATTTTGTGGGAAGGGTGGAAAAGTGTTGTCTGGCTCACGTGTCTCTCCAAGAAAGGGATTCCAGAGCAGAGCCCCAGGTACGGGCGGGGCGACTGGAAAACTCAAACACTGGTGAGGATTGGGTGCATAGGGGCTTGGCAAGCCCCATATGCGGGCTCTTGGCCCAGGCCCTGACAGGCCTTTCTTTGACATGGGGCTCATGCTGAGGGTCAGAGTGTGAATTTGTGCCCAAGCAGCACTCAAGTTTGGGCGTGGCATCAGGGACCAGGAAGGTTTCTCCCACCCTGAAGGTGTGACTCCATGCCAAGAGCAAGCTTTACAGCCACGGGGAAGGAGGAGTTCTGTGTTGTGCTTGCGATACGCAGCTGTGTGGAGAATTGATATTATGTCTAGGTTCAGATATCTGAAAACCAAGGTTAGGAAGAGGTGACGGCATAAGACCATGGCGTGTCCGAAGTGCTGGGTGTGCGGCCAGCTGTCTCCTTGTCTGTCTGGACGTCTGGCTTCAGGCTGTGTCAGACAGAGCATGAGTGCCCAGAGCAGCCTATCCAGTTCGGGTACCGGTCGAGGCCCGAGCAGGTTGATCCTCATCTGGGTTTTCTGGAGAGAGCCCCACAGGGAAACGTCTTTCTTCCCTTGGGCAGACCCTGGGCTGGGTTGTGGTTCTGGAGTTCCTAGTCCGGAGGGCTTGTTTGCCAGGAGTGTGAGGAAGGAAGTCTGAAAACACAAGCTAGCGTGAGGTTTGGGACCGATGGCACGGCAGGCCCACTCTGAGAGGCTGAATCGAGATCTCCTGCACTGAGGTCATTTCAACTCTGAGACGTGCCTCAGGCTAGAGTTTTTGTCCAGCATGGCCTCTTCCTGAATGGTGTGGGGGCCTCATGAGGCCAGGAAGGTTTGCCTACGATGGGATTTGTGAACTACTCCAAACCTCAAGGTTTCCTTCTGCACGAAAGTCGAGTGCTATTGGATGGTTCCAGGAGGCCCCATACGGAAAGACTCGAGAGCAGGTGTCTAAGCATGGATGCCTGGGAACGCCACCTCATATTCCCACTCTTTAGTCAGGACAAGGCAGGCTCAATCTGCGGGCTCCTGGGTGAGCTACCCAGAGGGGAGAGTTGAAATGGACTCTCCTGAAGATGAGTCCTACTGTGGCTTGGTGGCCTGGGAGACCTTGGAATGTGGAGGTGGCTCAGGGACTCTGCAGGATTCTCCAACCTGAGGTGTTTGACACGGCTCCAACAAGGAAGCTTCCCATGTGGAGACGAGAGAAGTTCTGTTCAGTGCCTCAGGAAAGCCCCATATCCTGTTCTTCGAACCAAAGCCTCTGAGGAGTGACACCTGGAAAACAAAGCAAGAGTTGAGATTAGGGCCTAAGGGCCTGTCGGGCTCAACCTTCTATCTCTGTTGACATTTGTGTGCATGCCTTCATGGAGGTAGCAGCTCAGCTTGTGTCCGAAGGCCCCTGTGTGTGCAGGGAGGCTCCCGGTAATGGTATGTCCTCGGGGGCCTTGAGGTTTCTCATATTCTGGAGGTGTGTGGCCAAAGGAATGGACAGAGTTTCCCAGGAGAGAGCAGGCATGGTCCTGTGGTATGGCTCCAGAGGACCCAGCCTAGAGGCTGTGTTTGCCAGGGCTGTGGGGACAGATGTCTGAAAAAGCAAACTTGGCTCAGGTAGGGGCCAAGGTAATGGCAGGCATGATCTCCAGTCCGAGAGGGGAGATCCTCTGGATATCAAAGGAGGGCAAGTGGGAGGCAGTCGCTCAGGCTTTTGTCTCTGGGTGTTGCGTTCACAGTGGCCGTTCAGGGTAGGCGTTGCTTCAGGGGCCGAGGAAGAGCCTTCCTCTCGGGGGATTGTCCAAGCTCCCAAGTGTTTGGGTTCATTCTGTGGGAAGGGAAGAGTACTGTTTTCTGCCACAGGGGACCCCCCAGGAGAGGGACTCTAGAGCACAGCAGTGGGTTCCCTCAACTGGAATACACACCATCTAGTTAGTCCTGCGTGCATATGGGCATGGCAAGCCACATATGCGGGCTCTTGGTCCAATCACTGAGAGTCGTTACTTGAATAAGGTACTCACGCTGAGGGTCACAATGTGTGTTTGTGCCCAAGGCGGCCCTCACACATGGGCGTGGCCTCATGGGCCATGCCGTTTTCTCCTACACTGAAGGTTTGACTCACTGCCAGCAGCAAGGTTTCTTGCCATGGGGAAGGAGGGGTTCTGACTTGTGCATCAGGTTCCCCCCTGTGCAGGGATTGGAGATAAGGTCTAGGTTCTGATGACTGAAAACCCAGGTTGGGAATGGATGGTGGCCTAAGGCAGTGGCGGGTCCAATGTGCTGGGTGTGCAGCCAGCTGTGTCGGTGTCTGTTGGAAGGTCTGGGCTCAGGCTATTTGCGACAGAGCATCACTGTTTAAGGTAGCCTATGCAATTGGGGTGTTGCCGAGGGCCAAGCAGTTTGATCCTCATTTGGGGTTTCTGGGCAGCACCATAGACAAAGTTTTTCTCCTGGGAGGCAGGCAGAGTGCTTCATTGTGGCCCCAGAATTCCCAGTAGGGAGGGTTTGTGGGCCAGGAGTGTGAGGACGGAAGTCTGGGAACACAAGCTAAAGTGAGGATTGGAGCCAAGGGCAGAGCAGGCCCACTAGGCAGAGGCTGAATCAAAATCTCCTGCATCTGAAGTCAGGCTGAGGATCAGACGTTGGCTGAGGCTGGAGTATGTGTCCATGATGGCACCTTCATGAAGCGGGGGCCTCATGAGGCCAAGGAAGTTTTCCCACGCTGAGTTTGGAGGTTGCCCCAAACCACCAGGTTTCCTTCTGTGGGACATTCGAGTCCTGTTGCATGGCTCCAGGACATACCATACGGAAGGACTGGAGAGCACGGTTCGAAGGATGGATCCCTGTACAGCATGCCTCGCATTCCCATTGGCCATTAGCCACAAGATATGTTTGATCTGCTGCCTCTGGGGCACGCTAACCAGGGGGCTGAGTTGAAATGGCCTCTCCTGAGGATGCGTCATAATGTGCGTTTGGGTCCATGGAAACCTTGGAATGTGCTGGTTGTTCAGTGGCCCTGCGGAACTCTCCTACCTGAAGGGTTTGATACATCCCCAGTAAGTAAGCTCCCCATGTGGAGACGAGAGAGGTTTGGTTTGGAGCCTCAGAAAAGCCCCGTGTGCTGGTCTACGAAAACAGACCTCTGAGGACGGACACATGGAAACCAAAGCTAAGGTTCAGATTAGGGCCTGGGGGCCTGTCCATTTCAACCTTCTGTCCCTGGGGACACTGTCTGAGAGTCTAAGTGGAGATAGTTGCTCCGCTGGTGTCAGAGAGCCCCTCTTAGTCCAGGGTGGCCTACACTATTGATGGCCTCAGGGGCCTTGGAGCTTTTCCCTAACCTGTAGGGTTGTGGTCAATGGATTGGGCACAATTTCCTTGGAGAGGGCAGGCACAATCTTTCGCTGTGGCTCCAGAGGCCCTAGCCTGGCGGTTGTGTGGGTCCAGGCTGAGGGCACAGAAGTCTGAAAACACAAACTCAGCTTATGAGTGGTGCCTAGGGTATGGCAGGCCGGATGTACAGCCCGAGAGGGAGCTCCTGGGCCTCTGAAACAAGGGCGAGTGGGAGGCGTTCCTTCAGGCTTTTGTCTCTGGATGTTGTGTCCGAGATAGCCGTGGATTGGAGGGGTGGCCTCAGGGACTGTGGACGAGTATCCCTCTCTGGGGATTTGTCCCAGCTCCCAAGAGTTTGGGGTCATTTTGTGGGAAGGGTGGAAAAGTGTTGTCTGGCTCACGTGTCTCTCCAAGAAAGGGATTCCAGAGCAGAGCCCCAGGTACGGGCGGGGCGACTGGAAAACTCAAACACTGGTGAGGATTGGGTGCATAGGGGCTTGGCAAGCCCCATATGCGGGCTCTTGGCCCAGGCCCTGACAGGCCTTTCTTTGACATGGGGCTCATGCTGAGGGTCAGAGTGTGAATTTGTGCCCAAGCAGCACTCAAGTTTGGGCGTGGCATCAGGGACCAGGAAGGTTTCTCCCACCCTGAAGGTGTGACTCCATGCCAAGAGCAAGCTTTACAGCCACGGGGAAGGAGGAGTTCTGTGTTGTGCTTGCGATACCCAGCTGTGTGGAGAATTGATATTATGTCTAGGTTCAGATATCTGAAAACCAAGGTTAGGAAGAGGTGACGGCATAAGACCATGGCGTGTCCGAAGTGCTGGGTGTGCGGCCAGCTGTCTCCTTGTCTGTCTGGACGTCTGGCTTCAGGCTGTGTCAGACAGAGCATGAGTGCCCAGAGCAGCCTATCCAGTTCGGGTACCGGTCGAGGCCCGAGCAGGTTGATCCTCATCTGGGTTTTCTGGAGAGAGCCCCACAGGGAAACGTCTTTCTTCCCTTGGGCAGACCCTGGGCTGGGTTGTGGTTCTGGAGTTCCTAGTCCGGAGGGCTTGTTTGCCAGGAGTGTGAGGAAGGAAGTCTGAAAACACAAGCTAGCGTGAGGTTTGGGACCGATGGCACGGCAGGCCCACTCTGAGAGGCTGAATCGAGATCTCCTGCACTGAGGTCATTTCAACTCTGAGACGTGCCTCAGGCTAGAGTTTTTGTCCAGCATGGCCTCTTCCTGAATGGTGTGGGGGCCTCATGAGGCCAGGAAGGTTTGCCTACGATGGGATTTGTGAACTACTCCAAACCTCAAGGTTTCCTTCTGCACGAAAGTCGAGTGCTATTGGATGGTTCCAGGAGGCCCCATACGGAAAGACTCGAGAGCAGGTGTCTAAGCATGGATGCCTGGGAACGCCACCTCATATTCCCACTCTTTAGTCAGGACAAGGCAGGCTCAATCTGCGGGCTCCTGGGTTAGCTACCCAGAGGGGAGAGTTGAAATGGACTCTCCTGAAGATGAGTCCTACTGTGGCTTGGTGGCCTGGGAGACCTTGGAATGTGGAGGTGGCTCAGGGACTCTGCAGGATTCTCCAACCTGAGGTGTTTGACACGGCTCCAACAAGGAAGCTTCCCATGTGGAGACGAGAGAAGTTCTGTTCAGTGCCTCAGGAAAGCCCCATATCCTGTTCTTCGAACCAAAGCCTCTGAGGAGTGACACCTGGAAAACAAAGCAAGAGTTGAGATTAGGGCCTAAGGGCCTGTCGGGCTCAACCTTCTATCTCTGTTGACATCTGTGTGCATGCCTTATGGAGGTAGCAGCTCAGCTTGTGTCCGAAGGCCCCTGTGTGTGCAGGGAGGCTCCCGGTAATGGTATGTCCTCGGGGGCCTTGAGGTTTCTCATATTCTGGAGGTGTGTGGCCAAAGGAATGGACAGAGTTTCCCAGGAGAGAGCAGGCATGGTCCTGTGGTATGGCTCCAGAGGACCCAGCCTAGAGGCTGTGTTTGCCAGGGCTGTGGGGACAGATGTCTGAAAAAGCAAACTTGGCTCAGGTAGGGGCCAAGGTAATGGCAGGCCTGATCTCCAGTCCGAGAGGGGAGATCCTCTGGATATCCAAGGAGGGCAAGTGGGAGGCAGTCGCTCAGGCTTTTGTCTCTGGGTGTTGCGTTCACAGTGGCCGTTCAGGGTAGGGGTTGCTTCTGGGGCCGAGGAAGAGCCTTCCTCTCGGGGGATTGTCCAAGCTCCCAAGTGTTTGGGTTCATTCTGTGGGAAGGGAAGAGTACTGTTTTCTGCCACAGGGGACCCCCCAGGAGAGGGACTCTAGAGCACAGCAGTGGGTTCCCTCAACTGGAATACACACCATCTAGTTAGTCCTGCGTGCCTATGGGCATGGCAAGCCACATATGCGGGCTCTTGGTCCAATCACTGAGAGGCGTTACTTGAATAAGGTACTCACGCTGAGGGTCACAATGTGTGTTTGTGCCCAAGGCGGCCCTCACACATGGGCGTGGCCTCATGGGCCATGCTGTTTTCTCCTACACTGAAGGTTTGACTCACTGCCAGCAGCAAGGTTTCTTGCCATGGGGAAGGAGGGGTTCTGACTTGTGCATCAGGTTCCCCCCTGTGCAGGGATTGGAGATAAGGTCTAGGTTCTGATGACTGAAAACCCAGGTTGGGAATGGATGGTGGCCTAAGGCAGTGGCGGGTCCAATGTGCTGGGTGTGCAGCCAGCTGTGTCGGTGTCTGTTGGAAGGTCTGGGCTCAGGCTATTTGCGACAGAGCATCAGTGTTTAAGGTAGCCTATGCAATTGGGGTGTTGCCGAGGGCCAAGCAGTTTGATCCTCATTTGGGGTTTCTGGGCAGCCCCATAGACAAAGTTTTTCTCTTGGGAGGCAGGCGGAGTGCTTCATTGTGGCCCCACAATTCCCAGTAGGGAGGGTTTGTGGGCCAGGAGTGTGAGGACGGAAGTCTAGGAACACAAGCTAAAGTGAGGATTGGAGCCAAGGGCAGAGCAGGCCCACTAGGCAGAGGCTGAATCAAAATCTCCTGCATCTGAAGTCAGGCTGAGGATCAGACGTTGGCTGAGGCTGGAGTATGTGTCCATGATGGCACCTTCATGAAGCGGAGGCCTCATGAGGCCAAGGAAGTTTTCCCACGCTGAGTTTGGAGGTTGCCCCAAACCACCAGGTTTCTTTCTGTGGGACATTCGAGTCCTGTTGCATGGCTCCAGAACATACCATACGGAAGGACTGGAGAGCACGGTTCGAAGGATGGATCCCTGTACAGCATGCCTCGCATTCCCATTGGCCATTAGCCACAAGATATGTTTGATCTGCTGCCTCTGGGGCACGCTAACCAGGGGGATGAGTTGAAATGGCCTCTCCTGAGGATGCGTCATAATGTGCGTTTGGGTCCATGGAAACCTTGGAATGTGCTGGTTGTTCAGTGGCCCTGCGAAACTCTCCTACCTGAAGGGTTTGATACATCCCCAGTAAGTAAGCTCCCCATGTGGAGACGAGAGAGGTTTGGTTAGGAGCCTCAGAAAAGCCCCGTGTGCTGGTCTACGAAAACAGACCTCTGAGGACGGACACATGGAAACCAAAGCTAAGGTTCAGATTAGGGCCTGGGGGCCTGTCCATTTCTACCTTCTGTCTCTGGGGACACTGTCTGAGAGTCTAAGTGGAGATAGTTGCTCCGCTGGTGTCAGAGAGCCCCTCTTAGTCCAGGGTGGCCTACACTATTGATGGCCTCAGGGTCCTTGGAGCTTTTCCCTAACCTGTAGGGTTGTGGTCAGTGGATTGGGCACAATTTCCTTGGAGAGGGCAGGCACAATCTTTCTCTGTGGCTCCAGAGGCCCTAGCCTGGCGATTGTGTGGGTCCAGACTGAGGGCACAGAAGTCTGAAAACACAAACTCAGCTTATGAGTGGCGCCTAGGTTATGGCAGGCCGGATTTACAGCCCGAGAGGGAGCTCCTGGGCCTCTGAAACAAGGGCGAGTGGGAGGCGTTCCTTCAGGCTTTTGTCTCTGGATGTTGTGTCCGAGATAGCCGTGGATTGGAGGGGTGGCCTCAGGGACTGTGGACGAGTATCCCTCTCTGGGGATTTCTCCCAGCTCCCAAGAGTTTGGGGTCATTTTGTGGGAAGGTTGGAAAAGTGTTGTCTGGCTCACGTGTCTCTCCAAGAAAGGGATTCCAGAGCAGAGCCCCAGGTACGGGCGGGGCGACTGGAAAACTCAAACACTGGTGAGGATTGGGTGCATAGGGGCTTGGCAAGCCCCATATGCGGGCTCTTGGCCCAGGCCCTGACAGGCCTTTCTTTGACATGGGGCTCATGCTGAGGGTCAGAGTGTGAATTTGTGCCCAAGCAGCACTCAAGTTTGGGCGTGGCATCAGGGACCAGGAAGGTTTCTCCCACCCTGAAGGTGTGACTCCATGCCAAGAGCAAGCTTTACAGCCACGGGGAAGGAGGAGTTCTGTGTTGTGCTTGCGATACCCAGCTGTGTGGAGAATTGATATTATGTCTAGGTTCAGATATCTGAAAACCAAGGTTAGGAAGAGGTGACGGCATAAGACCATGGCGTGTCCGAAGTGCTGGGTGTGCGGCCAGCTGTCTCCTTGTCTGTCTGGACGTCTGGCTTCAGGCTGTGTCAGACAGAGCATGAGTGCCCAGAGCAGCCTATCCAGTTCGGGTACCGGTCGAGGCCCGAGCAGGTTGATCCTCATCTGGGTTTTCTGGAGAGAGCCCCACAGGGAAACGTCTTTCTTCCCTTGGGCAGACCCTGGGCTGGGTTGTGGTTCTGGAGTTCCTAGTCCGGAGGGCTTGTTTGCCAGGAGTGTGAGGAAGGAAGTCTGAAAACACAAGCTAGCGTGAGGTTTGGGACCGATGGCACGGCAGGCCCACTCTGAGAGGCTGAATCGAGATCTCCTGCACTGAGGTCATTTCAACTCTGAGACGTGCCTCAGGCTAGAGTTTTTGTCCAGCATGGCCTCTTCCTGAATGGTGTGGGGGCCTCATGAGGCCAGGAAGGTTTGCCTACGATGGGATTTGTGAACTACTCCAAACCTCAAGGTTTCCTTCTGCACGAAAGTCGAGTGCTATTGGATGGTTCCATGAGGCCCCATACGGAAAGACTCGAGAGCAGGTGTCTAAGCATGGATGCCTGGGAACGCCACCTCATATTCCCACTCTTTAGTCAGGACAAGGCAGGCTCAATCTGCGGGCTCCTGGGTGAGCTACCCAGAGGGGAGAGTTGAAATGGACTCTCCTGAAGATGAGTCCTACTGTGGCTTGGTGGCCTGGGAGACCTTGGAATGTGGAGGTGGCTCAGGGACTCTGCAGGATTCTCCAACCTGAGGTGTTTGACACGGCTCCAACAAGGAAGCTTCCCATGTGGAGACGAGAGAAGTTCTGTTCAGTGCCTCAGGAAAGCCCCATATCCTGTTCTTCGAACCAAAGCCTCTGAGGAGTGACACCTGGAAAACAAAGCAAGAGTTGAGATTAGGGCCTAAGGGCCTGTCGGGCTCAACCTTCTATCTCTTTTGACATCTGTGTGCATGCCTTCATGGAGGTAGCAGCTCAGCTTGTGTCCGAAGGCCCCTGTGTGTGCAGGGAGGCTCCCGGTAATGGTATGTCCTCGGGGGCCTTGAGGTTTCTCATATTCTGGAGGTGTGTGGCCAAAGGAATGGACAGAGTTTCCCAGGAGAGAGCAGGCATGGTCCTGTGGTATGGCTCCAGAGGACCCAGCCTAGAGGCTGTGTTTGCCAGGGCTGTGGGGACAGATGTCTGAAAAAGCAAACTTAGCTCAGGTAGGGGCCAAGGTAATGGCAGGCCTGATCTCCAGTCCGAGAGGGGAGATCCTCTGGATATCAAAGGAGGGCAAGTGGGAGGCAGTCGCTCAGGCTTTTGTCTCTGGGTGTTGCGTTCACAGTGGCCGTTCAGGGTAGGGGTTGCTTCAGGGGCCGAGGAAGAGCCTTCCTCTCGGGGGATTGTCCAAGCTCCCAAGTGTTTGGGTTCATTCTGTGGGAAGGGAAGAGTACTGTTTTCTGCCACAGGGGACCCCCCAGGAGAGGGACTCTAGAGCACAGCAGTGGGTTCCCTCAACTGGAATACACACCATCTAGTTAGTCCTGCGTGCCTATGGGCATGGCAAGCCACATATGCGGGCTCTTGGTCCAATCACTGAGAGGCGTTACTTGAATAAGGTACTCACGCTGAGGGTCACAATGTGTGTTTGTGCCCAAGGCGGCCCTCACACATGGGCGTGGCCTCATGGGCCATGCCGTTTTCTCCTACACTGAAGGTTTGACTCACTGCCAGCAGCAAGGTTTCTTGCCATGGGGAAGGAGGGGTTCTGACTTGTGCATCAGGTTCCCCCCTGTGCAGGGATTGGAGATAAGGTCTAGGTTCTGATGACTGAAAACCCAGGTTGGGAATGGATGGTGGCCTAAGGCAGTGGCGGGTCCAATGTGCTGGGTGTGCAGCCAGCTGTGTCGGTGTCTGTTGGAAGGTCTGGGCTCAGGCTATTTGCGACAGAGCATCAGTGTTTAAGGTAGCCTATGCAATTGGGGTGTTGCCGAGGGCCAAGCAGTTTGATCCTCATTTGGGGTTTCTGGGCAGCACCATAGACAAAGTTTTCTCCTGGGAGACAGGCGGAGTGCTTCATTGTGGCCCCAGAATTCCCAGTAGGGAGGGTTTGTGGGCCAGGAGTGTGAGGACGGAAGTCTAGGAACACAAGCTAAAGTGAGGATTGGAGCCAAGGGCAGAGCAGGCCCACTAGGCAGAGGCTGAATCAAAATCTCCTGCATCTGAAGTCAGGCTGAGGATCAGACGTTGGCTGAGGCTGGAGTATGTGTCCATGATGGCACCTTCATGAAGCGGGGGCCTCATGAGGCCAAGGAAGTTTTCCCACGCTGAGTTTGGAGGTTGCCCCAAACCACCAGGTTTCCTTCTGTGGGACATTCGAGTCCTGTTGCATGGCTCCAGGACATACCATACGGAAGGACTGGAGAGCACGGTTCGAAGGATGGATCCCTGTACAGCATGCCTCGCATTCCCATTGGCCATTAGCCACAAGATATGTTTGATCTGCTGCCTCTGGGGCACGCTAACCAGGGGGCTGAGTTGAAATGGCCTCTCCTGAGGATGCATCATAATGTGTGTTTGGGTCCATGGCAACCTTGGAATGTGCTGGTTGTTCAGTGGCCCTGCGGAACTCTCCTACCTGAAGGGTTTGATACATCCCCAGTAAGTAAGCTCCCCATGTGGAGACGAGAGAGGTTTGGTTTGGAGCCTCAGAAAAGCCCCGTGTGCTGGTCTACGAAAACAGACCTCTGAGGACGGACACATGGAAACCAAAGCTAAGGTTCAGATTAGAGCCTGGGGGCCTGTCCATTTAAACCTTCTATCTCTGGGGACACTGTCTGAGAGTCTAAGTGGAGATAGTTGCTCCGCTGGTGTCAGAGAGCCCCTCTTAGTCCAGGGTGGCCTACACTATTGATGGCCTCAGGGGCCTTGGAGCTTTTCCCTAACCTGTAGGGTTGTGGTCAATGGATTGGGCACAATTTCCTTGGAGAGGGCAGGCACAATCTTTCGCTGTGGCTCCAGAGGCCCTAGCCTGGCGGTTGTGTGGGTCCAGACTGAGGGCACAGAAGTCTGAAAACACAAACTCAGCTTATGAGTGGCGCCTAGGGTATGGCAGGCCGGATGTACAGCCCGAGAGGGAGCTCCTGGGCCTCTGAAACAAGGGCGAGTGGGAGGCGTTCCTTCAGGCTTTTGTCTCTGGATGTTGTGTCCGAGATAGCCGTGGATTGGAGGGGTGGCCTCAGGGACTGTGGACGAGTATCCCTCTCTGGGGATTTGTCCCAGCTCCCAAGAGTTTGGGGTCATTTTGTGGGAAGGGTGGAAAAGTGTTGTCTGGCTCACGTGTCTCTCCAAGAAAGGGATTCCAGAGCAGAGCCCCAGGTACGGGCGGGGCGACTGGAAAACTCAAACACTGGTGAGGATTGGGTGCATAGGGGCTTGGCAAGCCCCATATGCGGGCTCTTGGCCCAGGCCCTGACAGGCCTTTCTTTGACATGGGGCTCATGCTGAGGTTCAGAGTGTGAATTTGTGCCCAAGCAGCACTCAAGTTTGGGCGTGGCATCAGGGACCAGGAAGGTTTCTCCCACCCTGAAGGTGTGACTCCATGCCAAGAGCAAGCTTTACAGCCACGGGGAAGGAGGAGTTCTGTGTTGTGCTTGCGATACCCAGCTGTGTGGAGAATTGATATAATGTCTAGGTTCAGATATCTGAAAACCAAGGTTAGGAAGAGGTGACGGCATAAGACCATGGCGTGTCCGAAGTGCTGGGTGTGCGGCCAGCTGTCTCCTTGTCTGTCTGGACGTCTGGCTTCAGGCTGTGTCAGACAGAGCATGAGTGCCCAGAGCAGCCTATCCAGTTCGGGTACCGGTCGAGGCCCGAGCAGGTTGATCCTCATCTGGGTTTTCTGGAGAGAGCCCCACAGGGAAACGTCTTTCTTCCCTTGGGCAGACCCTGGGCTGGGTTGTGGTTCTGGAGTTCCTAGTCCGGAGGGCTTGTTTGCCAGGAGTGTGAGGAAGGAAGTCTGAAAACACAAGCTAGCGTGAGGTTTGGGACCGATGGCACGGCAGGCCCACTCTGAGAGGCTGAATCGAGATCTCCTGCACTGAGGTCATTTCAACTCTGAGACGTGCCTCAGGCTAGAGTTTTTGTCCAGCATGGCCTCTTCCTGAATGGTGTGGGGGCCTCATGAGGCCAGGAAGGTTTGCCTACGATGGGATTTGTGAACTACTCCAAACCTCAAGGTTTCCTTCTGCACGAAAGTCGAGTGCTATTGGATGGTTCCAGGAGGCCCCATACGGAAAGACTCGAGAGCAGGTGTCTAAGCATGGATGCCTGGGAACGCCACCTCATATTCCCACTCTTTAGTCAGGACAAGGCAGGCTCAATCTGCGGGCTCCTGGGTGAGCTACCCAGAGGGGAGAGTTGAAATGGACTCTCCTGAAGATGAGTCCTACTGTGGCTTGGTGGCCTGGGAGACCTTGGAATGTGGAGGTGGCTCAGGGACTCTGCAGGATTCTCCAACCTGAGGTGTTTGACACGGCTCCAACAAGGAAGCTTCCCATGTGGAGACGAGAGAAGTTCTGTTCAGTGCCTCAGGAAAGCCCCATATCCTGTTCTTCGAACCAAAGCCTCTGAGGAGTGACACCTGGAAAACAAAGCAAGAGTTGAGATTAGGGCCTAAGTGCCTGTCGGGCTCAACCTTCTATCTCTGTTGACATCGGTGTGCATGCCTTCATGGAGGTAGCAGCTCCGCTTGTGTCCGAAGGCCCCTGTGTGTGCAGGGAGGCTCCCGGTAATGGTATGTCCTCGGGGGCCTTGAGGTTTCTCATATTCTGGAGGTGTGTGGCCAAAGGAATGGACAGAGTTTCCCAGGAGAGAGCAGGCATGGTCCTGTGGTATGGCTCCAGAGGACCCAGCCTAGAGGCTGTGTTTGCCAGGGCTGTGGGGACAGATGTCTGAAAAAGCAAACTTGGCTCAGGTAGGGGCCAAGGTAATGGCAGGCCTGATCTCCAGTCCGAGAGGGGAGATCCTCTGGATATCCAAGGAGGGCAAGTGGGAGGCAGTCGCTCAGGCTTTTGTCTCTGGGTGTTGTGGTCACAGTGGCCGTTCAGGGTAGGGGTTGCTTCAGGGGCCGAGGAAGAGCCTTCCTCTCGGGGGATTGTCCAAGCTCCCAAGTGTTTGGGTTCATTCTGTGGGAAGGGAAGAGTACTGCTTTCTGCCACAGGGGACCCCCCAGGAGAGGGACTCTAGAGCACAGCAGTGGGTTCCCTCAACTGGAATACACACCATCTAATTAGTCCTGCGTGCCTATGGGCATGGCAAGCCACATATGCGGGCTCTTGGTCCAATCACTGAGAGGCGTTACTTGAATAAGGTACTCACGCTGAGGGTCACAATGTGTGTTTGTGCCCAAGGCGGCCCTCACACATGGGCGTGGCCTCATGGGCCATGCCGTTTTCTCCTACACTGAAGGTTTGACTCACTGCCAGCAGCAAGGTTTCTTGCCATGGGGAAGGAGGGGTTCTGACTTGTGCATCAGGTTCCCCCCTGTGCAGGGATTGGAGATAAGGTCTAGGTTCTGATGACTGAAAACCCAGGTTGGGAATGGATGGTGGCCTAAGGCAGTGGCGGGTCCAATGTGCTGGGTGTGCAGCCAGCTGTGTCGGTGTCTGTTGGAAGGTCTGGGCTCAGGCTATTTGCGACAGAGCATCACTGTTTAAGGTAGCCTATGCAATTGGGGTGTTGCCGAGGGCCAAGCAGTTTGATCCTCATTTGGGGTTTCTGGGCAGCACCATAGACAAAGTTTTTCTCCTGGGAGGCAGGCGGAGTGCTTCATTGTGGCCCCAGAATTCCCAGTAGGGAGGGTTTGTGGGCCAGGAGTGTGAGGACAGAAGTCTAGGAACACAAGCTAAAGTGAGGATTGGAGCCAAGGGCAGAGCAGGCCCACTAGGCAGAGGCTGAATCAAAATCTCCTGCATCTGAAGTCAGGCTGAGGATCAGACGTTGGCTGAGGCTGGAGTATGTGTCCATGATGGCACCTTCATGAAGCGGGGGCCTCATGAGGCCAAGGAAGTTTTCCCACGCTGAGTTTGGAGGTTGCCCCAAACCACCAGGTTTCCTTCTGTGGGACATTCGAGTCCTGTTGCATGGCTCCAGGACATACCATACGGAAGGACTGGAGAGCACGGTTCGAAGGATGGATCCCTGTACAGCATGCCTCGCATTCCCATTGGCCATTAGCCACAAGATATGTTTGATCTGCTGCCTCTGGGGCACGCTAACCAGGGGGCTGAGTTGAAATGGCCTCTCCTGAGGATGCGTCATAATGTGCGTTTGGGTCCATGGAAACCTTGGAATGTGCTGGTTGTTCAGTGGCCCTGCGGAACTCTCCTACCTGAAGGGTTTGATACATCCCCAGTAAGTAAGCTCCCCATGTGGAGGCGAGAGAGGTTTGGTTTGGTGCCTCAGAAAAGACCCGTGTGCTGGTCTACGAAAACAGACCTCTGAGGACGGACACATGGAAACCAAAGCTAAGGTTCAGATTAGGGCCTGGGGGCCTGTCCATTTCAACCTTCTGTCTCTGGGGACACTGTCTGAGAGTCTAAGTGGAGATAGTTGCTCCGCTGGTGTCAGAGAGCCCCTCTTAGTCCAGGGTGGCCTACACTATTGATGGCCTCAGGGGCCTTGGAGCTTTTCCCTAACCTGTAGGGTTGTGGTCAATGGATTGGGCACAATTTCCTTGGAGAGGGCAGGCACAATCTTTCGCTGTGGCTCCAGAGGCCCTAGCCTGGCGGTTGTGTGGGTCCAGGCTGAGGGCACAGAAGTCTGAAAACACAAACTCAGCTTATGAGTGGCGCCTAGGGTATGGCAGGCCGGATGTACAGCCCGAGAGGGAGCTCCTGGGCCTCTGAAACAAGGGCGAGTGGGAGGCGTTCCTTCAGGCTTTTGTCTCTGGATGTTGTGTCCGAGATAGCCGTGGATTGGAGGGGTGGCCTCAGGGACTGTGGACGAGTATCCCTCTCTGGGGATTTGTCCCAGCTCCCAAGAGTTTGGGGTCATTTTGTGGGAAGGGTGGAAAAGTGTTGTCTGGCTCACGTGTCTCTCCAAGAAAGGGATTCCAGAGCAGAGCCCCAGGTACGGGCGGGGCGACTGGAAAACTCAAACACTGGTGAGGATTGGGTGCATAGGGGCTTGGCAAGCCCCATATGCGGGCTCTTGGCCCAGGCCCTGACAGGCCTTTCTTTTGACATGGGGCTCATGCTGAGGGTCAGAGTGTGAATTTGTGCCCAAGCAGCACTCAAGTTTGGGCGTGGCATCAGGGACCAGGAAGGTTTCTCCCACCCTGAAGGTGTGACTCCATGCCAAGAGCAAGCTTTACAGCCACGGGGAAGGAGGAGTTCTGTGTTGTGCTTGCGATACCCAGCTGTGTGGAGAATTGATATAATGTCTAGGTTCAGATATCTGAAAACCAAGGTTAGGAAGTGGTGACGGCATAAGACCATAGCGTGTCCGAAGTGCTGGGTGTGCGGCCAGCTGTCTCCTTGTCTGTCTGGACGTCTGGCTTCAGGCTGTGTCAGACAGAGCATGAGTGCCCAGAGCAGCCTATCCAGTTCGGGTACCGGTCGAGGCCCGAGCAGGTTGATCCTCATCTGAGTTTTCTGGAGAGAACCCCACAGGGAAACGACTTTCTTCCCTTGGGCAGACCCTGGGCTGGGTTGTGGTTCTGGAGTTCCTAGTCTGGAGGGCTTGTTTGCCAGGAGTGTGAGGAAGGAATTCTGAAAACACAAGCTAGCGTGAGGTTTGGGACCGATGGCACGGCAGGCCCACTCTGAGAGGCTGAATCGAGATCTCCTGCACTGAGGTCATTTCAACTCTGAGACGTGCCTCAGGCTAGAGTTTTTGTCCAGCATGGCCTCTTCCTGAATGGTGTGGGGGCCTCATGAGGCCAGGAAGGTTTGCCTACGATGGGATTTGTGAACTACTCCAAACCTCAAGGTTTCCTTCTGCACGAAAGTCGAGTGCTATTGGATGGTTCCAGGAGGCCCCATACGGAAAGACTCGAGAGCAGGTGTCTAAGCATGGATGCCTGGGAACGCCACCTCATATTCCCACTCTTTAGTCAGGACAAGGCAGGCTCAATCTGCGGGCTCCTGGGTGAGCTACCCAGAGGGGAGAGTTGAAATGGACTCTCCTGAAGATGAGTCCTACTGTGGCTTGGTGGCCTGGGAGACCTTGGAATGTGGAGGTGGCTCAGGGACTCTGCAGGATTCTCCAACCTGAGGTGTTTGACACGGCTCCAACAAGGAAGCTTCCCAGGTGGAGACGAGAGAAGTTCTGTTCAGTGCCTCAGGAAAGCCCCATATCCTGTTCTTCGAACCAAAGCCTCTGAGGAGTGACACCTGGAAAACCAAGCAAGAGTTGAGATTAGGGCCTAAGGGCCTGTCGGGCTCAACCTTCTATCTCTGTTGACATCTGTGTGCATGCCTTCATGGAGGTAGCAGCTCCGCTTGTGTCCGAAGGCCCCTGTGTGTGCAGGGAGGCTCCCGGTAATGGTATGTCCTCGGGGGCCTTGAGGTTTCTCATATTCTGGAGGTGTGTGGCCAAAGGAATGGACAGAGTTTCCCAGGAGATAGCAGGCATGGTCCTGTGGTATGGCTCTAGAGGACCCAGCCTAGAGGCTGTGTTTGCCAGGGCTGTGGGGACAGATGTCTGAAAAAGCAAACTTGGCTCAGGTAGGGGCCAAGGTAATGGCAGGCCTGATCTCCAGTCCGAGAGGGGAGATCCTCTGGATATCAAAGGAGGGCAAGTGGGAGGCAGTCGCTCAGGCTTTTGTCTCTGGGTGTTGCGTTCACAGTGGCCGTTCAGGGTAGGGGTTGCTTCAGGGGCCGAGGAAGAGCCTTCCTCTCGGGGGATTGTCCAAGCTCCCAAGTGTTTGGGTTCATTCTGTGGGAAGGGAAGAGTACTGTTTTCTGCCACAGGGGACCCCCCAGGAGAGGGACTCTAGAGCACAGCAGTGGGTTCCCTCAACTGGAATACACACCATCTAGTTAGTCCTGCGTGCCTATGGGCATGGCAAGCCACATATGCGGGCTCTTGGTCCAATCACTGAGAGGCGTTACTTGAATAAGGTACTCACGCTGAGGGTCACAATGTGTGTTTGTGCCCAAGGCGGCCCTCACACATGGGCGTGGCCTCAGGGGCCGTGCCGTTTTCTCCTACACTGAAGGTTTGACTCACTGCCAGCAGCAAGGTTTCTTGCCATGGGGAAGGAGGGGTTCTGACTTGTGCATCAGGTTCCCCCCTGTGCAGGGATTGGAGATAAGGTCTAGGTTCTGATGACTGAAAACCCAGGTTGGGAATGGATGGTGGCCTAAGGCAGTGGCGGGTCCAATGTGCTGGGTGTGCAGCCAGCTGTGTCGGTGTCTGTTGGAAGGTCTGGGCTCAGGCTATTTGCGACAGAGCATCAGTGTTTAAGGTAGCCTATGCAATTGGGGTGTTGCCGAGGGCCAAGCAGTTTGATCCTCATTTGGGGTTTCTGGGCAGCACCATAGACAAAGTTTTTCTCCTGGGAGGCAGGCGGAGTGCTTCATTGTGGCCCCAGAATTCCCAGTAGGGAGGGTTTGTGGGCCAGGAGTGTGAGGACGGAAGTCTAGGAACAAAAGCTAAAGTGAGGATTGGAGCCAAGGGCAGAGCAGGCCCACTAGGCAGAGGCTGAATCAAAATCTCCTGCATCTGAAGTCAGGCTGAGGATCAGACGTTGGCTGAGGTTGGAGTATGTGTCCATGATGGCACCTTCATGAAGCGGGGGCCTCATGAGGCCAAGGAAGTTTTCCCACGCTGAGTTTGGAGGTTGCCCCAAACCACCAGGTTTCCTTCTGTGGGACATTCGAGTCCTGTTGCATGGCTCCAGGACATACCATACAGAAGGACTGGAGAGCACGGTTCGAAGGATGGATCCCTGTACAGCATGCCTCGCATTCCCATTGGCCATTAGCCACAAGATATGTTTGATCTGCTGCCTCTGGGGCACGCTAACCAGGGGGCTGAGTTGAAATGGCCTCTCCTGAGGATGCGTCATAATGTGCGTTTGGGTCCATGGAAACCTTGGAATGTGCTGGTTGTTCAGTGGCCCTGCGGAACTCTCCTACCTGAAGGGTTTGATACATCCCCAGTAAGTAAGCTCCCCATGTGGAGACGAGAGAGTTTTGGTTTGGAGCCTCAGAAAAGCCCCGTGTGCTGGTCTACGAAAACAGACCTCTGAGGACGGACACATGGAAACCAAAGCTAAGGTTCAGATTAGGGCCTGGGGGCCTGTCCATTTCAACCTTCTGTCTCTGGGGACACTGTCTGAGAGTCTAAGTGGAGATAGTTGCTCCGCTGGTGTCAGAGAGCCCCTCTTAGTCCAGGGTGGCCTACACTATTGATGGCCTCAGGGGCCTTGGAGCTTTTCCCTAACCTGTAGGGTTGTGGTCAATGGATTGGGCACAATTTCCTTGGAGAGGGCAGGCACAATCTTTCGCTGTGGCTCCAGAGGCCCTAGCTTGGCGGTTGTGTGGGTCCAGGCTGAGGGCACAGAAGTCTGAAAACACAAACTCAGCTTATGAGTGGCGCCTAGGGTATGGCAGGCCGGATGTACAGCCCGATAGGGAGCTCCTGGGCCTCTGAAACAAGGGCGAGTGGGAGGCGTTCCTTCAGGCTTTTGTCTCTGGATGTTGTGTCCGAGATAGCCGTGGATTGGAGGGGTGGCCTCAGGGACTGTGGACGAGTATCCCTCTCTGGGGATTTGTCCCAGCTCCCAAGAGTTTGGGGTCATTTTGTGGGAAGGGTGGAAAAGTGTTGTCTGGCTCACGTGTCTCTCCAAGAAAGGGATTCCAGAGCAGAGCCCCAGGTACGGGCGGGGCGACTGGAAAACTCAAACACTGGTGAGGATTGGGTGCATAGGGGCTTGGCAAGCCCCATATGCGGGCTCTTGGCCCAGGCCCTGACAGGCCTTTCTTTGACATGGGGCTCATGCTGAGGGTCAGAGTGTGAATTTGTGCCCAAGCAGCACTCAAGTTTGGGCGTGGCATCAGGGACCAGGAAGGTTTCTCCCACCCTGAAGGTGTGACTCCATGCCAGAGCAAGCTTTACAGCCACGGGGAAGGAGGAGTTCTGTGTTGTGCTTGCGATACCCAGCTGTGTGGAGAATTGATATTATGTCTAGGTTCAGATATCTGAAAACCAAGGTTAGGAAGAGGTGACGGCATAAGACCATGGCGTGTCCGAAGTGCTGGGTGTGCGGCCAGCTGTCTCCTTGTCTGTCTGGACGTCTGGCTTCAGGCTGTGTCAGACAGAGCATGAGTGCCCAGAGCAGCCTATCCAGTTCGGGTACCGGTCGAGGCCCGAGCAGGTTGATCCTCATCTGAGTTTTCTGGAGAGAACCCCACAGGGAAACGACTTTCTTCCCTTGGGCAGACCCTGGGCTGGGTTGTGGTTCTGGAGTTCCTAGTCTGGAGGGCTTGTTTGCCAGGAGTGTGAGGAAGGAATTCTGAAAACACAAGCTAGCGTGAGGTTTGGGACCGATGGCACGGCAGGCCCACTCTGAGAGGCTGAATCGAGATCTCCTGCACTGAGGTCATTTCAACTCTGAGACGTGCCTCAGGCTAGAGTTTTTGTCCAGCATGGCCTCTTCCTGAATGGTGTGGGGGCCTCATGAGGCCAGGAAGGTTTGCCTACGATGGGATTTGTGAACTACTCCAAACCTCAAGGTTTCCTTCTGCACGAAAGTCGAGTGCTATTGGATGGTTCCAGGAGGCCCCATACGGAAAGACTCGAGAGCAGGTGTCTAAGCATGGATGCCTGGGAACGCAACCTCATATTCCCACTCTTTAGTCAGGACAAGGCAGGCTCAATCTGCGGGCTCCTGGGTGAGCTACCCAGAGGGGAGAGTTGAAATGGACTCTCCTGAAGATGAGTCCTACTGTGGCTTGGTGGCCTGGGAGACCTTGGAATGTGGAGGTGGCTCAGGGACTCTGCAGGATTCTCCAACCTGAGGTGTTTGACACGGCTCCAACAAGGAAGCTTCCCAGGTGGAGACGAGAGAAGTTCTGTTCAGTGCCTCAGGAAAGCCCCATATCCTGTTCTTCGAACCAAAGCCTCTGAGGAGTGACACCTGGAAAACAAAGCAAGAGTTGAGATTAAAGCCTAAGGGCCTGTCGGGCTCAACCTTCTATCTCTGTTGACATCTGTGTGCATGCCTTCATGGAGGTAGCAGCTCCGCTTGTGTCCGAAGGCCCCTGTGTGTGCAGGGAGGCTCCCGGTAATGGTATGTCCTCGGGGGCCTTGAGGTTTCTCATATTCTGGAGGTGTGTGGCCAAAGGAATGGACAGAGTTTCCCAGGAGATAGCAGGCATGGTCCTGTGGTATGGCTCTAGAGGACCCAGCCTAGAGGCTGTGTTTGCCAGGGCTGTGGGGACAGATGTCTGAAAAAGCAAACTTGGCTCAGGTAGGGGCCAAGGTAATGGCAGGCCTGATCTCCAGTCCGAGAGGGGAGATCCTCTGGATATCAAAGGAGGGCAAGTGGGAGGCAGTCGCTCAGGCTTTTGTCTCTGGGTGTTGCGTTCACAGTGGCCGTTCAGGGTAGGGGTTGCTTCAGGGGCCGAGGAAGAGCCTTCCTCTCGGGGGATTGTCCAAGCTCCCAAGTGTTTGGGTTCATTCTGTGGGAAGGGAAGAGTACTGTTTTCTGCCACAGGGGACCCCCCAGGAGAGGGACTCTAGAGCACAGCAGTGGGTTCCCTCAACTGGAATACACACCATCTAGTTAGTCCTGCGTGCCTATGGGCATGGCAAGCCACATATGCGGGCTCTTGGTCCAATCACTGAGAGGCGTTACTTGAATAAGGTACTCACGCTGAGGGTCACAATGTGTGTTTGTGCCCAAGGCGGCCCTCACACATGGGCGTGGCCTCAGGGGCCGTGCCGTTTTCTCCTACACTGAAGGTTTGACTCACTGCCAGCAGCAAGGTTTCTTGCCATGGGGAAGGAGGGGTTCTGACTTGTGCATCAGGTTCCCCCCTGTGCAGGGATTGGAGATAAGGTCTAGGTTCTGATGACTGAAAACCCAGGTTGGGAATGGATGGTGGCCTAAGGCAGTGGCGGGTCCAATGTGCTGGGTGTGCAGCCAGCTGTGTCGGTGTCTGTTGGAAGGTCTGGGCTCAGGCTATTTGCGACAGAGCATCAGTGTTTAAGGTAGCCTATGCAATTGGGGTGTTGCCGAGGGCCAAGCAGTTTGATCCTCATTTGGGGTTTCTGGGCAGCACCATAGACAAAGTTTTTCTCCTGGGAGGCAGGCGGAGTGCTTCATTGTGGCCCCAGAATTCCCAGTAGGGAGGGTTTGTGGGCCAGGAGTGTGAGGACGGAAGTCTAGGAACAAAAGCTAAAGTGAGGATTGGAGCCAAGGGCAGAGCAGGCCCACTAGGCAGAGGCTGAATCAAAATCTCCTGCATCTGAAGTCAGGCTGAGGATCAGACGTTGGCTGAGGTTGGAGTATGTGTCCATGATGGCACCTTCATGAAGCGGGGGCCTCATGAGGCCAAGGAAGTTTTCCCACGCTGAGTTTGGAGGTTGCCCCAAACCACCAGGTTTCCTTCTGTGGGACATTCGAGTCCTGTTGCATGGCTCCAGGACATACCATACAGAAGGACTGGAGAGCACGGTTCGAAGGATGGATCCCTGTACAGCATGCCTCGCATTCCCATTGGCCATTAGCCACAAGATATGTTTGATCTGCTGCCTCTGGGGCACGCTAACCAGGGGGCTGAGTTGAAATGGCCTCTCCTGAGGATGCGTCATAATGTGCGTTTGGGTCCATGGAAACCTTGGAATGTGCTGGTTGTTCAGTGGCCCTGCGGAACTCTCCTACCTGAAGGGTTTGATACATCCCCAGTAAGTAAGCTCCCCATGTGGAGACGAGAGAGTTTTGGTTTGGAGCCTCAGAAAAGCCCCGTGTGCTGGTCTACGAAAACAGACCTCTGAGGACGGACACATGGAAACCAAAGCTAAGGTTCAGATTAGGGCCTGGGGGCCTGTCCATTTCAACCTTCTGTCTCTGGGGACACTGTCTGAGAGTCTAAGTGGAGATAGTTGCTCCGCTGGTGTCAGAGAGCCCCTCTTAGTCCAGGGTGGCCTACACTATTGATGGCCTCAGGGGCCTTGGAGCTTTTCCCTAACCTGTAGGGTTGTGGTCAATGGATTGGGCACAATTTCCTTGGAGAGGGCAGGCACAATCTTTCGCTGTGGCTCCAGAGGCCCTAGCTTGGCGGTTGTGTGGGTCCAGGCTGAGGGCACAGAAGTCTGAAAACACAAACTCAGCTTATGAGTGGCGCCTAGGGTATGGCAGGCCGGATGTACAGCCCGATAGGGAGCTCCTGGGCCTCTGAAACAAGGGCGAGTGGGAGGCGTTCCTTCAGGCTTTTGTCTCTGGATGTTGTGTCCGAGATAGCCGTGGATTGGAGGGGTGGCCTCAGGGACTGTGGACGAGTATCCCTCTCTGGGGATTTGTCCCAGCTCCCAAGAGTTTGGGGTCATTTTGTGGGAAGGGTGGAAAAGTGTTGTCTGGCTCACGTGTCTCTCCAAGAAAGGGATTCCAGAGCAGAGCCCCAGGTACGGGCGGGGCGACTGGAAAACTCAAACACTGGTGAGGATTGGGTGCATAGGGGCTTGGCAAGCCCCATATGCGGGCTCTTGGCCCAGGCCCTGACAGGCCTTTCTTTGACATGGGGCTCATGCTGAGGGTCAGAGTGTGAATTTGTGCCCAAGCAGCACTCAAGTTTGGGCGTGGCATCAGGGACCAGGAAGGTTTCTCCCACCCTGAAGGTGTGACTCCATGCCAAGAGCAAGCTTTACAGCCACGGGGAAGGAGGAGTTCTGTGTTGTGCTTGCGATACCCAGCTGTGTGGAGAATTGATATAATGTCTAGGTTCAGATATCTGAAAACCAAGGTTAGGAAGAGGTGACGGCATAAGACCATGGCGTGTCCGAAGTGCTGGGTGTGCGGCCAGCTGTCTCCTTGTCTGTCTGGACGTCTGGCTTCAGGCTGTGTCAGACAGAGCATGAGTGCCCAGAGCAGCCTATCCAGTTCGGGTACCGGTCGAGGCCCGAGCAGGTTGATCCTCATCTGGGTTTTCTGGAGAGAGCCCCACAGGGAAACGTTTTACTTTTCTTGGGCAGACCCTGGGCTGGGTTGTGGTTCTGGAGTTCCTAGTCCGGAGGGCTTGTTTGCCAGGAGTGTGAGGAAGGAAGTCTGAAAACACAAGGTAGCGTGAGGTTTGGGACCGATGGCACGGCAGGCCCACTCTGAGAGGCTGAATCGAGATCTCCTGCACTGAGGTCATTTCAACTCTGAGACGTGCCTCAGGCTAGAGTTTTTGTCCAGCATGGCCTCTTCCTGAATGGTGTGGGGGCCTCATGAGGCCAGGAAGGTTTGCCTACGATGGGATTTGTGAACTACTCCAAACCTCAAGGTTTCCTTCTGCACGAAAGTCGAGTGCTATTGGATGGTTCCAGGAGGCCCCATACGGAAAGACTCGAGAGCAGGTGTCTAAGCATGGATGCCTGGGAACGCAACCTCATATTCCCACTCTTTAGTCAGGACAAGGCAGGCTCAATCTGCGGGCTCCTGGGTGAGCTACTCAGAGGGGAGAGTTGAAATGGACTCTCCTGAAGATGAGTCCTACTGTGGCTTGGTGGCCTGGGAGACCTTGGAATGTGGAGGTGGCTCAGGGACTCTGCAGGATTCTCCAACCTGAGGTGTTTGACACGGCTCCAACAAAAAAGCTTCCAATGTGGAGACGAGAGAAGTTCTGTTCAGTGCCTCAGGAAAGCCCCATATCCTGTCCTTCGAACCAAAGCCTCTGAGGAGTGACACCTGCAAAACAAAGCAAGAGTTGAGATTAGGGCCTAAGGGCCTGTCCGGCTCAACCTTCTATCTCTGTTGACATCTGTGTGCATGCCTTCATGGAGGTAGCAGCTCAGCTTGTGTCCGAAGGCCCCTGTGTGTGCAGGGAGGCTCCCGGTAATGGTATGTCCTCGGGGGCCTTGAGGTTTCTCATATTCTGGAGGTGTGTGGCCAAAGGAATGGACAGAGTTTCCCAGGAGAGAGCAGGCATGGTCCTGTGGTATGGCTCCAGAGGACCCAGCCTAGAGGCTGTGTTTGCCAGGGCTGTGGGGACAGATGTCTGAAAAAGCAAACTTGGCTCAGGTAGGGGCCAAGGTAATGGCAGGCCTGATCTCCAGTCCGAGAGGGGAGATCCTCTGGATATCCAAGGAGGGCAAGTGGGAGGCAGTCGCTCAGGCTTTTGTCTCTGGGTGTTGCGGTCACAGTGGCTGTTCAGGGTAGGGGTTGCTTCAGGGGCCGAGGAAGAGCCTTCCTCTCGGGGGATTGTCCAAGCTCCCAAGTGTTTGGGTTCATTCTGTGGGAAGGGAAGAGTACTGTTTTCTGCCACAGGGGACCCCCCAGGAGAGGGACTCTAGAGCACAGCAGTGGGTTCCCTCAACTGGAATACACACCATCTAGTTAGTCCTGCGTGCATATGGGCATGGCAAGCCACATATGCGGGCTCTTGGTCCAATCACTGAGAGGCGTTACTTGAATAAGGTACTCACGCTGAGGGTCACAATGTGTGTTTGTGCCCAAGGCGGCCCTCACACATGGGCGTGGCCTCAGGGGCCGTGCCGTTTTCTCCTACACTGAAGGTTTGACTCACTGCCAGCAGCAAGGTTTCTTGCCATGGGGAAGGAGGGGTTCTGACTTGTGCATCAGGTTCCCCCCTGTGCAGGGATTGGAGATAAGGTCTAGGTTCTGATGACTGAAAACCCAGGTTGGGAATGGATGGTGGCCTAAGGCAGTGGCGGGTCCAATGTGCTGGGTGTGCAGCCAGCTGTGTCGGTGTCTGTTGGAAGGTCTGGGCTCAGGCTATTTGCGACAGAGCATCACTGTTTAAGGTAGCCTATGCAATTGGGGTGTTGCCGAGGGCCAAGCAGTTTGATCCTCATTTGGGGTTTCTGGGCAGCACCATAGACAATGTTTTTCTCCTGGGAGGCAGGCGGAGTGCTTCATTGTGGCCCCAGAATTCCCAGTAGGGAGGGTTTGTGGGCCAGGAGTGTGAGGACGGAAGTCTAGGAACACAAGCTAAAGTGAGGATTGGAGCCAAGGGCAGAGCAGGCCCACTAGGCAGAGGCTGAATCAAAATCTCCTGCATCTGAAGTCAGGCTGAGGATCAGACGTTGGCTGAGGTTGGAGTATGTGTCCATGATGGCACCTTCATGAAGCGGGGGCCTCATGAGGCCAAGGAAGTTTTCCCACGCTGAGTTTGGAGGTTGCCCCAAACCACCAGGTTTCCTTCTGTGGGACATTCGAGTCCTGTTGCATGGCTCCAGGACATACCATACAGAAGGACTGGAGAGCACGGTTCGAAGGATGGATCCCTGTACAGCATGCCTCGCATTCCCATTGGCCATTAGCCACAAGATATGTTTGATCTGCTGCCTCTGGGGCACGCTAACCAGGGGGCTGAGTTGAAATGGCCTCTCCTGAGGATGCGTCATAATGTGCGTTTGGGTCCATGGAAACCTTGGAATGTGCTGGTTGTTCAGTGGCCCTGCGGAACTCTCCTACCTGAAGGGTTTGATACATCCCCAGTAAGTAAGCTCCCCATGTGGAGACGAGAGAGTTTTGGTTTGGAGCCTCAGAAAAGCCCCGTGTGCTGGTCTACGAAAACAGACCTTTGAGGACAGACACATGGAAACCAAAGCTAAGGTTCAGATTAGGGCCTGTCCATTTCAACCTTCTGTCTCTGGGGACACTGTCTGAGAGTCTAAGTGGAGATAGTTGCTCCGCTGGTGTCAGAGAGCCCCTCTTAGTCCAGGGTGGCCTACACTATTGATGGCCTCAGGGGCCTTGGAGCTTTTCCCTAACCTGTAGGGTTGTGGTCAATGGATTGGGCACAATTTCCTTGGAGAGGGCAGGCACAATCTTTCGCTGTGGCTCCAGAGGCCCTAGCCTGGCGGTTGTGTGGGTCCAGGCTGAGGGCACAGAAGTCTGAAAACACAAACTCAGCTTATGAGTGGCGCCTAGGGTATGGCAGGCCGGATGTACAACCCGAGAGGGAGCTCCTGGGCCTCTGAAACAAGGGCGAGTGGGAGGCGTTCCTTCAGGCTTTTGTCTCTGGATGTTGTGTCCGAGATAGCCGTGGATTGGAGGGGTGGCCTCAGGGACTGTGGACGAGTATCCCTCTCTGGGGATTTGTCCCAGCTCCCAAGAGTTTGGGGTCATTTTGTGGGAAGGGTGGAAAAGTGTTGTCTGGCTCACGTGTCTCTCCAAGAAAGGGATTCCAGAGCAGAGCCCCAGGTACGGGCGGGGCGACTGGAAAACTCAAACACTGGTGAGGATTGGGTGCATAGGGGCTTGGCAAGCCCCATATGCGGGCTCTTGGCCCAGGCCCTGACAGGCCTTTCTTTGACATGGGGCTCATGCTGAGGGTCAGAGTGTGAATTTGTGCCCAAGCAGCACTCAAGTTTGGGCGTGGCATCAGGGACCAGGAAGGTTTCTCCCACCCTGAAGGTGTGACTCCATGCCAGAGCAAGCTTTACAGCCACGGGGAAGGAGGAGTTCTGTGTTGTGCTTGCGATACCCAGCTGTGTGGAGAATTGATATTATGTCTAGGTTCAGATATCTGAAAACCAAGGTTAGGAAGAGGTGACGGCATAAGACCATGGCGTGTCCGAAGTGCTGGGTGTGCGGCCAGCTGTCTCCTTGTCTGTCTGGACGTCTGGCTTCAGGCTGTGTCAGACAGAGCATGAGTGCCCAGAGCAGCCTATCCAGTTCGGGTACCGGTCGAGGCCCGAGCAGGTTGATCCTCATCTGAGTTTTCTGGAGAGAACCCCACAGGGAAACGACTTTCTTCCCTTGGGCAGACCCTGGGCTGGGTTGTGGTTCTGGAGTTCCTAGTCTGGAGGGCTTGTTTGCCAGGAGTGTGAGGAAGGAATTCTGAAAACACAAGCTAGCGTGAGGTTTGGGACCGATGGCACGGCAGGCCCACTCTGAGAGGCTGAATCGAGATCTCCTGCACTGAGGTCATTTCAACTCTGAGACGTGCCTCAGGCTAGAGTTTTTGTCCAGCATGGCCTCTTCCTGAATGGTGTGGGGGCCTCATGAGGCCAGGAAGGTTTGCCTACGATGGGATTTGTGAACTACTCCAAACCTCAAGGTTTCCTTCTGCACGAAAGTCGAGTGCTATTGGATGGTTCCAGGAGGCCCCATACGGAAAGACTCGAGAGCAGGTGTCTAAGCATGGATGCCTGGGAACGCAACCTCATATTCCCACTCTTTAGTCAGGACAAGGCAGGCTCAATCTGCGGGCTCCTGGGTGAGCTACCCAGAGGGGAGAGTTGAAATGGACTCTCCTGAAGATGAGTCCTACTGTGGCTTGGTGGCCTGGGAGACCTTGGAATGTGGAGGTGGCTCAGGGACTCTGCAGGATTTTCCAACCTGAGGTGTTTGACACGGCTCCAACAAGGAAGCTTCCCAGGTGGAGACGAGAGAAGTTCTGTTCAGTGCCTCAGGAAAGCCCCATATCCTGTTCTTCGAACCAAAGCCTCTGAGGAGTGACACCTGGAAAACAAAGCAAGAGTTGAGATTAGGGCCTAAGGGCCTGTCGGGCTCAACCTTCTATCTCTGTTGACATCTGTGTGCATGCCTTCATGGAGGTAGCAGCTCCGCTTGTGTCCGAAGGCCCCTGTGTGTGCAGGGAGGCTCCCGGTAATGGTATGTCCTCGGGGGCCTTGAGGTTTCTCATATTCTGGAGGTGTGTGGCCAAAGGAATGGACAGAGTTTCCCAGGAGATAGCAGGCATGGTCCTGTGGTATGGCTCTAGAGGACCCAGCCTAGAGGCTGTGTTTGCCAGGGCTGTGGGGACAGATGTCTGAAAAAGCAAACTTGGCTCAGGTAGGGGCCAAGGTAATGGCAGGCCTGATCTCCAGTCCGAGAGGGGAGATCCTCTGGATATCAAAAAAGGGCAAGTGGGAGGCAGTCGCTCAGGCTTTTGTCTCTGGGTGTTGCGTTCACAGTGGCCGTTCAGGGTAGGGGTTGCTTCAGGGGCCGAGGAAGAGCCTTCCTCTCGGGGGATTGTCCAAGCTCCCAAGTGTTTGGGTTCATTCTGTGGGAAGGGAAGAGTACTGTTTTCTGCCTCAGGGGACCCCCCAGGAGAGGGACTCTAGAGCACAGCAGTGGGTTCCCTCAACTGGAATACACACCATCTAGTTAGTCCTGCGTGCCTATGGGCATGGCAAGCCACATATGCGGGCTCTTGGTCCAATCACTGAGAGGCGTTACTTGAATAAGGTACTCACGCTGAGGGTCACAATGTGTGTTTGTGCCCAAGGCGGCCCTCACACATGGGCGTGGCCTCAGGGGACGTGCCGTTTTCTCCTACACTGAAGGTTTGACTCACTGCCAGCAGCAAGGTTTCTTGCCATGGGGAAGGAGGGGTTCTGACTTGTGCATCAGGTTCCCCCCTGTGCAGGGATTGGAGATAAGGTCTAGGTTCTGATGACTGAAAACCCAGGTTGGGAATGGATGGTGGCCTAAGGCAGTGGCGGGTCCAATGTGCTGGGTGTGCAGCCAGCTGTGTCGGTGTCTGTTGGAAGGTCTGGGCTCAGGCTATTTGCGACAGAGCATCAGTGTTTAAGGTAGCCTATGCAATTGGGGTGTTGCCGAGGGCCAAGCAGTTTGATCCTCATTTGGGGTTTCTGGGCAGCACCATAGACAAAGTTTTTCTCCTGGGAGGCAGGCGGAGTGCTTCATTGTGGCCCCAGAATTCCCAGTAGGGAGGGTTTGTGGGCCAGGAGTGTGAGGACGGAAGTCTAGGAACAAAAGCTAAAGTGAGGATTGGAGCCAAGGGCAGAGCAGGCCCACTAGGCAGAGGCTGAATCAAAATCTCCTGCATCTGAAGTCAGGCTGAGGATCAGACGTTGGCTGAGGTTGGAGTATGTGTCCATGATGGCACCTTCATGAAGCGGGGGCCTCATGAGGCCAAGGAAGTTTTCCCACGCTGAGTTTGGAGGTTGCCCCAAACCACCAGGTTTCCTTCTGTGGGACATTCGAGTCCTGTTGCATGGCTCCAGGACATACCATACAGAAGGACTGGAGAGCACGGTTCGAAGGATGGATCCCTGTACAGCATGCCTCGCATTCCCATTGGCCATTAACCACAAGATATGTTTGATCTGCTGCCTCTGGGGCACGCTAACCAGGGGGCTGAGTTGAAATGGCCTCTCCTGAGGATGCGTCATAATGTGCGTTTGGGTCCATGGAAACCTTGGAATGTGCTGGTTGTTCAGTGGCCCTGCGGAACTCTCCTACCTGAAGGGTTTGATACATCCCCAGTAAGTAAGCTCCCCATGTGGAGACGAGAGAGTTTTGGTTTGGAGCCTCAGAAAAGCCCCGTGTGCTGGTCTACGAAAACAGACCTCTGAGGACGGACACATGGAAACCAGAGCTAAGGTTCAGATTAGGGCCTGGGGGCCTGTCCATTTCAACCTTCTGTCTCTGGGGACACTGTCTGAGAGTCTAAGTGGAGATAGTTGCTCCGCTGGTGTCAGAGAGCCCCTCTTAGTCCAGGGTGGCCTACACTATTGATGGCCTCAGGGGCCTTGGAGCTTTTCCCTAACCTGTAGGGTTGTGGTCAATGGATTGGGCACAATTTCCTTGGAGAGGGCAGGCACAATCTTTCGCTGTGGCTCCTGAAGCCCTAGCCTGGCGGTTGTGTGGGTCCAGGCTGAGGGCACAGAAGTCTGAAAACACAAACTCAGCTTATGAGTGGCGCCTAGGGTATGGCAGGCCGGATGTACAGCCCGAGAGGGAGCTCCTGGGCCTCTGAAACAAGGGCGAGTGGGAGGCGTTCCTTCAGGCTTTTGTCTCTGGATGTTGTGTCCGAGATAGCCGTGGATTGGAGGGGTGGCCTCAGGGACTGTGGACGAGTATCCCTCTCTGGGGATTTGTCCCAGCTCCCAAGAGTTTGGGGTCATTTTGTGGGAAGGGTGGAAAAGTGTTGTCTGGCTCACGTGTCTCTCCAAGAAAGGGATTCCAGAGCAGAGCCCCAGGTACAGGCGGGGCGACTGGAAAACTCAAACACTGGTGAGGATTGGGTGCATAGGGGCTTGGCAAGCCCCATATGCGGGCTCTTGGCCCAGGCCCTGACAGGCCTTTCTTTGACATGGGGCTCATGCTGAGGGTCAGAGTGTGAATTTGTGCCCAAGCAGCACTCAAGTTTGGGCGTGGCATCAGGGACCAGGAAGGTTTCTCCCACCCTGAAGGTGTGACTCCATGCCAAGAGCAAGCTTTACAGCCACGGGGAAGGAGAAGTTCTGTGTTGTGCTTGCGATACCCAGCTGTGTGGAGAATTGATATAATGTCTAGGTTCAGATATCTGAAAACCAAGGTTAGGAAGAGGTGACGGCATAAGACCATGGCGTGTCCGAAGTGGTGGGTGTGCGGCCAGCTGTCTCCTTGTCTGTCTGGACGTCTGGCTTCAGGCTGTGTCAGACAGAGCATGAGTGCCCAGAGCAGCCTATCCAGTTCGGGTACCGGTCGAGGCCCGAGCAGGTTGATCCTCATCTGGGTTTTCTGGAGAGAGCCCCACAGGGAAACGTTTTTCTTCCCTTGGGCAGACCCTGGGCTGGGTTGTGGTTCTGGAGTTCCTAGTCCGGAGGGCTTGTTTGCCAGGAGTGTGAGGAAGGAAGTCTGAAAACACAAGCTAGCGTGAGGTTTGGGACCGATGGCACGGCAGGCCCACTCTGAGAGGCTGAATCGAGATCTCCTGCACTGAGGTCATTTCAACTCTGAGACGTGCCTCAGGCTAGAGTTTTTGTCCAGCATGGCCTCTTCCTGAATGGTGTGGGGGCCTCATGAGGCCAGGAAGGTTTGCCTACGATGGGATTTGTGAACTACTCCAAACCTCAAGGTTTCCTTCTGCACGAAAGTCGAGTGCTATTGGATGGTTCCAGGAGGCCCCATACGGAAAGACTCGAGAGCAGGTGTCTAAGCATGGATGCCTGGGAACGCAACCTCATATTCCCACTCTTTAGTCAGGACAAGGCAGGCTCAATCTGCGGGCTCCTGGGTGAGCTACTCAGAGGGGAGAGTTGAAATGGACTCTCCTGAAGATGAGTCCTACTGTGGCTTGGTGGCCTGGGAGACCTTGGAATGTGGAGGTGGCTCAGGGACTCTGCAGGATTCTCCAACCTGAGGTGTTTGACACGGCTCCAACAAAAAAGCTTCCCATGTGGAGACGAGAGAAGTTCTGTTCAGTGCCTCAGGAAAGCCCCATATCCTGTCCTTCGAACCAAAGCCTCTGAGGAGTGACACCTGCAAAACAAAGCAAGAGTTGAGATTAGGGCCTAAGGGCCTGTCCGGCTCAACCTTCTATCTCTGTTGACATCTGTGTGCATGCCTTCATGGAGGTAGCAGCTCAGCTTGTGTCCGAAGGCCCCTGTGTGTGCAGGGAGGCTCCCGGTAATGGTATGTCCTCGGGGGCCTTGAGGTTTCTCATATTCTGGAGGTGTGTGGCCAAAGGAATGGACAGAGTTTCCCAGGAGAGAGCAGGCATGGTCCTGTGGTATGGCTCCAGAGGACCCAGCCTAGAGGCTGTGTTTGCCAGGGCTGTGGGGACAGATGTCTGAAAAAGCAAACTTGGCTCAGGTAGGGGCCAAGGTAATGGCAGGCCTGATCTCCAGTCCGAGAGGGGAGATCCTCTGGATATCAAAGGAGGGCAAGTGGGAGGCAGTCGCTCAGGCTTTTGTCTCTGGGTGTTGCGTTCACAGTGGCCGTTCAGGGTAGGGGTTGCTTCAGGGGCCGAGGAAGAGCCTTCCTCTCGGGGGATTGTCCAAGCTCCCAAGTGTTTGGGTTCATTCTGTGGGAAGGGAAGAGTACTGTTTTCTGCCACAGGGGACCCCCCAGGAGAGGGACTCTAGAGCACAGCAGTGGGTTCCCTCAACTGGAATACACACCATCTAGTTAGTCCTGCGTGCCTATGGGCATGGCAAGCCACATATGCGGGCTCTTGGTCCAATCACTGAGAGGCGTTACTTGAATAAGGTACTCACGCTGAGGGTCACAATGTGTGTTTGTGCCCAAGGCGGCCCTCACACATGGGCGTGGCCTCAGGGGCCGTGCCGTTTTCTCCTAAACTGAAGGTTTGACTCACTGCCAGCAGCAAGGTTTCTTGCCATGGGGAAGGAGGGGTTCTGACTTGTGCATCAGGTTCCCCCCTGTGCAGGGATTGGAGATAAGGTCTAGGTTCTGATGACTGAAAACCCAGGTTGGGAATGGATGGTGGCCTAAGGCAGTGGCGGGTCCAATGTGCTGGGTGTGCAGCCAGCTGTGTCGGTGTCTGTTGGAAGGTCTGGGCTCAGGCTATTTGCGACAGAGCATCAGTGTTTAAGGTAGCCTATGCAATTGGGGTGTTGCCGAGGGCCAAGCAGTTTGATCCTCATTTGGGGTTTCTGGGCAGCACCATAGACAAAGTTTTTCTCCTGGGAGGCAGGCGGAGTGCTTCATTGTGGCCCCAGAATTCCCAGTAGGGAGGGTTTGTGGGCCAGGAGTGTGAGGACGGAAGTCTAGGAACACAAGCTAAAGTGAGGATTGGAGCCAAGGGCAGAGCAGGCCCACTAGGCAGAGGCTGAATCAAAATCTCCTGCATCTGAAGTCAGGCTGAGGATCAGACGTTGGCTGAGGCTGGAGTATGTGTCCATGATGGCACCTTCATGAAGCGGGGGCCTCATGAGGCCAAGGAAGTTTTCCCACGCTGAGTTTGGAGGTTGCCCCAAACCACCAGGTTTCCTTCTGTGGGACATTCGAGTCCTGTTGCATGGCTCCAGGACATACCATACAGAAGGACTGGAGAGCACGGTTCGAAGGATGGATCCCTGTACAGCATGCCTCGCATTCCCATTGGCCATTAGCCACAAGATATGTTTGATCTGCTGCCTCTGGGGCACGCTAACCAGGGGGCTGAGTTGAAATGGCCTCTCCTGAGGATGCGTCATAATGTGCGTTTGGGTCCATGGAAACCTTGGAATGTGCTGGTTGTTCAGTGGCCCTGCGGAACTCTCCTACCTGAAGGGTTTGATACATCCCCAGTAAGTAAGCTCCCCATGTGGAGACGAGAGAGTTTTGGTTTGGAGCCTCAGAAAAGCCCCGTGTGCTGGTCTACGAAAACAGACCTCTGAGGACGGACACATGGAAACCAAAGCTAAGGTTCAGATTAGGGCCTGGGGGCCTGTCCATTTCAACCTTCTGTCTCTGGGGACACTGTCTGAGAGTCTAAGTGGAGATAGTTGCTCCGCTGGTGTCAGAGAGCCCCTCTTAGTCCAGGGTGGCCTACACTATTGATGGCCTCAGGGGCCTTGGAGCTTTTCCCTAACCTGTAGGGTTGTGGTCAATGGATTGGGCACAATTTCCTTGGAGAGGGCAGGCACAATCTTTCGCTGTGGCTCCAGAGGCCCTAGCCTGGCGGTTGTGTGGGTCCAGGCTGAGGGCACAGAAGTCTGAAAACACAAACTCAGCTTATGAGTGGCGCCTAGGGTATGGCAGGCCGGATGTACAGCCCGAGAGGGAGCTCCTGGGCCTCTGAAACAAGGGCGAGTGGGAGGCGTTCCTTCAGGCTTTTGTCTCTGGATGTTGTGTCCGAGATAGCCGTGGATTGGAGGGGTGGCCTCAGGGACTGTGGACGAGTATCCCTCTCTGGGGATTTGTCCCAGCTCCCAAGAGTTTGGGGTCATTTTGTGGGAAGGGTGGAAAAGTGTTGTCTGGCTCACGTGTCTCTCCAAGAAAGGGATTCCAGAGCAGAGCCCCAGGTACAGGCGGGGCGACTGGAAAACTCAAACACTGGTGAGGATTGGGTGCATAGGGGCTTGGCAAGCCCCATATGCGGGCTCTTGGCCCAGGCCCTGACAGGCCTTTCTTTGACATGGGGCTCATGCTGAGGGTCAGAGTGTGAATTTGTGCCCAAGCAGCACTCAAGTTTGGGCGTGGCATCAGGGACCAGGAAGGTTTCTCCCACCCTGAAGGTGTGACTCCATGCCAAGAGCAAGCTTTACAGCCACGGGGAAGGAGGAGTTCTGTGTTGTGCTTGCGATACCCAGCTGTGTGGAGAATTGATATAATGTCTAGGTTCAGATATCTGAAAACCAAGGTTAGGAAGAGGTGACGGCATAAGACCATGGCGTGTCCGAAGTGGTGGGTGTGCGGCCAGCTGTCTCCTTGTCTGTCTGGACGTCTGGCTTCAGGCTGTGTCAGACAGAGCATGAGTGCCCAGAGCAGCCTATCCAGTTCGGGTACCGGTCGAGGCCCGAGCAGGTTGATCCTCATCTGGGTTTTCTGGAGAGAGCCCCACAGGGAAACGTTTTTCTTCCCTTGGGCAGACCCTGGGCTGGGTTGTGGTTCTGGAGTTCCTAGTCCGGAGGGCTTGTTTGCCAGGAGTGTGAGGAAGGAAGTCTGAAAACACAAGCTAGCGTGAGGTTTGGGACCGATGGCACGGCAGGCCCACTCTGAGAGGCTGAATCGAGATCTCCTGCACTGAGGTCATTTCAACTCTGAGACGTGCCTCAGGCTAGAGTTTTTGTCCAGCATGGCCTCTTCCTGAATGGTGTGGGGGCCTCATGAGGCCAGGAAGGTTTGCCTACGATGGGATTTGTGAACTACTCCAAACCTCAAGGTTTCCTTCTGCACGAAAGTCGAGTGCTATTGGATGGTTCCAGGAGGCCCCATACGGAAAGACTCGAGAGCAGGTGTCTAAGCATGGATGCCTGGGAACGCCACCTCATATTCCCACTCTTTAGTCAGGACAAGGCAGGCTCAATCTGCGGGCTCCTGGGTGAGCTACCCAGAGGGGAGAGTTGAAATGGACTCTCCTGAAGATGAGTCCTACTGTGGCTTGGTGGCCTGGGAGACCTTGGAATGTGGAGGTGGCTCAGGGACTCTGCAGGATTCTCCAACCTGAGGTGTTTGACACGGCTCCAACAAGGAAGCTTCCCATGTGGAGACGAGAGAAGTTCTGTTCAGTGCCTCAGGAAAGCCCCATATCCTGTTCTTCGAACCAAAGCCTCTGAGGAGTGACACCTGGAAAACAAAGCAAGAGTTGAGATTAGGGCCTAAGGGCCTGTCCGGCTCAACCTTCTATCTCTGTTGACATCTGTGTGCATGCCTTCATGGAGGTAGCAGCTCCGCTTGTGTCCGAAGGCCCCTGTGTGTGCAGGGAGGCTCCCGGTAATGGTATGTCCTCGGGGGACTTGAGGTTTCTCATATTCTGGAGGTGTGTGGCCAAAGGAATGGACAGAGTTTCCCAGGAGAGAGCAGGCATGGTCCTGTGGTATGGCTCCAGAGGACCCAGCCTAGAGGCTGTGTTTGCCAGGGCTGTGGGGACAGATGTCTGAAAAAGCAAACTTGGCTCAGGTAGGGGCCAAGGTAATGGCAGGCCTGATCTCCAGTCCGAGAGGGGAGATCCTCTGGATATCAAAGGAGGGCAAGTGGGAGGCAGTCTCTCAGGCTTTTGTCTCTGGGTGTTGCGTTCACAGTGGCCGTTCAGGGTAGGGGTTGCTTCAGGGGCCGAGGAAGAGCCTTCCTCTTGGGGGATTGTCCAAGCTCCCAAGTGTTTGGGTTCATTCTGTGGGAAGGGAAGAGTACTGTTTTCTGCCACAGGGGACCCCCCAGGAGAGGGACTCTAGAGCACAGCAGTGGGTTCCCTCAACTGGAATACACACCATCTAGTTAGTCCTGCGTGCCTATGGGCATGGCAAGCCACATATGCGGGCTCTTGGTCCAATCACTGAGAGGCGTTACTTGAATAAGGTACTCACGCTGAGGGTCACAATGTGTGTTTGTGCCCAAGGCGGCCCTCACACATGGGCGTGGCCTCATGGGCCATGCCGTTTTCTCCTACACTGAAGGTTTGACTCACTGCCAGCAGCAAGGTTTCTTGCCATGGGGAAGGAGGGGTTCTGACTTGTGCATCAGGTTCCCCCCTGTGCAGGGATTGGAGATAAGGTCTAGGTTCTGATGACTGAAAACCCAGGTTGGGAATGGATGGTGGCCTAAGGCAGTGGCGGGTCCAATGTGCTGGGTGTGCAGCCAGCTGTGTCGGTGTCTGTTGGAAGGTCTGGGCTCAGGCTATTTGCGACAGAGCATCAGTGTTTAAGGTAGCCTATGCAATTGGGGTGTTGCCGAGGGCCAAGCAGTTTGATCCTCATTTGGGGTTTCTGGGCAGCACCATAGACAAAGTTTTTCTCCTGGGAGGCAGGCGGAGTGCTTCATTGTGGCCCCAGAATTCCCAGAAGGGAGGGTTTGTGGGCCAAGAGTGTGAGGACGGAAGTCTAGGAACACAAGCTAAAGTGAGGATTGGAGCCAAGGGCAGAGCAGGCCCACTAGGCAGAGGCTGAATCAAAATCTCCTGCATCTGAAGTCAGGCTGAGGATCAGACGTTGGCTGAGGCTGGAGTATGTGTCCATGATGGCACCTTCATGAAGCGGGGGCCTCATGAGGCCAAGGAAGTTTTCCCACGCTGAGTTTGGAGGTTGCCCCAAACCACCAGGTTTCCTTCTGTGGGACATTCGAGTCCTGTTGCATGGCTCCAGGACATACCATACGGAAGGACTGGAGAGCACGGTTCGAAGGATGGATCCCTGTACAGCATGCCTCGCATTCCCATTGGCCATTAGCCACAAGATATGTTTGATCTGCTGCCTCTGGGGCACGCTAACCAGGGGGCTGAGTTGAAATGGCCTCTCCTGAGGATGCGTCATAATGTGCGTTTGGGTCCATGGAAACCTTGGAATGTGCTGGTTGTTCAGTGGCCCTGCGGAACTCTCCTACCTGAAGGGTTTGATACATCCCCAGTAAGTAAGCTCCCCATGTGGAGGCGAGAGAGGTTTGGTTTGGTGCCTCAGAAAAGCCCCGTGTGCTGCTCTACGAAAACAGACCTCTGAGGACGGACACATGGAAACCAGAGCTAAGGTTCAGATTAGGGCCTGGGGGCCTGTCCATTTCAACCTTCTGTCTCTGGGGACACTGTCTGAGAGTCTAAGTGGAGATAGTTGCTCCGCTGGTGTCAGAGAGCCCCTCTTAGTCCAGGGTGGCCTACACTATTGATGGCCTCAGGGGCCTTGGAGCTTTTCCCTAACCTGTAGGGTTGTGGTCAATGGATTGGGCACAATTTCCTTGGAGAGGTCAGGCACAATCTTTCGCTATGGCTCCAGAGGCCCTAGCCTGGCGGTTGTGTGGGTCCAGGCTGAGGGCACAGATGTCTGAAAACGCAAACTCAGCTTATGAGTGGCGCCTAGGGTATGGCAGGCCGGATGTACAGCCCGAGAGGGAGCTCCTGGGCCTCTGAAACAAGGGCGAGTGGGAGGCGTTCCTTCAGGCTTTTGTCTCTGGATGTTGTGACCGAGATAGCCGTGGATTGGAGGGGTGGCCTCAGGGACTGTGGACGAGTATCGCTCTCTGGGGATTTGTCCCAGCTCCCAAGAGTTTGGGGTCATTTTGTGGGAAGGGTGGAGTCGTCATGTCTGGCTCATGTGTCTCTCCAAGAAAGGGATTCCAGAGCAGAGCCCCAGGTACGGGCGGGGCGACTGGAAAACTCAAACACTGGTGAGGATTGGGTGCATAGGGGCTTGGCAAGCCCCATATGCGGGCTCTTGGCCCAGGCCCTGACAGGCCTTTCTTTGACATGGGGCTCATGCTGAGGGTCAGAGTGTGAATTTGTGCCCAAGCAGCACTCAAGTTTGGGCGTGGCATCAGGGACCAGGAAGGTTTCTCCCACCCTGAAGGTGTGACTCCATGCCAAGAGCAAGCTTTCCAGCCACGGGGGAGGAGGAGTTCTGTGTTGTGCTTGCGATACCCAGCTGTGTGGAGAATTGATATAATGTCTAGGTTCAGATATCTGAAAACCAAGGTTAGGAAGAGGTGACGGCATAAGACCATGGCGTGTCCGAAGTGCTGGGTGTGCGGCCATTGTCTCCTTGTCTGTCTGGACGTCTGGCTTCAGGCTGTGTCAGACAGAGCATGAGTGCCCAGAGCAGCCTATCCAGTTCGGGTACCGTCGAGGCCCGAGCAGGTTGATCCTCATCTGGGTTTTCTGGAGAGAGCCCCACAGGGAAAAGTTTTTCTTCCCTTGGGCAGACCCTGGGCTGGGTTGTGGTTCTGGAGTTCCTAGTCCGGAGGGCTTGTTTGCCAGGAGTGTGAGGAAGGAAGTCTGAAAACACAAGCTAGCGTGAGGTTTGGGACCGATGGCACGGCAGGCCCACTCTGAGAGGCTGAATCGAGATCTCCTGCACTGAGGTCATTTCAACTCTGAGACGTGCCTCAGGCTAGAGTTTTTGTCCAGCATGGCCTCTTCCTGAATGGTGTGGGGGCCTCATGAGGCCAGGAAGGTTTGCCTACGATGGGATTTGTGAACTACTCCAAACCTCAAGGTTTCCTTCTGCACGAAAGGCGAGTGCTATTGGATGGTTCCAGGAGGCCCCATACGGAAAGACTCGAGAGCAGGTGTCTAAGCATGGATGCCTGGGAACGCCACCTCATATTCCCACTCTTTAGTCAGGACAAGGCAGGCTCAATCTGCGGGCTCCTGGGTGAGCTACCCAGAGGGGAGAGTTGAAATGGACTCTCCTGAAGATGAGTCCTACTGTGGCTTGGTGGCCTGGGAGACCTTGGAATGTGGAGGTGGCTCAGGGACTCTGCAGGATTCTCCAACCTGAGGTGTTTGACACGGCTCCAACAAGGAAGCTTCCCATGTGGAGACGAGAGAATTCTGTTCAGTGCCTCAGGAAAGCCCCATATCCTGTTCTTCGAACCAAAGCCTCTGAGGAGTGACACCTGGAAAACAAAGCAAGAGTTGAGATTAGGGCCTAAGGGCCTGTCGGGCTCAACCTTCTATCTCTGTTGATATCGGTGTGCATGCCTTCATGGAGGTAGCAGCTCCGCTTGTGTCCGAAGGCCCCTGTGTGTGCAGGGAGGCTCCCGGTAATGGTATGTCCTCGGGGGCCTTGAGGATTCTCATATTCTGGAGGTGTGTGGCCAAAGGAATGGACAGAGTTTCCCAGGAGAGAGCAGGCATGGTCCTGTGGTATGGCTCCAGAGGACCCAGCCTAGAGGCTGTGTTTGCCAGGGCTGTGGGGACAGATGTCTGAAAAAGCAAACTTGGCTCAGGTAGGGGCCAAGGTAATGGCAGGCCTGATCTCCAGTCCGAGAGGGGAGATCCTCTGGATATCAAAGGAGGGCAAGTGGGAGGCAGTCGCTCAGGCTTTTGTCTCTGGGTGTTGCGTTCACAGTGGCCGTTCAGGATAGGGGTTGCTTCAGGGGCCAAGGAAGAGCCTTCCTCTCGGGGGATTGTCCAAGCTCCCAAGAGTTTGGGTTCATTCTGTGGGAAGGGAAGAGTACTGTTTTCTGCCACAGGGGACCCCCCAGGAGAGGGACTCTAGAGCACAGCAGTGGGTTCCCTCAACTGGAATACACACCATCTAGTTAGTCCTGCGTGCCTATGGGCATGGCAAGCCACATATGCGGGCTCTTGGTCCAATCACTGAGAGGCGTTACTTGAATAAGGTACTCACGCTGAGGGTCACAATGTGTGTTTGTGCCCAAGGCGGCCCTCACACATGGGCGTGGCCTCATGGGCCATGCCGTTTTCTCCTACACTGAAGGTTTGACTCACTGCCAGCAGCAAGGTTTCTTGCCATGGGGAAGGAGGGGTTCTGACTTGTGCATCAGGTTCCGCCCTGTGCAGGGATTGGAGATAAGGTCTAGGTTCTGATGACTGAAAACCCAGGTTGGGAATGGATGGTGGCCTAAGGCAGTGGCGGGTCCAATGTGCTGGGTGTGCAGCCAGCTGTGTCGGTGTCTGTTGGAAGGTCTGGGCTCAGGCTATTTGCGACAGAGCATCAGTGTTTAAGGTAGCCTATGCAATTGGGGTGTTGCCGAGGGCCAAGCAGTTTGATCCTCATTTGGGGTTTCTGGGCAGCACCATAGACAAAGTTTTTCTCCTGGGAGGCAGGCGGAGTGCTTCATTGTGGCCCCAGAATTCCCAGAAGGGAGGGTTTGTGGGCCAGGAGTGTGAGGACGGAAGTCTAGGAACACAAGCTAAAGTGAGGATTGGAGCTAAGGGCAGAGCAGGCCCACTAGGCAGAGGCTGAATCAAAATCTCCTGCATCTGAAGTCAGGCTGAGGATCAGACGTTGGCTGAGGCTGGAGTATGTGTCCATGATGGCACCTTCATGAAGCGGGGGCCTCATGAGGCCAAGGAAGTTTTCCCACGCTGAGTTTGGAGGTTGCCCCAAACCACCAGGTTTCCTTCTGTGGGACATTCGAGTCCTGTTGCATGGCTCCAGGACATACCATACGGAAGGACTGGAGAGCACGGTTCGAAGGATGGATCCCTGTACAGCATGCCTCGCATTCCCATTGGCCATTAGCCACAAGATATGTTTGATCTGCTGCCTCTGGGGCACGCTAACCAGGGGGCTGAGTTGAAATGGCCTCTCCTGAGGATGCGTCATAATGTGCGTTTGGGTCCATGGAAACCTTGGAATGTGCTGGTTGTTCAGTGGCCCTGCGGAACTCTCCTACCTGAAGGGTTTGATACATCCCCAGTAAGTAAGCTCCCCATTTGGAGACGAGAGAGGTTTGGTTTGGTGCCTCAGAAAAGCCCCGTGTGCTGGTCTACGAAAACAGACCTCTGAGGACGGACACATGGAAACCAGAGCTAAGGTTCAGATTAGGGCCTGGGGGCCTGTCCATTTCAACCTTCTGTCTCTGGGGACACTGTCTGAGAGTCTAAGTGGAGATAGTTGCTCCGCTGGTGTCAGAGAGCCCCTCTTAGTCCAGGGTGGCCTACACTATTGATGGCCTCAGGGGCCTTGGAGCTTTTCCCTAACCTGTAGGGTTGTGGTCAATGGATTGGGCACAATTTCCTTGGAGAGGTCAGGCACAATCTTTAGCTATGGCTCCAGAGGCCCTAGCCTGGCGGTTGTGTGGGTCCAGGCTGAGGGCACAGATGTCTGAAAACGCAAACTCAGCTTATGAGTGGCGCCTAGGGTATGGCAGGCCGGATGTACAGCCCGAGAGGGAGCTCCTGGGCCTCTGAAACAAGGGCGAGTGGGAGGCGTTCCTTCAGGCTTTTGTCTCTGGATGTTGTGTCCGAGATAGCCGTGGATTGGAGGGGTGGCCTCAGGGACTGTGGACGAGTATCGCTCTCTGGGGATTTGTCCCAGCTCCCAAGAATTTGGGGTCATTTTGTGGGAAGGGTGGAGTCGTCATGTCTGGCTCATGTGTCTCTCCAAGAAAGGGATTCCAGAGCAGAGCCCCAGGTACGGGCGGGGCGACTGGAAAACTCAAACACTGGTGAGGATTGGGTGCATAGGGGCTTGGCAAGCCCCATATGCGGGCTCTTGGCCCAGGCCCTGACAGGCCTTTCTTTGACATGGGGCTCATGCTGAGGGTCAGAGTGTGAATTTGTGCCCAAGCAGCACTCAAGTTTGGGCGTGGCATCAGGGACCAGGAAGGTTTCTCCCACCCTGAAGGTGTGACTCCATGCCAAGAGCAAGCTTTCCAGCCACGGGGGAGGAGGAGTTCTGTGTTGTGCTTGCGATACCCAGCTGTGTGGAGAATTGATATAATGTCTAGGTTCAGATATCTTAAAACCAAGGTTAGGAAGAGGTGACTGCATAAGACCATGGCGTGTCCGAAGTGCTGGGTGTGCGGCCAGCTGTCTCCTTGTCTGTCTGGACGTCTGGCTTCAGGCTGTGTCAGACAGAGCATGAGTGCCCAGAGCAGCCTATCCAGTTCGGGTACCGTCGAGGCCCGAGCAGGTTGATCCTCATCTGGGTTTTCTGGAGAGAGCCCCACAGGGAAAAGTTTTTCTTCCCTTGGGCAGACCCTGGGCTGGGTTGTGGTTCTGGAGTTCCTAGTCCGGAGGGCTTGTTTGCCAGGAGTGTGAGGAAGGAAGTCTGAAAACACAAGCTAGCGTGAGGTTTGGGACCGATGGCACGGCAGGCCCACTCTGAGAGGCTGAATCGAGATCTCCTGCACTGAGGTCATTTCAACTCTGAGACGTGCCTCAGGCTAGAGTTTTTGTCCAGCATGGCCTCTTCCTGAATGGTGTGGGGGCCTCATGAGGCCAGGAAGGTTTGCCTACGATGGGATTTGTGAACTACTCCAAACCTCAAGGTTTCCTTCTGCACGAAAGGCGAGTGCTATTGGATGGTTCCAGGAGGCCCCATACGGAAAGACTCGAGAGCAGGTGTCTAAGCATGGATGCCTGGGAACGCCACCTCATATTCCCACTCTTTAGTCAGGACAAGGCAGGCTCAATCTGCGGGCTCCTGGGTGAGCTACCCAGAGGGGAGAGTTGAAATGGACTCTCCTGAAGATGAGTCCTACTGTGGCTTGGTGGCCTGGGAGACCTTGGAATGTGGAGGTGGCTCAGGGACTCTGCAGGATTCTCCAACCTGAGGTGTTTGACACGGCTCCAACAAGGAAGCTTCCCATGTGGAGACGAGAGAAGTTCTGTTCAGTGCCTCAGGAAAGCCCCATATCCTGTTCTTCGAACCAAAGCCTCTGAGGAGTGACACCTGGAAAACAAAGCAAGAGTTGAGATTAGGGCCTAAGGGCCTGTCGGGCTCAACCTTCTATCTCTGTTGATATCGGTGTGCATGCCTTCATGGAGGTAGCAGCTCCGCTTGTGTCCGAAGGCCCCTGTGTGTGCAGGGAGGCTCCCGGTAATGGTATGTCCTCGGGGGCCTTGAGGATTCTCATATTCTGGAGGTGTGTGGCCAAAGGAATGGACAGAGTTTCCCAGGAGAGAGCAGGCATGGTCCTGTGGTATGGCTCCAGAGGACCCAGCCTAGAGGCTATGTTTGCCAGGGCTGTGGGGACAGATGTCTGAAAAAGCAAACTTGGCTCAGGTAGGGGCCAAGGTAATGGCAGGCCTGATCTCCAGTCCGAGAGGGGAGATCCTCTGGATATCAAAGGAGGGCAAGTGGGAGGCAGTCGCTCAGGCTTTTGTCTCTGGGTGTTGCGTTCACAGTGGCCGTTCAGGATAGGGGTTGCTTCAGGGGCCGAGGAAGAGCCTTCCTCTCGGGGGATTGTCCAAGCTCCCAAGAGTTTGGATTCATTCTGTGGGAAGGGAAGAGTACTGTTTTCTGCCACAGGGGACCCCCCAGGAGAGGGACTCTAGAGCACAGCAGTGGGTTCCCTCAACTGGAATACACACCATCTAGTTAGTCCTGCGTGCCTATGGGCATGGCAAGCCACATATGCGGGCTCTTGGTCCAATCACTGAGAGGCGTTACTTGAATAAGGTACTCACGCTGAGGGTCACAATGTGTGTTTGTGCCCAAGGCGGCCCTCACACATGGGCGTGGCCTCATGGGCCATGCCGTTTTCTCCTACACTGAAGGTTTGACTCACTGCCAGCAGCAAGGTTTCTTGCCATGGGGAAGGAGGGGTTCTGACTTGTGCATCAGGTTCCGCCCTGTGCAGGGATTGGAGATAAGGTCTAGGTTCTGATGACTGAAAACCCAGGTTGGGAATGGATGGTGGCCTAAGGCAGTGGCGGGTCCAATGTGCTGGGTGTGCAGCCAGCTGTGTCGGTGTCTGTTGGAAGGTCTGGGCTCAGGCTATTTGCGACAGAGCATCAGTGTTTAAGGTAGCCTATGCAATTGGGGTGTTGCCGAGGGCCAAGCAGTTTGATCCTCATTTGGGGTTTCTGGGCAGCACCATAGACAAAGATTTTCTCCTGGGAGGCAGGCGGAGTGCTTCATTGTGGCCCCAGAATTCCCAGAAGGGAGGGTTTGTGGGCCAGGAGTGTGAGGACGGAAGTCTAGGAACACAAGCTAAAGTGAGGATTGGAGCTAAGGGCAGAGCAGGCCCACTAGGCAGAGGCTGAATCAAAATCTCCTGCATCTGAAGTCAGGCTGAGGATCAGACGTTGGCTGAGGCTGGAGTATGTGTCCATGATGGCACCTTCATGAAGCGGGGGCCTCATGAGGCCAAGGAAGTTTTCCCACGCTGAGTTTGGAGGTTGCCCCAAACCACCAGGTTTCCTTCTGTGGGACATTCGAGTCCTGTTGCATGGCTCCTGGAGATACCATACGGAAGGACTGGAGAGCACGGTTCGAAGGATGGATCCCTGTACAGCATGCCTCGCATTCCCATTGGCCATTAGCCACAAGATATGTTTGATCTGCTGCCTCTGGGGCACGCTAACCAGGGGGCTGAGTTGAAATGGCCTCTCCTGAGGATGCGTCATAATGTGCGTTTGGGTCCATGGAAACCTTGGAATGTGCTGGTTGTTCAGTGGCCCTGCGGAACTCTCCTACCTGAAGGGTTTGATACATCCCCAGTAAGTAAGCTCCCCATTTGGAGACGAGAGAGGTTTGGTTTGGTGCCTCAGAAAAGCCCCGTGTGCTGGTCTACGAAAACAGACCTCTGAGGACGGACACATGGAAACCAGAGCTAAGGTTCAGATTAGGGCCTGGGGGCCTGTCCATTTCAACCTTCTGTCTCTGGGGACACTGTCTGAGAGTCTAAGTGGAGATAGTTGCTCCGCTGGTGTCAGAGAGCCCCTCTTAGTCCAGGGTGGCCTACACTATTGATGGCCTCAGGGGCCTTGGAGCTTTTCCCTAACCTGTAGGGTTGTGGTCAATGGATTGGGCACAATTTCCTTGGAGAGGTCAGGCACAATCTTTCGCTATGGCCCCAGAGGCCCTAGCCTGGCGGTTGTGTGGGTCCAGGCTGAGGGCACAGATGTCTGAAAACGCAAACTCAGCTTATGAGTGGCGCCTAGGGTATGGCAGGCCGGATGTACAGCCCGAGAGGGAACTCCTGGGCCTCTAAAACAAGGGCGAGTGGGAGGCGTTCCTTCAGGCTTTTGTCTCTGGATGTTGTGTCCGAGATAGCCGTGGATTGGAGGGGTGTCCTCCGGGACTGTGGACGAGTATCGCTCTCTGGGGATTTGTCCCAGCTCCCAAGAGTTTGGGGTCATTTTGTGGGAAGGGTGGAGTCGTGTTGTCTGGCTCATGTGTCTCTCCAAGAAAGGGATTCCAGAGCAGAGCCCCAGGTACGGGCGGGGCGACTGGAAAACTCAAACACTGGTGAGGATTGGGTGCATAGGGGCTTGGCAAGCCCCATATGCGGGCTCTTGGCCCAGGCCCTGACAGGCCTTTCTTTGGCATGGGGCTCATGCTGAGGGTCAGAGTGTGAATTTGTGCCCAAGCAGCACTCAAGTTTGGGCGTGGCATCAGGGACCAGGAAGGTTTCTCCCACCCTGAAGGTGTGACTCCATGCCAAGAGCAAGCTTTACAGCCACGGGGAAGGAGGAGTTATGTGTTGTGCTTGCGATACCCAGCTGTGTGGAGAATTGATATAATGTCTAGGTTCAGATATCTGAAAACCAAGGTTAGGAAGAGGTGACGGCATAAGACCATGGCGTGTCCGAAGTGCTGGGTGTGCGGCCAGCTGTCTCCTTGTCTGTCTGGACGTCTGGCTTCAGGCTGTGTCAGACAGAGCATGAGTGCCCAGAGCAGCCTATCCAGTTCGGGTACCGTCGAGGCCCGAGCAGGTTGATCCTCATCTGGGTTTTCTGGAGAGAGCCCCACAGGGAAACGTTTTTCTTCCCTTGGGCAGACCCTGGGCTGGGTTGTGGTTCTGGAGTTCCTAGTCCGGAGGGCTTGTTTGCCAGGAGTGTGAGGAAGGAAGTCTGAAAACACAAGCTAGCGTGAGGTTTGGGACCGATGGCACGGCAGGCCCACTCTGAGAGGCTGAATCGAGATCTCCTGCACTGAGGTCATTTCAACTCTGAGACGTGCCTCAGGCTAGAGTTTTTGTCCAGCATGGCCTCTTCCTGAATGGTGTGGGGGCCTCATGAGGCCAGGAAGGTTTGCCTACGATGGGATTTGTGAACAACTCCAAACCTCAAGGTTTCCTTCTGCACGAAAGTCGAGTGCTATTGGATGGTTCCAGGAGGCCCCATACGGAAAGACTCGAGAGCAGGTGTCTAAGCATGGATGCCTGGGAACGCCACCTCCTATTCCCACTCTTTAGTCAGGACAAGGCAGGCTCAATCTGCGGGCTCCTGGGTGAGCTACCCAGAGGGGAGAGTTGAAATGGACTCTCCTGAAGATGAGTCCTACTGTGGCTTGGTGGCCTGGGAGACCTTGGAATGTGGAGGTGGCTCAGGGACTCTGCAGGATTCTCCAACCTGAGGTGTTTGACACGGCTCCAACAAGGAAGCTTCCCATGTGGAGACGAGAGAAGTTCTGTTCAGTGCCTCAGGAAAGCCCCATATCCTGTTCTTCGAACCAAAGCCTCTGAGGAGTGACACCTGGAAAACAAAGCAAGAGTTGAGATTAGGGCCTAAGGGCCTGTCCGGCTCAACCTTCTATCTCTGTTGACATCTGTGTGCATGCCTTCATGGAGGTAGCAGCTCCGCTTGTGTCCGAAGGCCCCTGTGTGTGCAGGGAGGCTCCCGGTAATGGTATGTCCTCGGGGGACTTGAGGTTTCTCATATTCTGGAGGTGTGTGGCCAAAGGAATGGACAGAGTTTCCCAGGAGAGAGCAGGCATGGTCCTGTGGTATGGCTCCAGAGGACCCAGCCTAGAGGCTGTGTTTGCCAGGGCTGTGGGGACAGATGTCTGAAAAAGCAAACTTGGCTCAGGTAGGGCCCAAGGTAATGGCAGGCCTGATCTCCAGTCCGAGAGGGGAGATCCTCTGGATATCAAAGGAGGGCAAGTGGAAGGCAGTCGCTCAGGCTTTTGTCTCTGGGTGTTGCGTTCACAGTGGCCGTTCAGGGTAGGGGTTGCTTCAGGGGCCGAGGAAGAGCCTTCCTCTCGGGGGATTGTCCAAGCTCCCAAGTGTTTGGGTTCATTCTGTGGGAAGGGAAGAGTACTGTTTTCTGCCACAGGGGACCCCCCAGGAGAGGGACTCTAGAGCACAGCAGTGGGTTCCCTCAACTGGAATACACACCATCTAGTTAGTCCTGCGTGCCTATGGGCATGGCAAGCCACATATGCGGGCTCTTGGTCCAATCACTGAGAGGCGTTACTTGAATAAGGTACTCACGCTGAGGGTCACAATGTGTGTTTGTGCCCAAGGCGGCCCTCACACATGGGCGTGGCCTCATGGGCCATGCCGTTTTCTCCTACACTGAAGGTTTGACTCACTGCCAGCAGCAAGGTTTCTTGCCATGGGGAAGGAGGGGTTCTGACTTGTGCATCAGGTTCCCCCCTGTGCAGGGATTGGAGATAAGGTCTAGGTTCTGATGACTGAAAACCCAGGTTGGGAATGGATGGTGGCCTAAGGCAGTGGCGGGTCCAATGTGCTGGGTGTGCAGCCAGCTGTGTCGGTGTCTGTTGGAAGGTCTGGGCTCAGGCTATTTGCGACAGAGCATCAGTGTTTAAGGTAGCCTATGCAATTGGGGTGTTGCCGAGGGCCAAGCAGTTTGATCCTCATTTGGGGTTTCTGGGCAGCACCATAGACAAAGTTTTTCTCCTGGGAGGCAGGCGGAGTGCTTCATTGTGGCCCCAGAATTCCCAGAAGGGAGGGTTTGTGGGCCAAGAGTGTGAGGACGGAAGTCTAGGAACACAAGCTAAAGTGAGGATTGGAGCCAAGGGCAGAGCAGGCCCACTAGGCAGAGGCTGAATCAAAATCTCCTGCATCTGAAGTCAGGCTGAGGATCAGACGTTGGCTGAGGCTGGAGTATGTGTCCATGATGGCACCTTCATGAAGCGGGGGCCTCATGAGGCCAAGGAAGTTTTCCCACGCTGAGTTTGGAGGTTGCCCCAAACCACCAGGTTTCCTTCTGTGGGACATTCGAGTCCTGTTGCATGGCTCCAGGACATACCATACGGAAGGACTGGAGAGCACGGTTCGAAGGATGGATCCCTGTACAGCATGCCTCGCATTCCCATTGGCCATTAGCCACAAGATATGTTTGATCTGCTGCCTCTGGGGCACGCTAACCAGGGGGCTGAGTTGAAATGGCCTCTCCTGAGGATGCGTCATAATGTGCGTTTGGGTCCATGGAAACCTTGGAATGTGCTGGTTGTTCAGTGGCCCTGCGGAACTCTCCTACCTGAAGGGTTTGATACATCCCCAGTAAGTAAGCTCCCCATGTGGAGGCGAGAGAGGTTTGGTTTGGTGCCTCAGAAAAGCCCCGTGTGCTGGTCTACGAAAACAGACCTCTGAGGACGGACACATGGAAACCAGAGCTAAGGTTCAGATTAGGGCCTGGGGGCCTGTCCATTTCAACCTTCTGTCTCTGGGGACACAGTCTGAGAGTCTAAGTGGAGATAGTTGCTCCGCTGGTGTCAGAGAGCCCCTCTTAGTCCAGGGTGGCCTACACTATTGATGGCCTCAGGGGCCTTGGAGCTTTTCCCTAACCTGTAGGGTTGTGGTCAATGGATTGGGCACAATTTCCTTGGAGAGGTCAGGCACAATCTTTCGCTATGGCTCCAGAGGCCCTAGCCTGGCGGTTGTGTGGGTCCAGGCTGAGGGCACAGATGTCTGAAAACGCAAACTCAGCTTATGAGTGGCGCCTAGGGTATGGCAGGCCGGATGTACAGCCCGAGAGGGAGCTCCTCGGCCTCTGAAACAAGGGCGAGTGGGAGGCGTTCCTTCAGGCTTTTGTCGCTGGATGTTGTGTCCGAGATAGCCGTGGATTGGAGGGGTGGCCTCAGGTACTGTGGACGAGTATCGCTCTCTGGGGATTTGTCCCAGCTCCCAAGAGTTTGGGGTCATTTTGTGGGAAGGGTGGAGTCGTCATGTCTGGTTCATGTGTCTCTCCAAGAAAGGGATTCCAGAGCAGAGCCCCAGATACGGGCGGGGCGACTGGAAAACTCAAACACTGGTGAGGATTGGGTGCATAGGGGCTTGGCAAGCCCCATATGCGGGCTCTTGGCCCAGGCCCTGACAGGCCTTTCTTTGACATGGGGCTCATGCTGAGGGTCAGAGTGTGAATTTGTGCCCAAGCAGCACTCAAGTTTGGGCGTGGCATCAGGGACCAGGAAGGTTTCTCCCACCCTGAAGGTGTGACTCCATGCCAAGAGCAAGCTTTCCAGCCACGGGGGAGGAGGAGTTCTGTGTTGTGCTTGCGATACCCAGCTGTGTGGAGAATTGATATAATGTCTAGGTTCAGATATCTGAAAACCAAGGTTAGGAAGAGGTGACGGCATAAGACCATGGCGTGTCCGAAGTGCTGGGTGTGCGGCCAGCTGTCTCCTTGTCTGTCTGGACGTCTGGCTTCAGGCTGTGTCAGACAGAGCATGAGTGCCCAGAGCAGCCTATCCAGTTCGGGTACCGTCGAGGCCCGAGCAGGTTGATCCTCATCTGGGTTTTCTGGAGAGAGCCCCACAGGGAAAAGTTTTTCTTCCCTTGGGCAGACCCTGGGCTGGGTTGTGGTTCTGGAGTTCCTAGTCCGGAGGGCTTGTTTGCCAGGAGTGTGAGGAAGGAAGTCTGAAAACACAAGCTAGCGTGAGGTTTGGGACCGATGGCACGGCAGGCCCACTCTGAGAGGCTGAATCGAGATCTCCTGCACTGAGGTCATTTCAACTCTGAGACGTGCCTCAGGCTAGAGTTTTTGTCCAGCATGGCCTCTTCCTGAATGGTGTGGGGGCCTCATGAGGCCAGGAAGGTTTGCCTACGATGGGATTTGTGAACTACTCCAAACCTCAAGGTTTCCTTCTGCACGAAAGTCGAGTGCTATTGGATGGTTCCAGGAGGCCCCATACGGAAAGACTCGAGAGCAGGTGTCTAAGCATGGATGCCTGGGAACGCCACCTCATATTCCCACTCTTTAGTCAGGACAAGGCAGGCTCAATCTGCGGGCTCCTGGGTGAGCTACCCAGAGGGGAGAGTTGAAATGGACTCTCCTGAAGATGAGTCCTACTGTGGCTTGGTGGCCTGGGAGACCTTGGAATGTGGAGGTGGCTCAGGGACTCTGCAGGATTCTCCAACCTGAGGTGTTTGACACGGCTCCAACAAGGAAGCTTCCCATGTGGAGACGAGAGAAGTTCTGTTCAGTGCCTCAGGAAAGCCCCATATCCTGTTCTTCGAACCAAAGCCTCTGAGGAGTGACACCTGGAAAACAAAGCAAGAGTTGAGATTAGGGCCTAAGGGCCTGTCGGGCTCAACCTTCTATCTCTGTTGATATCGGTGTGCATGCCTTCATGGAGGTAGCAGCTCCGCTTGTGTCCGAAGGCCCCTGTGTGTGCAGGGAGGCTCCCGGTAATGGTATGTCCTCGGGGGCCTCGAGGATTCTCATATTCTGGAGGTGTGTGGCCAAAGGAATGGACAGAGTTTCCCAGGAGAGAGCAGGCATGGTCCTGTGGTATGGCTCCAGAGGACCCAGCCTAGAGGCTGTGTTTGCCAGGGCTGTGGGGACAGATGTCTGAAAAAGCAAACTTGGCTCAGGTAGGGGCCAAGGTAATGGCAGGCCTGATCTCCAGTCCGAGAGGGGAGATCCTCTGGATATCAAAGGAGGGCAAGTGGGAGGCAGTCGCTCAGGCTTTTGTCTCTGGGTGTTGCGTTCACAGTGGCCGTTCAGGGTAGGGGTTGCTTCAGGGGCCGAGGAAGAGCCTTCCTCTCGGGGGATTGTCCAAGCTCCCAAGAGTTTGGGTTCATTCTGTGGGAAGGGAAGAGTACTGTTTTCTGCCACAGGGGACCCCCCAGGAGAGGGACTCTAGAGCACAGCAGTGGGTTCCCTCAACTGGAATACACACCATCTAGTTAGTCCTGCGTGCCTATGGGCATGGCAAGCCACATATGCGGGCTCATGGTCCAATCACTGAGAGTCGTTACTTGAATAAGGTACTCACGCTGAGGGTCACAATGTGTGTTTGTGCCCAAGGCGGCCCTCACACATGGGCGTGGCCTCATGGGCCATGCCGTTTTCTCCTACACTGAAGGTTTGACTCACTGCCAGCAGCAAGGTTTCTTGCCATGGGGAAGGAGGGGTTCTGACTTGTGCATCAGGTTCCGCCCTGTGCAGGGATTGGAGATAAGGTCTAGGTTCTGATGACTGAAAACCCAGGTTGGGAATGGATGGTGGCCTAAGGCAGTGGCGGGTCCAATGTGCTGGGTGTGCAGCCAGCTGTGTCGGTGTCTGTTGGAAGGTCTGGGCTCAGGCTATTTGCGACAGAGCATCAGTGTTTAAGGTAGCCTATGCAATTGGGGTGTTGCCGAGGGCCAAGCAGTTTGATCCTCATTTGGGGTTTCTGGGCAGCACCATAGACAAAGTTTTTCTCCTGGGAGGCAGGCGGAGTGCTTCATTGTGGCCCCAGAATTCCCAGAAGGGAGGGTTTGTGGGCCAGGAGTGTGAGGACGGAAGTCTAGGAACACAAGCTAAAGTGAGGATTGGAGCTAAGGGCAGAGCAGGCCCACTAGGCAGAGGCTGAATCAAAATCTCCTGCATCTGAAGTCAGGCTGAGGATCAGACGTTGGCTGAGGCTGGAGTATGTGTCCATGATGGCACCTTCATGAAGCGGGGGCCTCATGAGGCCAAGGAAGTTTTCCCACGCTGAGTTTGGAGGTTGCCCCAAACCACCAGGTTTCCTTCTGTGGGACATTCGAGTCCTGTTGCATGGCTCCAGGACATACCATACGGAAGGACTGGAGAGCACGGTTCGAAGGATGGATCCCTGTACAGCATGCCTCGCATTCCCATTGGCCATTAGCCACAAGATATGTTTGATCTGCTGCCTCTGGGGCACGCTAACCAGGGGGCTGAGTTGAAATGGCCTCTCCTGAGGATGCGTCATAATGTGCGTTTGGGTCCATGGAAACCTTGGAATGTGCTGGTTGTTCAGTGGCCCTGCGGAACTCTCCTACCTGAAGGGTTTGATACATCCCCAGTAAGTAAGCTCCCCATTTGGAGACGAGAGAGGTTTGGTTTGGTGCCTCAGAAAAGCCCCGTGTGCTGGTCTACGAAAACAGACCTCTGAGGACGGACACATGGAAACCAGAGCTAAGGTTAAGATTAGGGCCTGGGGGACTGTCCATTTCAACCTTCTGTCACTGGGGACACTGTCTGAGAGTCTAAGTGGAGATAGTTGCTCCGCTGGTGTCAGAGAGCCCCTCTTAGTCCATGGTGGCCTACACTATTGATGGCCTCAGGGGCCTTGGAGCTTTTCCCTAACCTGTAGGGTTGTGGTCAATGGATTGGGCACAATTTCCTTGGAGAGGTCAGGCACAATCTTTAGCTATGGCTCCAGAGGCCCTAGCCTGGCGGTTGTGTGGGTCCAGGCTGAGGGCACAGATGTCTGAAAACGCAAACTCAGCTTATGAGTGGCGCCTAGGGTATGGCAGGCCGGATGTACAGCCCGAGAGGGAGCTCCTGGGCCTCTAAAACAAGGGCGAGTGTGAGGCGTTCCTTCAGGCTTTTGTCTCTGGATGTTGTGTCCGAGATAGCCGTGGATTGGAGGGGTGGCCTCCGGGACTGTGGACGAGTATCGCTCTCTGGGGATTTGTCCCAGCTCCCAAGAGTTTGGGGTCATTTTGTGGGAAGGGTGGAGTCGTGTTGTCTGGCTCCTGTGTCTCTCCAAGAAAGGGATTCCAGAGCAGAGCCCCAGGTACGGGCGGGGCGACTGGAAAACTCAAACACTGGTGAGGATTGGGTGCATAGGGGCTTGGCAAGCCCCATATGCGGGCTCTTGGCCCAGGCCCTGACAGGCCTTTCTTTGACATGGGGCTCATGCTGAGGGTCAGAGTGTGAATTTGTGCCCAAGCAGCACTCAAGTTTGGGCGTGGCATCAGGGACCAGGAAGGTTTCACCCACCCTGAATGTGTGACTCCATGCCAAGAGCAAGCTTTACAGCCACGGGGAAGGAGGAGTTCTGTGTTGTGCTTGCGATACCCAGCTGTGTGGAGAATTGATATAATGTCTAGGTTCAGATATCTGAAAACCAAGGTTAGGAAGAGGTGACGGCATAAGACCATGGCATGTCCGAAGTGCTGGGTGTGCGGCCAGCTGTCTCCTTGTCTGTCTGGACGTCTGGCTTCAGGCTGTGTCAGACAGAGCATGAGTGCCCAGAGCAGCCTATCCAGTTCGGGTACCGTCGAGGCCCGAGCAGGTTGATCCTCATCTGGGTTTTCTGGAGAGAGCCCCACAGGGAAACGTTTTTCTTCCCTTGGGCAGACCCTGGGCTGGGATGTGGTTCTGGAGTTCCTAGTCCGGAGGGCTTGTTTGCCTGGAGTGTGAGGAAGGAAGTCTGAAAACACAAGCTAGCGTGAGGTTTGGGACCGATGGCACGGCAGGCCCACTCTGAGAGGCTGAATCGAGATCTCCTGCACTGAGGTCATTTCAACTCTGAGACGTGCCTCAGGCTAGAGTTTTTGTCCAGCATGGCCTCTTCCTGAATGGTGTGGGGGCCTCATGAGGCCAGGAAGGTTTGCCTACGATGGGATTTGTGAACTACTCCAAACCTCAAGGTTTCCTTCTGCACGAAAGTCGAGTGCTATTGGATGGTTCCAGGAGGCCCCATACGGAAAGACTCGAGAGCAGGTGTCTAAGCATGGATGCCTGGGAACGCCACCTCCTATTCCCACTCTTTAGTCAGGACAAGGCAGGCTCAATCTGCGGGCTCCTGGGTGAGCTACCCAGAGGGGAGAGTTGAAATGGACTCTCCTGAAGATGAGTCCTACTGTGGCTTGGTGGTCTGGGAGACCTTAGAATGTGGAGGTGGCTCAGGGACTCTGCAGGATTCTCCAACCTGAGGTGTTTGACACGGCTCCAACAAGGAAGCTTCCCATGTGGAGACGAGAGAAGTTCTGTTCAGTGCCTCAGGAAAGCCCCATATCCTGTTCTTCGAACCAAAGCCTCTGAGGAGTGACACCTGGAAAACAAAGCAAGAGTTGAGATTAGGGCCTAAGGGCCTGTCCGGCTCAACCTTCTATCTCTGTTGACATCTGTGTGCATGCCTTCATGGAGGTAGCAGCTCCGCTTGTGTCCGAAGGCCCCTGTGTGTGCAGGGAGGCTCCCGGTAATGGTATGTCCTCGGGGGACTTGAGGTTTCTCATATTCTGGAGGTGTGTGGCCAAAGGAATGGACAGAGTTTCCCAGGAGAGAGCAGGCATGGTCCTGTGGTATGGCTCCAGAGGACCCAGCCTAGAGGCTGTGTTTGCCAGGGCTGTGGGGACAGATGTCTGAAAAAGCAAACTTGGCTCAGGTAGGGCCCAAGGTAATGGCAGGCCTGATCTCCAGTCCGAGAGGGGAGATCCTCTGGATATCAAAGGAGGGCAAGTGGAAGGCAGTCGCTCAGGCTTTTGTCTCTGGGTGTTGCGTTCACAGTGGCCGTTCAGGGTAGGGGTTGCTTCAGGGGCCGAGGAAGAGCCTTCCTCTCGGGGGATTGTCCAAGCTCCCAAGTGTTTGGGTTCATTCTGTGGGAAGGGAAGAGTACTGTTTTCTGCCACAGGGGACCCCCCAGGAGAGGGACTCTAGAGCACAGCAGTGGGTTCCCTCAACTGGAATACACACCATCTAGTTAGTCCTGCGTGCCTATGGGCATGGCAAGCCACATATGCGGGCTCTTGGTCCAATCACTGAGAGGCGTTACTTGAATAAGGTACTCACGCTGAGGGTCACAATGTGTGTTTGTGCCCAAGGCGGCCCTCACACATGGGCGTGGCCTCATGGGCCATGCCGTTTTCTCCTACACTGAAGGTTTGACTCACTGCCAGCAGCAAGGTTTCTTGCCATGGGGAAGGAGGGGTTCTGACTTGTGCATCAGGTTCCCCCCTGTGCAGGGATTGGAGATAAGGTCTAGGTTCTGATGACTGAAAACCCAGGTTGGGAATGGATGGTGGCCTAAGGCAGTGGCGGGTCCAATGTGCTGGGTGTGCAGCCAGCTGTGTCGGTGTCTGTTGGAAGGTCTGGGCTCAGGCTATTTGCGACAGAGCATCAGTGTTTAAGGTAGCCTATGCAATTGGGGTGTTGCCGAGGGCCAAGCAGTTTGATCCTCATTTGGGGTTTCTGGGCAGCACCATAGACAAAGTTTTTCTCCTGGGAGGCAGGCGGAGTGCTTCATTGTGGCCCCAGAATTCCCAGAAGGGAGGGTTTGTGGGCCAAGAGTGTGAGGACGGAAGTCTAGGAACACAAGCTAAAGTGAGGATTGGAGCCAAGGGCAGAGCAGGCCCACTAGGCAGAGGCTGAATCAAAATCTCCTGCATCTGAAGTCAGGCTGAGGATCAGACGTTGGCTGAGGCTGGAGTATGTGTCCATGATGGCACCTTCATGAAGCGGGGGCCTCATGAGGCCAAGGAAGTTTTCCCACGCTGAGTTTGGAGGTTGCCCCAAACCACCAGGTTTCCTTCTGTGGGACATTCGAGTCCTGTTGCATGGCTCCAGGACATACCATACGGAAGGACTGGAGAGCACGGTTCGAAGGATGGATCCCTGTACAGCATGCCTCGCATTCCCATTGGCCATTAGCCACAAGATATGTTTGATCTGCTGCCTCTGGGGCACGCTAACCAGGGGGCTGAGTTGAAATGGCCTCTCCTGAGGATGCGTCATAATGTGCGTTTGGGTCCATGGAAACCTTGGAATGTGCTGGTTGTTCAGTGGCCCTGCGGAACTCTCCTACCTGAAGGGTTTGATACATCCCCAGTAAGTAAGCTCCCCATGTGGAGGCGAGAGAGGTTTGGTTTGGTGCCTCAGAAAAGCCCCGTGTGCTGGTCTACGAAAACAGACCTCTGAGGACGGACACATGGAAACCAGAGCTAAGGTTCAGATTAGGGCCTGGGGGCCTGTCCATTTCAACCTTCTGTCTCTGGGGACACAGTCTGAGAGTCTAAGTGGAGATAGTTGCTCCGCTGGTGTCAGAGAGCCCCTCTTAGTCCAGGGTGGCCTACAATATTGATGGCCTCAGGGGCCTTGGAGCTTTTCCCTAACCTGTAGGGTTGTGGTCAATGGATTGGGCACAATTTCCTTGGAGAGGTCAGGCACAATCTTTCGCTATGGCTCCAGAGGCCCTAGCCTGGCGGTTGTGTGGGTCCAGGCTGAGGGCACAGATGTCTGAAAACGCAAACTCAGCTTATGAGTGGCGCCTAGGGTATGGCAGGCCGGATGTACAGCCCGAGAGGGAGCTCCTCGGCCTCTGAAACAAGGGCGAGTGGGAGGCGTTCCTTCAGGCTTTTGTCGCTGGATGTTGTGTCCGAGATAGCCGTGGATTGGAGGGGTGGCCTCAGGGACTGTGGACGAGTATCGCTCTCTGGGGATTTGTCCCAGCTCCCAAGAGTTTGGGGTCATTTTGTGGGAAGGGTGGAGTCGTCATGTCTGGCTCATGTGTCTCTCCAAGAAAGGGATTCCAGAGCAGAGCCCCAGGTACGGGCGGGGCGACTGGAAAACTCAAACACTGGTGAGGATTGGGTGCATAGGGGCTTGGCAAGCCCCATATGCGGGCTCTTGGCCCAGGCCCTGACAGGCCTTTCTTTGACATGGGGCTCATGCTGAGGGTCAGAGTGTGAATTTGTGCCCAAGCAGCACTCAAGTTTGGGCATGGCATCAGGGACCAGGAAGGTTTCTCCCACCCTGAAGGTGTGACTCCATGCCAAGAGCAAGCTTTCCAGCCACGGGGGAGGAGGAGTTCTGTGTTGTGCTTGCGATACCCAGCTGTGTGGAGAATTGATATAATGTCTAGGTTCAGATATCTGAAAACCAAGGTTAGGAAGAGGTGACGGCATAAGACCATGGCGTGTCCGAAGTGCTGGGTGTGCGGCCAGCTGTCTCCTTGTCTGTCTGGACGTCTGGCTTCAGGCTGTGTCAGACAGAGCATGAGTGCCCAGAGCAGCCTATCCAGTTCGGGTACCGTCGAGGCCCGAGCAGGTTGATCCTCATCTGGGTTTTCTGGAGAGAGCCCCACAGGGAAACGTTTTTCTTCCCTTGGGCAGAGCCTGGGCTGGGTTGTGGTTCTGGAGTTCCTAGTCCGGAGGGCTTGTTTGCCAGGAGTGTGAGGAAGGAAGTCTGAAAACACAAGCTAGAGTGAGGTTTGGGACCGATGGCACGGCAGGACCACTCTGAGAGGCTGAATCGAGATCTCCTGCACTGAGGTCATTTCAACTCTGAGACGTGCCTCAGGCTAGAGTTTTTGTCCAGCATGGCCTCTTCCTGAATGGTGTGGGGGCCTCATGAGGCCAGGAAGGTTTGCCTACGATGGGATTTGTGAACAACTCCAAACCTCAATGTTTCCTTCTGCACGAAAGTCGAGTGCTATTGGATGGTTCCAGGAGGCCCCATACGGAAAGACTCGAGAGCAGGTGTCTAAGCATGGATGCCTGGGAACGCCACCTCATATTCCCACTCTTTAGTCAGGACAAGGCAGGCTCAATCTGCGGGCTCCTGGGTGAGCTACCCAGAGGGGAGAGTTGAAATGGACTCTCCTGAAGATGAGTCCTACTGTGGCTTGGTGGCCTGGGAGACCTTGGAATGTGGAGGTGGCTCAGGGACTCTGCAGGATTCTCCAACCTGAGGTGTTTGACACGGCTCCAACAAGGAAGCTTCCCATGTGGAGACGAGAGAAGTTCTGTTCAGTGCCTCAGGAAAGCCCCATATCCTGTTCTTCGAACCAAAGCCTCTGAGGAGTGACACCTGGAAAACAAAGCAAGAGTTGAGATTAGGGCCTAAGGGCCTGTCGGGCTCAACCTTCTATCTCTGTTGATATCGGTGTGCATGCCTTCATGGAGGTAGCAGCTCCGCTTGTGTCCGAAGGCCCCTGTGTGTGCAGGGAGGCTCCCGGTAATGGTATGTCCTCGGGGGCCTCGAGGATTCTCATATTCTGGAGGTGTGTGGCCAAAGGAATGGACAGAGTTTCCCAGGAGAGAGCAGGCATGGTCCTGTGGTATGGCTCCAGAGGACCCAGCCTAGAGGCTGTGTTTGCCAGGGCTGTGGGGACAGATGTCTGAAAAAGCAAACTTGGCTCAGGTAGGGGCCAAGGTAATGGCAGGCCTGATCTCCAGTCCGAGAGGGGAGATCCTCTGGATATCAAAGGAGGGCAAGTGGGAGGCAGTCGCTCAGGCTTTTGTCTCTGGGTGTTGCGTTCACAGTGGCCGTTCAGGGTAGGGGTTGCTTCAGGGGCCGAGGAAGAGCCTTCCTCTCGGGGGATTGTCCAAGCTCCCAAGTTTTTAGGTTCATTCTGTGGGAAGGGAAGAGTACTGTTTTCTGCCACAGGGGACCCCCCAGGAGAGGGACTCTAGAGCACAGCAGTGGGTTCCCTCAACTGGAATACACACCATCTAGTTAGTCCTGCGTGCCTATGGGCATGGCAAGCCACATATGCGGGCTCTTGGTCCAATCACTGAGAGTCGTTACTTGAATAAGGTACTCACGCTGAGGGTCACAATGTGTGTTTGTGCCCAAGGCGGCCCTCACACATGGGCGTGGCCTCATGGGCCATGCCGTTTTCTCCTACACTGAAGGTTTGACTCACTGCCAGCAGCAAGGTTTCTTGCCATGGGGAAGGAGGGGTTCTGACTTGTGCATCAGGTTCCGCCCTGTGCAGGGATTGGAGATAAGGTCTAGGTTCTGATGACTGAAAACCCAGGTTGGGAATGGATGGTGGCCTAAGGCAGTGGCGGGTCCAATGTGCTGGGTGTGCAGCCAGCTGTGTCGGTGTCTGTTGGAAGGTCTGGGCTCAGGCTATTTGCGACAGAGCATCAGTGTTTAAGGTAGCCTATGCAATTGGGGTGTTGCCGAGGGCCAAGCAGTTTGATCCTCATTTGGGGTTTCTGGGCAGCACCATAGACAAAGTTTTTCTCCTGGGAGGCAGGCGGAGTGCTTCATTGTGGCCCCAGAATTCCCAGAAGGGAGGGTTTGTGGGCCAGGAGTGTGAGGACGGAAGTCTAGGAACACAAGCTAAAGTGAGGATTGGAGCTAAGGGCAGAGCAGGCCCACTAGGCAGAGGCTGAATCAAAATCTCCTGCATCTGAAGTCAGGCTGAGGATCAGACGTTGGCTGAGGCTGGAGTATGTGTCCATGATGGCACCTTCATGAAGCGGGGGCCTCATGAGGCCAAGGAAGTTTTCCCACGCTGAGTTTGGAGGTTGCCCCAAACCACCAGGTTTCCTTCTGTGGGACATTCGAGTCCTGTTGCATGGCTCCAGGACATACCATACAAAAGGACTGGAGAGCACGGTTCAAAGGATGGATCCCTGTACAGCATGCCTCGCATTCCCATTGGCCATTAGCCACAAGATATGTTTGATCTGCTGCCTCTGGGGCACGCTAACCAGGGGGCTGAGTTGAAATGGCCTCTCCTGAGGATGCGTCATAATGTGCGTTTGGGTCCATGGAAACCTTGGAATGTGCTGGTTGTTCAGTGGCCCTGCGGAACTCTCCTACCTGAAGGGTTTGATACATCCCCAGTAAGTAAGCTCCCCATTTGGAGACGAGAGAGGTTTGGTTTGGTGCCTCAGAAAAGCCCCGTGTGCTGGTCTACGAAAACAGACCTCTGAGGACGGACACATGGAAACCAGAGCTAAGGTTCAGATTAGGGCCTGGGGGCCTGTCCATTTCAACCTTCTGTCTCTGGGGACACAGTCTGAGAGTCTAAGTGGAGATAGTTGCTCCGCTGGTGTCAGAGAGCCCCTCTTAGTCCAGGGTGGCCTACACTATTGATGGCCTCAGGGGCCTTGGAGCTTTTCCCTAACCTGTAGGGTTGTGGTCAATGGATTGGGCACAATTTCCTTGGAGAGGTCAGGCACAATCTTTCGCTATGGCTCCAGAGGCCCTAGCCTGGCGGTTGTGTGGGTCCAGGCTGAGGGCACAGATGTCTGAAAACGCAAACTCAGCTTATGAGTGGCGCCTAGGGTATGGCAGGCCGGATGTACAGCCCGAGAGGGAGCTCCTGGGCCTCTGAAACAAGGGCGAGTGGGAGGCGTTCCTTCAGGCTTTTGTCGCTGGATGTTGTGTCCGAGATAGCCGTGGATTGGAGGGGTGGCCTCAGGGACTGTGGACGAGTATCGCTCTCTGGGGATTTGTCCCAGCTCCCAAGAGTTTGGGGTCATTTTGTGGGAAGGGTGGAGTCGTCATGTCTGGCTCATGTGTCTCTCCAAGAAAGGGATTCCAGAGCAGAGCCCCAGGTACGGGCGGGGCGACTGGAAAACTCAAACACTGGTGAGGATTGGGTGCATAGGGGCTTGGCAAGCCCCATATGCGGGCTCTTGGCCCAGGCCCTGACAGGCCTTTCTTTGACATGGGGCTCATGCTGAGGGTCAGAGTGTGAATTTGTGCCCAAGCAGCACTCAAGTTTGGGCATGGCATCAGGGACCAGGAAGGTTTCTCCCACCCTGAAGGTGTGACTCCATGCCAAGAGCAAGCTTTCCAGCCACGGGGGAGGAGGAGTTCTGTGTTGTGCTTGCGATACCCAGCTGTGTGGAGAATTGATATAATGTCTAGGTTCAGATATCTGAAAACCAAGGTTAGGAAGAGGTGACGGCATAAGACCATGGCGTGTCCGAAGTGCTGGGTGTGCGGCCAGCTGTCTCCTTGTCTGTCTGGACGTCTGGCTTCAGGCTGTGTCAGACAGAGCATGAGTGCCCAGAGCAGCCTATCCAGTTCGGGTACCGTCGAGGCCCGAGCAGGTTGATCCTCATCTGGGTTTTCTGGAGAGAGCCCCACAGGGAAACGTTTTTCTTCCCTTGGGCAGACCCTGGGCTGGGATGTGGTTCTGGAGTTCCTAGTCCGGAGGGCTTGTTTGCCTGGAGTGTGAGGAAGGAAGTCTGAAAACACAAGCTAGCGTGAGGTTTGGGACCGATGGCACGGCAGGCCCACTCTGAGAGGCTGAATCGAGATCTCCTGCACTGAGGTCATTTCAACTCTGAGACGTGCCTCAGGCTAGAGTTTTTGTCCAGCATGGCCTCTTCCTGAATGGTGTGGGGGCCTCATGAGGCCAGGAAGGTTTGCCTACGATGGGATTTGTGAACTACTCCAAACCTCAAGGTTTCCTTCTGCACGAAAGTCGAGTGCTATTGGATGGTTCCAGGAGGCCCCATACGGAAAGACTCGAGAGCAGGTGTCTAAGCATGGATGCCTGGGAACGCCACCTCATATTCCCACTCTTTAGTCAGGACAAGGCAGGCTCAATCTGCGGGCTCCTGGGTGAGCTACCCAGAGGGGAGAGTTGAAATGGACTCTCCTGAAGATGAGTCCTACTGTGGCTTGGTGGCCTGGGAGACCTTGGAATGTGGAGGTGGCTCAGGGACTCTGCAGGATTCTCCAACCTGAGGTGTTTGACACGGCTCCAACAAGGAAGCTTCCCATGTGGAGACGAGAGAAGTTCTGTTCAGTGCCTCAGGAAAGCCCCATATCCTGTTCTTCGAACCAAAGCCTCTGAGGAGTGACACCTGGAAAACAAAGCAAGAGTTGAGATTAGGGCCTAAGGGCCTGTCGGGCTCAACCTTCTATCTCTGTTGACATCGGTGTGCATGCCTTCATGGAGGTAGCATCTCCGCTTGTGTCCGAAGGCCCCTGTGTGTGCAGGGAGGCTCCCGGTAATGGTATGTCCTCGGGGGACTTGAGGTTTCTCATATTCTGGAGGTGTGTGGCCAAAGGAATGGACAGAGTTTCCCAGGAGAGAGCAGGCATGGTCCTGTGGTATGGCTCCAGAGGACCCAGCCTAGAGGCTGTGTTTGCCAGGGCTGTGGGGACAGATGTCTGAAAAAGCAAACTTGGCTCAGGTAGGGCCCAAGGTAATGGCAGGCCTGATCTCCAGTCCGAGAGGGGAGATCCTCTGGATATCAAAGGAGGGCAAGTGGAAGGCAGTCGCTCAGGCTTTTGTCTCTGGGTGTTGCGTTCACAGTGGCCGTTCAGGGTAGGGGTTGCTTCAGGGGCCGAGGAAGAGCCTTCCTCTCGGGGGATTGTCCAAGCTCCCAAGTGTTTGGGTTCATTCTGTGGGAAGGGAAGAGTACTGTTTTCTGCCACAGGGGACCCCCCAGGAGAGGGACTCTAGAGCACAGCAGTGGGTTCCCTCAACTGGAATACACACCATCTAGTTAGTCCTGCGTGCCTATGGGCATGGCAAGCCACATATGCGGGCTCTTGGTCCAATCGCTGAGAGGCGTTACTTGAATAAGGTACTCACGCTGAGGGTCACAATGTGTGTTTGTGCCCAAGGCGGCCCTCACACATGGGCGTGGCCTCATGGGCCATGCCGTTTTCTCCTACACTGAAGGTTTGACTCACTGCCAGCAGCAAGGTTTCTTGCCATGGGGAAGGAGGGGTTCTGACTTGTGCATCAGGTTCCCCCCTGTGCAGGGATTGGAGATAAGGTCTAGGTTCTGATGACTGAAAACCCAGGTTGGGAATGGATGGTGGCCTAAGGCAGTGGCGGGTCCAATGTGCTGGGTGTGCAGCCAGCTGTGTCGGTGTCTGTTGGAAGGTCTGGGCTCAGGCTATTTGCGACAGAGCATCAGTGTTTAAGGTAGCCTATGCAATTGGGGTGTTGCCGAGGGCCAAGCAGTTTGATCCTCATTTGGGGTTTCTGGGCAGCACCATAGACAAAGTTTTTCTCCTGGGAGGCAGGCGGAGTGCTTCATTGTGGCCCCAGAATTCCCAGAAGGGAGGGTTTGTGGGCCAAGAGTGTGAGGACGGAAGTCTAGGAACACAAGCTAAAGTGAGGATTGGAGCCAAGGGCAGAGCAGGCCCACTAGGCAGAGGCTGAATCAAAATCTCCTGCATCTGAAGTCAGGCTGAGGATCAGACGTTGGCTGAGGCTGGAGTATGTGTCCATGATGGCACCTTCATGAAGCGGGGGCCTCATGAGGCCAAGGAAGTTTTCCCACGCTGAGTTTGGAGGTTGCCCCAAACCACCAGGTTTCCTTCTGTGGGACATTCGAGTCCTGTTGCATGGCTCCAGGACATACCATACGGAAGGACTGGAGAGCACGGTTCGAAGGATGGATCCCTGTACAGCATGCCTCGCATTCCCATTGGCCATTAGCCACAAGATATGTTTGATCTGCTGCCTCTGGGGCACGCTAACCAGGGGGCTGAGTTGAAATGGCCTCTCCTGAGGATGCGTCATAATGTGCGTTTGGGTCCATGGAAACCTTGGAATGTGCTGGTTGTTCAGTGGCCCTGCGGAACTCTCCTACCTGAAGGGTTTGATACATCCCCAGTAAGTAAGCTCCCCATGTGGAGGCGAGAGAGGTTTGGTTTGGTGCCTCAGAAAAGCCCCGTGTGCTGGTCTACGAAAACAGACCTCTGAGGACGGACACATGGAAACCAGAGCTAAGGTTCAGATTAGGGCCTGGGGGCCTGTCCATTTCAACCTTCTGTCTCTGGGGACACAGTCTGAGAGTCTAAGTGGAGATAGTTGCTCCGCTGGTGTCAGAGAGCCCCTCTTAGTCCAGGGTGGCCTACACTATTGATGGCCTCAGGGGCCTTGGAGCTTTTCCCTAACCTGTAGGGTTGTGGTCAATGGATTGGGCACAATTTCCTTGGAGAGGTCAGGCACAATCTTTCGCTATGGCTCCAGAGGCCCTAGCCTGGCGGTTGTGTGGGTCCAGGCTGAGGGCACAGATGTCTGAAAACGCAAACTCAGCTTATGAGTGGCGCCTAGGGTATGGCAGGCCGGATGTACAGCCCGAGAGGGAGCTCCTCGGCCTCTGAAACAAGGGCGAGTGGGAGGCGTTCCTTCAGGCTTTTGTCGCTGGATGTTGTGTCCGAGATAGCCGTGGATTGGAGGGGTGGCCTCAGGGACTGTGGACGAGTATCGCTCTCTGGGGATTTGTCCCAGCTCCCAAGAGTTTGGGGTCATTTTGTGGGAAGGGTGGAGTCGTCATGTCTGGCTCATGTGTCTCTCCAAGAAAGGGATTCCAGAGCAGAGCCCCAGGTACGGGCGGGGCGACTGGAAAACTCAAACACTGGTGAGGATTGGGTGCATAGGGGCTTGGCAAGCCCCATATGCGGGCTCTTGGCCCAGGCCCTGACAGGCCTTTCTTTGACATGGGGCTCATGCTGAGGGTCAGAGTGTGAATTTGTGCCCAAGCAGCACTCAAGTTTGGGCATGGCATCAGGGACCAGGAAGGTTTCTCCCACCCTGAAGGTGTGACTCCATGCCAAGAGCAAGCTTTCCAGCCACGGGGGAGGAGGAGTTCTGTGTTGTGCTTGCGATACCCAGCTGTGTGGAGAATTGATATAATGTCTAGGTTCAGATATCTGAAAACCAAGGTTAGGAAGAGGTGACGGCATAAGACCATGGCGTGTCCGAAGTGCTGGGTGTGCGGCCAGCTGTCTCCTTGTCTGTCTGGACGTCTGGCTTCAGGCTGTGTCAGACAGAGCATGAGTGCCCAGAGCAGCCTATCCAGTTCGGGTACCGTCGAGGCCCGAGCAGGTTGATCCTCATCTGGGTTTTCTGGAGAGAGCCCCACAGGGAAAAGTTTTTCTTCCCTTGGGCAGACCCTGGGCTGGGTTGTGGTTCTGGAGTTCCTAGTCCGGAGGGCTTGTTTGCCAGGAGTGTGAGGAAGGAAGTCTGAAAACACAAGCTAGCGTGAGGTTTGGGACCGATGGCACGGCAGGCCCACTCTGAGAGGCTGAATCGAGATCTCCTGCACTGAGGTCATTTCAACTCTGAGACGTGCCTCAGGCTAGAGTTTTTGTCCAGCATGGCCTCTTCCTGAATGGTGTGGGGGCCTCATGAGGCCAGGAAGGTTTGCCTACGATGGGATTTGTGAACTCCTCCAAACCTCAAGGTTTCCTTCTGCACGAAAGTCGAGTGCTATTGGATGGTTCCAGGAGGCCCCATACGGAAAGACTCGAGAGCAGGTGTCTAAGCATGGATGCCTGGGAACGCCAACTCATATTCCCACTCTTTAGTCAGGACAAGGCAGGCTCAATCTGCGGGCTCCTGGGTGAGCTACCCAGAGGGGAGAGTTGAAATGGACTCTCCTGAAGATGAGTCCTACTGTGGCTTGGTGGCCTGGGAGACCTTGGAATGTGGAGGTGGCTCAGGGACTCTGCAGGATTCTCCAACCTGAGGTGTTTGACACGGCTCCAACAAGGAAGCTTCCCATGTGGAGACGAGAGAAGTTCTGTTCAGTGCCTCAGGAAAGCCCCATATCCTGTTCTTCGAACCAAAGCCTCTGAGGAGTGACACCTGGAAAACAAAGCAAGAGTTGAGATTAGGGCCTAAGGGCCTGTCGGGCTCAACCTTCTATCTCTGTTGATATCGGTGTGCATGCCTTCATGGAGGTAGCAGCTCCGCTTGTGTCCGAAGACCCTGTGTGTGCAGGGAGGCTCCCGGTAATGGTATGTCCTCGGGGGCCTCGAGGATTCTCATATTCTGGAGGTGTGTGGCCAAAGGAATGGACAGAGTTTCCCAGGAGGGAGCAGGCATGGTCCTGTGGTATGGCTCCAGAGGACCCAGCCTAGAGGCTGTGTTTGCCAGGGCTGTGGGGACAGATGTCTGAAAAAGCAAACTTGGCTCAGGTAGGGGCCAAGGTAATGGCAGGCCTGATCTCCAGTCCGAGAGGGGAGATCCTCTGGATATCAAAGGAGGGCAAGTGGGAGGCAGTCGCTCAGGCTTTTGTCTCTGGGTGTTGCGTTCACAGTGGCCGTTCAGGGTAGGGGTTGCTTCAGGGGCCGAGGAAGAGCCTTCCTCTCGGGGGATTGTCCAAGCTCCCAAGAGTTTGGGTTCATTCTGTGGGAAGGGAAGAGTACTGTTTTCTGCCACAGGGGACCCCCCAGGAGAGGGACTCTAGAGCACAGCAGTGGGTTCCCTCAACTGGAATACACACCATCTAGTTAGTCCTGCGTGCCTATGGGCATGGCAAGCCACATATGCGGGCTCTTGGTCCAATCACTGAGAGTCGTTACTTGAATAAGGTACTCACGCTGAGGGTCACAATGTGTGTTTGTGCCCAAGGCGGCCCTCACACATGGGCGTGGCCTCATGGGCCATGCCGTTTTCTCCTACACTGAAGGTTTGACTCACTGCCAGCAGCAAGGTTTCTTGCCATGGGGAAGGAGGGGTTCTGACTTGTGCATCAGGTTCCGCCCTGTGCAGGGATTGGAGATAAGGTCTAGGTTCTGATGACTGAAAACCCAGGTTGGGAATGGATGGTGGCCTAAGGCAGTGGCGGGTCCAATGTGCTGGGTGTGCAGCCAGCTGTGTCGGTGTCTGTTGGAAGGTCTGGGCTCAGGCTATTTGCGACAGAGCATCAGTGTTTAAGGTAGCCTATGCAATTGGGGTGTTGCCGAGGGCCAAGCAGTTTGATCCTCATTTGGGGTTTCTGGGCAGCACCATAGACAAAGTTTTTCTCCTGGGAGGCAGGCGGAGTGCTTCATTGTGGCCCCAGAATTCCCAGAAGGGAGGGTTTGTGGGCCAGGAGTGTGAGGACGGAAGTCTAGGAACACAAGCTAAAGTGAGGATTGGAGCTAAGGGCAGAGCAGGCCCACTAGGCAGAGGCTGAATCAAAATCTCCTGCATCTGAAGTCAGGCTGAGGATCAGACGTTGGCTGAGGCTGGAGTATGTGTCCATGATGGCACCTTCATGAAGCGGGGGCCTCATGAGGCCAAGGAAGTTTTCCCACGCTGAGTTTGGAGGTTGCCCCAAACCACCAGGTTTCCTTCTGTGGGACATTCGAGTCCTGTTGCATGGCTCCAGGACATACCATACGGAAGGACTGGAGAGCACGGTTCGAAGGATGGATCCCTGTACAGCATGCCTCGCATTCCCATTGGCCATTAGCCACAAGATATGTTTGATCTGCTGCCTCTGGGGCACGCTAACCAGGGGGCTGAGTTGAAATGGCCTCTCCTGAGGATGCGTCATAATGTGCGTTTGGGTCCATGGAAACCTTGGAATGTGCTGGTTGTTCAGTGGCCCTGCGGAACTCTCCTACCTGAAGGGTTTGATACATCCCCAGTAAGTAAGCTCCCCATTTGGAGACGAGAGAGGTTTGGTTTGGTGCCTCAGAAAAGCCCCGTGTGCTGGTCTACGAAAACAGACCTCTGAGGACGGACACATGGAAACCAGAGCTAAGGTTAAGATTAGGGCCTGGGGGACTGTCCATTTCAACCTTCTGTCACTGGGGACACTGTCTGAGAGTCTAAGCGGAGATAGTTGCTCCGCTGGTGTCAGAGAGCCCCTCTTAGTCCATGGTGGCCTACACTATTGATGGCCTCAGGGGCCTTGGAGCTTTTCCCTAACCTGTAGGGTTGTGGTCAATGGATTGGGCACAATTTCCTTGGAGAGGTCAGGCACAATCTTTAGCTATGGCTCCAGAGGCCCTAGCCTGGCGGTTGTGTGGGTCCAGGCTGAGGGCACAGATGTCTGAAAACGCAAACTCAGCTTATGAGTGGCGCCTAGGGTATGGCAGGCCGGATGTACAGCCCGAGAGGGAGCTCCTGGGCCTCTAAAACAAGGGCGAGTGGGAGGCGTTCCTTCAGGCTTTTGTCTCTGGATGTTGTGTCCGAGATAGCCGTGGATTGGAGGGGTGGCCTCAGGGACTGTGGACGAGTATCGCTCTCTGGGGATTTGTCCCAGCTCCCAAGAGTTTGGGGTCATTTTGTGGGAAGGGTGGAGTCGTGTTGTCTGGCTCCTGTGTCTCTCCAAGAAAGGGATTCCAGAGCAGAGCCCCAGGTACGGGCGGGGCGACTGGAAAACTCAAACACTGGTGAGGATTGGGTGCATAGGGGCTTGGCAAGCCCCATATGCGGGCTCTTGGCCCAGGCCCTGACAGGCCTTTCTTTGACATGGGGCTCATGCTGAGGGTCAGAGTGTGAATTTGTGCCCAAGCAGCACTCAAGTTTGGGCGTGGCATCAGGGACCAGGAAGGTTTCTCCCACCCTGAAGGTGTGACTCCATGCCAAGAGCAAGCTTTACAGCCACGGGGAAGGAGGAGTTCTGTGTTGTGCTTGCGATACCCAGCTGTGTGGAGAATTGATATAATGTCTAGGTTCAGATATCTGAAAACCAAGGTTAGGAAGAGGTGACGGCATAAGACCATGGCGTGTCCGAAGTGCTGGGTGTGCGGCCAGCTGTCTCCTTGTCTGTCTGGACGTCTGGCTTCAGGCTGTGTCAGACAGAGCATGAGTGCCCAGAGCAGCCTATCCAGTTCGGGTACCGTCGAGGCCCGAGCAGGTTGATCCTCATCTGGGTTTTCTGGAGAGAGCCCCACAGGGAAACGTTTTTCTTCCCTTGGGCAGACCCTGGGCTGGGATGTGGTTCTGGAGTTCCTAGTCCGGAGGGCTTGTTTGCCTGGAGTGTGAGGAAGGAAGTCTGAAAACACAAGCTAGCGTGAGGTTTGGGACCGATGGCACGGCAGGCCCACTCTGAGAGGCTGAATCGAGATCTCCTGCACTGAGGTCATTTCAACTCTGAGACGTGCCTCAGGCTAGAGTTTTTGTCCAGCATGGCCTCTTCCTGAATGGTGTGGGGGCCTCATGAGGCCAGGAAGGTTTGCCTACGATGGGATTTGTGAACTACTCCAAACCTCAAGGTTTCCTTCTGCACGAAAGTCGAGTGCTATTGGATGGTTCCAGGAGGCCCCATACAGAAAGACTCGAGAGCAGGTGTCTAAGCATGGATGCCTGGGAACGCCACCTCATATTCCCACTCTTTAGTCAGGACAAGGCAGGCTCAATCTGCGGGCTCCTGGGTGAGCTACCCAGAGGGGAGAGTTGAAATGGACTCTCCTGAAGATGAGTCCTACTGTGGCTTGGTGGCCTGGGAGACCTTGGAATGTGGAGGTGGCTCAGGGACTCTGCAGGATTCTCCAACCTGAGGTGTTTGACACGGCTCCAACAAGGAAGCTTCCCATGTGGAGACGAGAGAAGTTCTGTTCAGTGCCTCAGGAAAGCCCCATATCCTGTTCTTCGAACCAAAGCCTCTGAGCAGTGACACCTGAAAAACAAAGCAAGAGTTGAGATTAGGGCCTAAGGGCCTGTCTGGCTCAACCTTCTATCTCTGTTGACATCTGTGAGCATGCCTTCATGGAGGTAGCAGCTCCGCTTGTGTCCGAAGGCCCCTGTGTGTGCAGAGAGGCTCCCGGTAATGGTATGTCCTCGGGGGCCTTGAGGTTTCTCATATTCTGGAGGTGTGTGGTCAAAGGAATGGACAGAGTTTCCCAGGAGAGAGCAGGCATGGTCCTGTGGTATGGCTCCAGAGGACCCAGCCTAGAGGCTGTGTTTGCCAGGGCTGTGGGGACAGATGTCTGAAAAAGCAAACTTGGCTCAGGTAGGGGCCAAGGTAATGGCAGGCCTGATCTCCAGTCCGAGAGGGGAGATCCTCTGGATATCAAAGGAGGGCAAGTGGGAGGCAGTCGCTCAGGCTTTTGTCTCTGGGTGTTGCGTTCACAGTGGCCGTTCAGGGTAGGGGTTGCTTCAGGGGCCGAGGAAGAGCCTTCCTCTCGGGGGATTGTCCAAGCTCCCAAGTTTTTAGGTTCATTCTGTGGGAAGGGAAGAGTACTGTTTTCTGCCACAGGGGACCCCCCAGGAGAGGGACTCTAGAGCACAGCAGTGGGTTCCCTCAACTGGAATACACACCATCTAGTTAGTCCTGCGTGCCTATGGGCATGGCAAGCCACATATGCGGGCTCTTGGTCCAAAAACTGAGAGGCGTTACTTGAATAAGGTACTCACGCTGAGGGTCACAATGTGTGTTTGTGCCCAAGGCGGCCCTCACACATGGGCGTGGCCTCATGGGCCATGCCGTTTTCTCCTACACTGAAGGTTTGACTCACTGCCAGCAGCAAGGTTTCTTGCCATAGGGAAGGAGGGGTTCTGACTTGTGCATCAGGTTCCGCCCTGTGCAGGGATTGGAGATAAGGTCTAGGTTCTGATGACTGAAAACCCAGGTTGGGAATGGATGGTGGCCTAAGGCAGTGGCGGGTCCAATGTGCTGGGTGTGCAGCCAGCTGTGTCGGTGTCTGTTGGAAGGTCTGGGCTCAGGCTATTTGCGACAGAACATCAGTGTTTAAGGTAGCCTATGCAATTGGGGTGTTGCCGAGGGCCAAGCAGTTTGATCCTCATTTGGGGTTTCTGGGCAGCACCATAGACAAAGTTTTTCTCCTGGGAGGCAGGCGGAGTGCTTCATTGTGGCCCCAGAATTCCCAGTAGGGAGGGTTTGTGGGCCAGGAGTGTGAGGACGGAAGTCTAGGAACACAAGCTAAAGTGAGGATTGGAGCCAAGGGCAGAGCAGGCCCACTAGGCAGAGGCTGAATCAAAATCTCCTGCATCTGAAGTCAGGCTGAGGATCAGACGTTGGCTGAGGCTGGAGTATGTGTCCATGATGGCACGTTCATGAAGCGGGGGCCTCATGAGGCCAAGGAAGTTTTCCCACGCTGAGTTTGGAGGTTGCCCCAAACCACCAGGTTTCCTTCTGTGGGACATTCGAGTCCTGTTGCATGGCTCCAGGACATACCATACGGAAGGACTGGAGAGCACGGTTCAAAGGATGGATCCCTGTACAGCATGCCTCGCATTCCCATTGGCCATTAGCCACAAGATATGTTTGATCTGCTGCCTCTGGGGCACGCTAACCAGGGGGCTGAGTTGAAATGGCCTCTCCTGAGGATGCGTCATAATGTGCGTTTGGGTCCATGGAAACCTTGGAATGTGCTGGTTGTTCAGTGGCCCTGCGGAACTCTCCTACCTGAAGGGTTTGATACATCCCCAGTAAGTAAGCTCCCCATGTGGAGGCGAGAGAGGTTTGGTTTGGTGCCTCAGAAAAGCCCCGTGTGCTTGTCTACGAAAACAGACCTCTGAGGACGGACACATGGAAACCAGAGCTAAGGTTCAGATTAGGGCCTGGGGGCCTGTCCATTTCAACCTTCTGTCTCTGGGGACACTGTCTGAGAGTCTAAGTGGAGATAGTTGCTCCGCTGGTGTCAGAGAGCCCCTCTTAGTCCAGGGTGGCCTACACTATTGATGGCCTCAGGGGCCTTGGAGCTTTTCCCTAACCTGTAGGGTTGCGGTCAATGGATTGGGCACAATTTCCTTGGAGAGGGCAGGCACAATCTTTCGCTGTGGCTCCAGAGGCCCTAGCCTGGCGGTTGTGTGGGTCCAGGCTGAGGGCACAGAAGTCTGAAAACACAAACTCAGCTTATGAGTGGCGCCTAGGGTATGGCAGGCCGGATGTACAGCCCGAGAGGGAGCTCCTGGGCCTCTGAAACAAGGGCGAGGGGGAGGCGTTCCTTCAGGCTTTTGTCTCTGGATGTTGTGTCCGAGATAGCCGTGGATTGGAGGGGTGGCCTCAGGGACTGTGGACGAGTATCGCTCTCTGGGGATTTGTCCCAGCTCCCAAGAGTTTGGGGTCATTTTGTGGGAAGGGTGGAGTCGTGTTGTCTGGCTCATGTGTCTCTCCAAGAAAGGGATTCCAGAGCAGAGCCCCAGGTACGGGCGGGGCGACTGGAAAACTCAAACACTGGTGAGGATTGGGTGCATAGGGGCTTGGCAAGCCCCATATGCGGGCTCTTGGCCCAGGCCCTGACAGGCCTTTCTTTGACATGGGGCTCATGCTGAGGGTCAGAGTGTGAATTTGTGCCCAAGCAGCACTCAAGTTTGGGCGTGGCATCAGGGACCAGGAAGGTTTCTCCCACCCTGAAGGTGTGACTCCATGCCAAGAGCAAGCTTTACAGCCACGGGGAAGGAGGAGTTCTGTGTTGTGCTTGTGATACCCAGCTGTGTGGAGAATTGATATAATGTCTAGGTTCAGATATCTGAAAACCAAGGATAGGAAGAGGTGGCGGCATAAGACCATGGCGTGTCCGAAGTGCTGGGTGTGCGGCCAGCTGTCTCCTTGTCTGTCTGGACGTCTGGCTTCAGGCTGTGTCAGACAGAGCATGAGTGCCCAGAGCAGCCTATCCAGTTCGGGTACCGTCGAGGCCCGAGCAGGTTGATCCTCATCTGGGTTTTCTGGAGAGAGCCCCACAGGGAAACGTTTTTCTTCCCTTGGGCAGACCCTGGGCTGGGTTGTGGTTCTGGAGTTCCTAGTCCGGAGGGCTTGTTTGCCAGGAGTGTGAGGAAGGAAGTCTGAAAACACAAGCTAGCGTGAGGTTTGGGACCGATGGCACGGCAGGCCCACTCTGAGAGGCTGAATCGAGATCTCCTGCACTGAGGTCATTTCAACTCTGAGACGTGCCTCAGGCTAGAGTTTTTGTCCAGCATGGCCTCTTCCTGAATGGTGTGGGGGCCTCATGAGGCCAGGAAGGTTTGCATACGATGGGACTTGTGAACTACTCCAAACCTCAAGGTTTCCTTCTGCACGAAAGTCGAGTGCTATTGGATGGTTCCAGGAGGCCCCATACGGAAAGACTCGAGAGCAGGTGTCTAAGCATGGATGCCTGGGAACGCCACCTCATATTCCCACTCTTTAGTCAGGACAAGGCAGGCTCAATCTGCGGGCTCCTGGGTGAGCTACCCAGAGGGGAGAGTTGAAATGGACTCTCCTGAAGATGAGTCCTACTGTGGCTTGGTGGCCTGGGAGACCTTGGAATGTGGAGGTGGCTCAGGGACTCTGCAGGATTCTCCAACCTGAGGTGTTTGACACGGCTCCAACAAGGAAGCTTCCCATGTGGAGACGAGAGAAGTTCTGTTCAGTGCCTCAGGAAAGCCCCATATCCTGTTCTTCGAACCAAAGCCTCTGAGGAGTGACACCTGGAAAACCAAGCAAGAGTTGAGATTAGGGCCTAAGGGCCTGTCGGGCTCAACCTTCTATCTCTGTTGACATCGGTGTGCATGCCTTCATGGAGGTAGCAGCTCCGCTTGTGTCCGAAGGCCCCTGTGTGTGCAGGGAGGCTCCCGGTAATGGTATGTCCTCGGTGGCCTTGAGGTTTCTCATATTCTGGAGGTGTGTGGCCAAAGGAATGGACAGAGTTTCCCAGGAGAGAGCAGGCATGGTCCTGTGGTATGGCTCCAGAGGACCCAGCCTAGAGGCTGTGTTTGCCAGGGCTGTGGGGACAGATGTCTGAAAAAGCAAACTTGGCTCAGGTAGGGGCCAAGGTAATGGCAGGCCTGATCTCCAGCCCTAGAGGGGAGATCCTCTGGATATCAAAGGAGGGCAAGTGGGAGGCAGTCGCTCAGGCTTTTGTCTCTGGGTGTTGCGTTCACAGTGGCCGTTCAGGGTAGGGGTTGCTTCAGGGGCCGAGGAAGAGCCTTCCTCTCGGGGGATTGTCCAAGCTCCCAAGTGTTTGGGTTCATTCTGTGGGAAGGGAAGAGTACTGTTTTCTGCCACAGGGGACCCCCCAAGATAGGGACTCTAGAGCACAGCAGTGGGTTCCCTCAACTGGAATACACACCATCTAGTTAGTCCTGCGTGCCTATGGGCATGGCAAGCCACATATGCGGGCTCTTGGTCCAATCACTGAGAGGCGTTACTTGAATAAGGTACTCACGCTGAGGGTCACAATGTGTGTTTGTGCCCAAGGCTGCCCTCACACATGGGCGTGGCCTCATGGGCCATGCCGTTTTCTCCTACACTGAAGGTTTGACTCACTGCCAGCAGCAAGGTTTCTTGCCATGGGGAAGGAGGGGTTCTGACTTGTGCATCAGGTTCCGCCCTGTGCAGGGATTGGAGATAAGGTCTAGGTTCTGATGACTGAAAACCCAGGTTGGGAATGGATGGTGGCCTAAGGCAGTGGCGGGTCCAATGTGCTGGGTGTGCAGCCAGCTGTGTCGGTGTCTGTTGGAAGGTCTGGGCTCAGGCTATTTGCGACAGAGCATCAGTGTTTAAGGTAGCCTGTGCAATTGGGGTGTTGCCGAGGGCCAAGCAGTTTGATCCTCATTTGGGGTTTCTGGGCAGCACCATAGACAAAGTTTTTCTCCTGGGAGGCAGGCGGAGTGCTTCATTGTGGCCCCAGAATTCCCAGAAGGGAGGGTTTGTGGGCCAGGAGTGTGAGGACGGAAGTCTAGGAACACAAGCTAAAGTGACGATTGGAGCCAAGGGCAGAGCAGGCCCACTAGGCAGAGGCTGAATCAAAATCTCCTGCATCTGAAGTCAGGCTGAGGATCAGACGTTGGCTGAGGCTGGAGTATGTGTCCATGATGGCACCTTCATGAAGCGGGGGCCTCATGAGGCCAAGGAAGTTTTCCCACGCTGAGTTTGGAGGTTGCCCCAAACCACCAGGTTTCCTTCTGTGGGACATTCGAGTCCTGTTGCATGGCTCCAGGACATACCATACGGAAGGACTGGAGAGCACGGTTCAAAGGATGGATCCCTGTACAGCATGCCTCGCATTCCCATTGGCCATTAGCCACAAGATATGTTTGATCTGCTGCCTCTGGGGCACGCTAACCAGGGGGCTGAGTTGAAATGGCCTCTCCTGAGGATGCGTCATAATGTGCGTTTGGGTCCATGGAAACCTTGGAATGTGCTGGTTGTTCAGTCGCCCTGCGGAACTCTCCTACCTGAAGGGTTTGATACATCCCCAGTAGGTAAGCTCCCCATGTGGAGGCGAGAGAGGTTTGGTTTGGTGCCTCAGAAAAGCCCCGTGTGCTGGTCTACGAAAACAGACCTCTGAGGACGGACACATGGAAACCAGAGCTAAGGTTCAGATTAGGGCCTGGGGGCCTGTCCATTTCAACCTTCTGTCTCTGGGGACACTGTCTGAGAGTCTAAGTGGAGATAGTTGCTCCGCTGGTGTCAGAGAGCCCCTCTTAGTCCAGGGTGGCCTACACTATTGATGGCCTCAGGGGCCTTGGAGCTTTTCCCTAACCTGTAGGGTTGTGGTCAATGGATTGGGCACAATTTCCTTGGAGAGGGCAGGCACAATCTTTCGCTGTGGCTCCAGAAGCCCTAGCCTGGCGGTTGTGTGGGTCCAGGCTGAGGGCACAGAAGTCTGAAAACACAAACTCAGCTTATGAGTGGCGCCTAGGGTATGGCAGGCCGGATGTACAGCCCGAGAGGGAGCTCCTGGGTCTCTGAAACAAGGGCGAGGGGGAGGCGTTCCTTCAGGCTTTTTTCTCTGAATGTTGTGTCCGAGATAGCCGTGGATTGGAGGGGTGGCCTCAGGGACTGTGGACGAGTATCCCTCTCTGGGGATTTGTCCCAGCTCCCAAGAGTTTGGGGTCATTTTGTGGGAAGGGTGGAGTCGTGTTGTCTGGCTCATGTGTCTCTCCAAGAAAGGGATTCCAGAGCAGAGCCCCAGGTACGGGCGGGGCGACTGGAAAACTCAAACACTGGTGAGGATTGGGTGCATAGGGGCTTGGCAAGCCCCATATGCGGGCTCTTGGCCCAGGCCCTGACAGGCCTTTCTTTGACATGGGGCTCATGCTGAGGGTCAGAGTGTGAATTTGTGCCCAAGCAGCACTCAAGTTTGGGCGTGGCATCAGGGACCAGGAAGGTTTCTCCCACCCTGAAGGTGTGACTCCATGCCAAGAGCAAGCTTTACAGCCACGGGGAAGGAGGAGTTCTGTGTTGTGCTTGCGATACCCAGCTGTGTGGAGAATTGATATAATGTCTAGGTTCAGATATCTGAAAACCAAGGATAGGAAGAGGTGGCGGCATAAGACCATGGCGTGTCCGAAGTGCTGGGTGTGCGGCCAGCTGTCTCCTTGTCTGTCTGGACGTCTGGCTTCAGGCTGTGTCAGACAGAGCATGAGTGCCCAGAGCAGCCTATCCAGTTCGGGTACCGTCGAGGCCCGAGCAGGTTGATCCTCATCTGGGTTTTCTGGAGAGAGCCCCACAGGGAAACGTTTTTCTTCCCTTGGGCAGACCCTGGGCTGGGTTGTGGTTCTGGAGTTCCTAGTCCGGAGGGCTTGTTTGCCAGGAGTGTGAGGAAGGAAGTCTGAAAACACAAGCTAGCGTGAGGTTTGGGACCGATGGCACGGCAGGCCCACTCTGAGAGGCTGAATCGAGATCTCCTGCACTGAGGTCATTTCAACTCTGAGACGTGCCTCAGGCTAGAGTTTTTGTCCAGCATGGCCTCTTCCTGAATGGTGTGGGGGCCTCATGAGGCCAGGAAGGTTTGCCTACGATGGGATTTGTGAACTCCTCCAAACCTCAAGGTTTCCTTCTGCACGAAAGTCGAGTGCTATTGGATGGTTCCAGGAGGCCCCATACGGAAAGACTCGAGAGCAGGTGTCTAAGCATGGATGCCTGGGAACGCCACCTCATATTCCCACTCTTTAGTCAGGACAAGGCAGGCTCAATCTGCGGGCTCCTGGGTGAGCTACCCAGAGGGGAGAGTTGAAATGGACTCTCCTGAAGATGAGTCCTACTGTGGCTTGGTGGCCTGGGAGACCTTGGAATGTGGAGGTGGCTCAGGGACTCTGCAGGATTCTCCAACCTGAGGTGTTTGACACGGCTCCAACAAGGAAGCTTCCCATGTGGAGACGAGAGAAGTTCTGTTCAGTGCCTCAGGAAAGCCCCATATCCTGTTCTTCGAACCAAAGCCTCTGAGGAGTGACACCTGGAAAACCAAGCAAGAGTTGAGATTAGGGCCTAAGGGCCTGTCGGGCTCAACCTTCTATCTCTGTTGACATCGGTGTGCATGCCTTCATGGAGGTAGCAGCTCCGCTTGTGTCCGAAGGCCCCTGTGTGTGCAGGGAGGCTCCCGGTAATGGTATGTCCTCGGGGGCCTTGAGGTTTCTCATATTCTGGAGGTGTGTGGCCAAAGGAATGGACAGAGTTTCCCAGGAGAGAGCAGGCATGGTCCTGTGGTATGGCTCCAGAGGACCCAGCCTAGAGGCTGTGTTTGCCAGGGCTGTGGGGACAGATGTCTGAAAAAGCAAACTTGGCTCAGGTAGGGGCCAAGGTAATAGCAGGCCTGATCTCCAGCCCGAGAGGGGAGATCCTCTGGATATCAAAGGAGGGCAAGTGGGAGGCAGTCGCTCAGGCTTTTGTCTCTGGGTGTTGCGTTCACAGTGGCCGTTCAGGGTAGGGGTAGCTTCAGGGGCCGAGGAAGAGCCTTCCTCTCGGGGGATTGTCCAAGCTCCCAAGTGTTTGGGTTCATTCTGTGGGAAGGGAAGAGTACTGTTTTCTGCCACAGGGGACCCCCCAGGAGAGGGACTCTAGAGCACAGCAGTGGGTTCCCTCAACTGGAATACACACCATCTAGTTAGTCCTGCGTGCCTATGGGCATGGCAAGCCACATATGCGGGCTCTTGGTCCAATCACTGAGAGGCGTTACTTGAATAAGGTACTCACGCTGAGGGTCACAATGTGTGTTTGTGCCCAAGGCTGCCCTCACACATGGGCGTGGCCTCATGGGCCATGCCGTTTTCTCCTACACTGAAGGTTTGACTCACTGCCAGCAGCAAGGTTTCTTGCCATGGGGAAGGAGGGGTTCTGACTTGTGCATCAGGTTCCGCCCTGTGCAGGGATTGGAGATAAGGTCTAGGTTCTGATGACTGAAAACCCAGGTTGGGAATGGATGGTGGCCTAAGGCAGTGGCGGGTCCAATGTGCTGGGTGTGCAGCCAGCTGTGTCGGTGTCTGTTGGAAGGTCTGGGCTCAGGCTATTTGCGACAGAGCATCAGTGTTTAAGGTAGCCTGTGCAATTGGGGTGTTGCCGAGGGCCAAGCAGTTTGATCCTCATTTGGGGTTTCTGAGCAGCACCATAGACAAAGTTTTTCTCCTGGGAGGCAGGCGGAGTGCTTCATTGTGGCCCCAGAATTCCCAGAAGGGAGGGTTTGTGGGCCAGGAGTGTGAGGACGGAAGTCTAGGAACACAAGCTAAAGTGACGATTGGAGCCAAGGGCAGAGCAGGCCCACTAGGCAGAGGCTGAATCAAAATCTCCTGCATCTGAAGTCAGGCTGAGGATCAGACGTTGGCTGAGGCTGGAGTATGTGTCCATGATGGCACCTTCATGAAGCGGGGGCCTCATGAGGCCAAGGAAGTTTTCCCACGCTGAGTTTGGAGGTTGCCCCAAACCACCAGGTTTCCTTCTGTGGGACATTCGAGTCCTGTTGCATGGCTCCAGGACATACCATACAAAAGGACTGGAGAGCACGGTTCAAAGGATGGATCCCTGTACAGCATGCCTCGCATTCCCATTGGCCATTAGCCACAAGATATGTTTGATCTGCTGCCTCTGGGGCACGCTAACCAGGGGGCTGAGTTGAAATGGCCTCTCCTGAGGATGCGTCATAATGTGCGTTTTGGTCCATGGAAACCTTGGAATGTGCTGGTTGTTCAGTCGCCCTGCGGAACTCTCCTACCTGAAGGGTTTGATACATCCCCAGTAGGTAAGCTCCCCATGTGGAGGCGAGAGAGGTTTGGTTTGGTGCCTCAGAAAAGCCCCGTGTGCTGGTCTACGAAAACAGACCTCTGAGGACGGACACATGGAAACCAGAGCTAAGGTTCAGATTAGGGCCTGGGGGCCTGTCCATTTCAACCTTCTGTCTCTGGGGACACTGTCTGAGAGTCTAAGTGGAGATAGTTGCTCCGCTGGTGTCAGAGAGCCCCTCTTAGTCCAGGGTGGCCTACACTATTGATGGCCTCAGGGGCCTTGGAGCTTTTCCCTAACCTGTAGGGTTGCGGTCAATGGATTGGGCACAATTTCCTTGGAGAGGGCAGGCACAATCTTTCGCTGTGGCTCCAGAAGCCCTAGCCTGGCGGTTGTGTGGGTCCAGGCTGAGGGCACAGAAGTCTGAAAACACAAACTCAGCTTATGAGTGGCGCCTAGGGTATGGCAGGCCGGATGTACAGCCCGAGAGGGAGCTCCTGGGTCTCTGAAACAAGGGCGAGGGGGAGGCGTTCCTTCAGGCTTTTTTCTCTGGATGTTGTGTCCGAGATAGCCGTGGATTGGAGGGGTGGCCTCAGGGACTGTGGACGAGTATCCCTCTCTGGGGATTTGTCCCAGCTCCCAAGAGTTTGGGGTCATTTTGTGGGAAGGGTGGAGTCGTGTTGTCTGGCTCATGTGTCTCTCCAAGAAAGGGATTCCAGAGCAGAGCCCCAGGTACGGGCGGGGCGACTGGAAAACTCAAACACTGGTGAGGATTGGGTGCATAGGGGCTTGGCAAGCCCCATATGCGGGCTCTTGGCCCAGGCCCTGACAGGCCTTTCTTTGACATGGGGCTCATGCTGAGGGTCAGAGTGTGAATTTGTGCCCAAGCAGCACTCAAGTTTGGGCGTGGCATCAGGGACCAGGAAGGTTTCTCCCACCCTGAAGGTGTGACTCCATGCCAAGAGCAAGCTTTACAGCCACGGGGAAGGAGGAGTTCTGTGTTGTGCTTGCGATACCCAGCTGTGTGGAGAATTGATATAATGTCTAGGTTCAGATATCTGAAAACCAAGGATAGGAAGAGGTGGCGGCATAAGACCATGGCGTGTCCGAAGTGCTGGGTGTGCGGCCAGCTGTCTCCTTGTCTGTCTGGACGTCTGGCTTCAGGCTGTGTCAGACAGAGCATGAGTGCCCAGAGCAGCCTATCCAGTTCGGGTACCGTCGAGGCCCGAGCAGGTTGATCCTCATCTGGGTTTTCTGGAGAGAGCCCCACAGGGAAACGTTTTTCTTCCCTTGGGCAGACCCTGGGCTGGGTTGTGGTTCTGGAGTTCCTAGTCCGGAGGGCTTGTTTGCCAGGAGTGTGAGGAAGGAAGTCTGAAAACACAAGCTAGCGTGAGGTTTGGGACCGATGGCACGGCAGGCCCACTCTGAGAGGCTGAATCGAGATCTCCTGCACTGAGGTCATTTCAACTCTGAGACGTGCCTCAGGCTAGAGTTTTTGTCCAGCATGGCCTCTTCCTGAATGGTGTGGGGGCCTCATGAGGCCAGGAAGGTTTGCCTACGATGGGATTTGTGAACTCCTCCAAACCTCAAGGTTTCCTTCTGCACGAAAGTCGAGTGCTATTGGATGGTTCCAGGAGGCCCCATACGGAAAGACTCGAGAGCAGGTGTCTAAGCATGGATGCCTGGGAACGCCACCTCATATTCCCACTCTTTAGTCAGGACAAGGCAGGCTCAATCTGCGGGCTCCTGGGTGAGCTACCCAGAGGGGAGAGTTGAAATGGACTCTCCTGAAGATGAGTCCTACTGTGGCTTGGTGGCCTGGGAGACCTTGGAATGTGGAGGTGGCTCAGGGACTCTGCAGGATTCTCCAACCTGAGGTGTTTGACACGGCTCCAACAAGGAAGCTTCCCATGTGGAGACGAGAGAAGTTCTGTTCAGTGCCTCAGGAAAGCCCCATATCCTGTTCTTCGAACCAAAGCCTCTGAGGAGTGACACCTGGAAAACCAAGCAAGAGTTGAGATTAGGGCCTAAGGGCCTGTCGGGCTCAACCTTCTATCTCTGTTGACATCGGTGTGCATGCCTTCATGGAGGTAGCAGCTCCGCTTGTGTCCGAAGGCCCCTGTGTGTGCAGGGAGGCTCCCGGTAATGGTATGTCCTCGGGGGCCTTGAGGTTTCTCATATTCTGGAGGTGTGTGGCCAAAGGAATGGACAGAGTTTCCCAGGAGAGAGCAGGCATGGTCCTGTGGTATGGCTCCAGAGGACCCAGCCTAGAGGCTGTGTTTGCCAGGGCTGTGGGGACAGATGTCTGAAAAAGCACACTTGGCTCAGGTAGGGGCCAAGGTAATAGCAGGCCTGATCTCCAGCCCGAGAGGGGAGATCCTCTGGATATCAAAGGAGGGCAAGTGGGAGGCAGTCGCTCAGGCTTTTGTCTCTGGGTGTTGCGTTCACAGTGGCCGTTCAGGGTAGGGGTAGCTTCAGGGGCCGAGGAAGAGCCTTCCTCTCGGGGGATTGTCCAAGCTCCCAAGTGTTTGGGTTCATTCTGTGGGAAGGGAAGAGTACTGTTTTCTGCCACAGGGGACCCCCCAGGAGAGGGACTCTAGAGCACAGCAGTGGGTTCCCTCAACTGGAATACACACCATCTAGTTAGTCCTGCGTGCCTATGGGCATGGCAAGCCACATATGCGGGCTCTTGGTCCAATCACTGAGAGGCGTTACTTGAATAAGGTACTCACGCTGAGGGTCACAATGTGTGTTTGTGCCCAAGGCTGCCCTCACACATGGGCGTGGCCTCATGGGCCATGCCGTTTTCTCCTACACTGAAGGTTTGACTCACTGCCAGCAGCAAGGTTTCTTGCCATGGGGAAGGAGGGGTTCTGACTTGTGCATCAGGTTCCGCCCTGTGCAGGGATTGGAGATAAGGTCTAGGTTCTGATGACTGAAAACCCAGGTTGGGAATGGATGGTGGCCTAAGGCAGTGGCGGGTCCAATGTGCTGGGTGTGCAGCCAGCTGTGTCGGTGTCTGTTGGAAGGTCTGGGCTCAGGCTATTTGCGACAGAGCATCAGTGTTTAAGGTAGCCTAAGCAATTGGGGTGTTGCCGAGGGCCAAGCAGTTTGATCCTCATTTGGGGTTTCTGAGCAGCACCATAGACAAAGTTTTTCTCCTGGGAGGCAGGCGGAGTGCTTCATTGTGGCCCCAGAATTCCCAGAAGGGAGGGTTTGTGGGCCAGGAGTGTGAGGACGGAAGTCTAGGAACACAAGCTAAAGTGAGGATTGGAGCCAAGGGCAGAGCAGGCCCACTAGGCAGAGGCTGAATCAAAATCTCCTGCATCTGAAGTCAGGCTGAGGATCAGACGTTGGCTGAGGCTGGAGTATGTGTCCATGATGGCACCTTCATGAAGCGGGGGCCTCATGAGGCCAAGGAAGTTTTCCCACGCTGAGTTTGGAGGTTGCCCCAAACCACCAGGTTTCCTTCTGTGGGACATTCGAGTCCTGTTGCATGGCTCCAGGACATACCATACGGAAGGACTGGAGAGCACGGTTCAAAGGATGGATCCCTGTACAGCATGCCTCGCATTCCCATTGGCCATTAGCCACAAGATATGTTTGATCTGCTGCCTCTGGGGCACGCTAACCAGGGGGCTGAGTTGAAATGGCCTCTCCTGAGGATGCGTCATAATGTGCGTTTGGGTCCATGGAAACCTTGGAATGTGCTGGTTGTTCAGTGGCCCTGCGGAACTCTCCTACCTGAAGGGTTTGATACATCCCCAGTAGGTAAGCTCCCCATGTGGAGGCGAGAGAGGTTTAGTTTGGTGCCTCAGGAAAGCCCCGTGTGCTGGTCTACGAAAACAGACCTCTGAGGACGGACACATGGAAACCAGAGCTAAGGTTCAGATTAGGGCCTGGGGGCCTGTCCATTTCAACCTTCTGTCTCTGGGGACACTGTCTGAGAGTCTAAGTGGAGATAGTTGCTCCGCTGGTGTCAGAGAGCCCCTCTTAGTCCAGGGTGGCCTACACTATTGATGGCCTCAGGGGCCTTGGAGCTTTTCCCTAACCTGTAGGGTTGCGGTCAATGGATTGGGCACAATTTCCTTGGAGAGGGCAGGCACAATCTTTCGCTGTGGCTCCAGAGGCCCTAGCCTGGCGGTTGTGTGGGTCCAGGCTGAGGGCACAGAAGTCTGAAAACACAAACTCAGCTTATGAGTGGCGCCTAGGGTATGGCAGGCCAGATGTACAGCCCGAGAGGGAGCTCCTGGGCCTCTGAAACAAGGGCGAGGGGGAGGCGTTCCTTCAGGCTTTTGTCTCTGGATGTTGTGTCCGAGATAGCCGTGGATTGGAGGGGTGGCCTCAGGGACTGTGGACGAGTATCCCTCTCTGGCGATTTGTCCCAGCTCCCAAGAGTTTGGGGTCATTTTGTGGGAAGGGTGGAGTCGTGTTGTCTGGCTCATGTGTCTCTCCAAGAAAGGGATTCCAGAGCAGAGCCCCAGGTACGGGCGGGGCGACAGGAAAACTCAAACACTGGTGAGGATTGGGTGCATAGGGGCTTGGCAAGCCCCATATGCGGGCTCTTGGCCCAGGCCCTGACAGGCCTTTCTTTGACATGGGGCTCATGCTGAGGGTCAGAGTGTGAATTTGTGCCCAAGCAGCACTCAAGTTTGGGCGTGGCATCAGGGACCAGGAAGGTTTCTCCCACCCTGAAGGTGTGACTCCATGCCAAGAGCAAGCTTTACAGCCACGGGGAAGGAGGAGTTCTGTGTTGTGCTTGCGATACCCAGCTGTGTGGAGAATTGATATAATGTCTAGGTTCAGATATCTGAAAACCAAGGATAGGAAGAGGTGTCGGCATAAGACCATGGCGTGTCCGAAGTGCTGGGTGTGCGGCCAGCTGTCTCCTTGTCTGTCTGGACGTCTGGCTTCAGGCTGTGTCAGACAGAGCATGAGTGCCCAGAGCAGCCTATCCAGTTCGGGTACCGTCGAGGCCCGAGCAGGTTGATCCTCATCTGGGTTTTCTGGAGAGAGCCCCACAGGGAAACGTTTTTCTTCCCTTGGGCAGACCCTGGGCTGGGTTGTGGTTCTGGAGTTCCTAGTCCGGAGGGCTTGTTTGCCAGGAGTGTGAGGAAGGAAGTCTGAAAACACAAGCTAGCGTGAGGTTTGGGACCGATGGCACGGCAGGCCCACTCTGAGAGGCTGAATCGAGATCTCCTGCACTGAGGTCATTTCAACTCTGAGACGTGCCTCAGGCTAGAGTTTTTGTCCAGCATGGCCTCTTCCTGAATGGTGTGGGGGCCTCATGAGGCCAGGAAGGTTTGCCTACGATGGGATTTGTGAACTCCTCCAAACCTCAAGGTTTCCTTCTGCACGAAAGTCGAGTGCTATTGGATGGTTCCAGGAGGCCCCATACGGAAAGACTCGAGAGCAGGTGTCTAAGCATGGATGCCTGGGAACGCCACCTCATATTCCCACTCTTTAGTCAGGACAAGGCAGGCTCAATCTGCGGGCTCCTGGGTGAGCTACCCAGAGGGGAGAGTTGAAATGGACTCTCCTGAAGATGAGTCCTACTGTGGCTTGGTGGCCTGGGAGACCTGGGAATGTGGAGGTGGCTCAGGGACTCTGCAGGATTCTCCAACCTGAGGTGTTTGACACGGCTCCAACAAGGAAGCTTCCCATGTGGAGACGAGAGAAGTTCTGTTCAGTGCCTCAGGAAAGCCCCATATCCTGTTCTTCGAACCAAAGCCTCTGAGGAGTGACACCTGGAAAACCAAGCAAGAGTTGAGATTAGGGCCTAAGGGCCTGTCGGGCTCAACCTTCTATCTCAGTTGACATCGGTGTGCATGCCTTCATGGAGGTAGCAGCTCCGCTTGTGTCCGAAGGCCCCTGTGTGTGCAGGGAGGCTCCCGGTAATGGTATGTTCTCGGGGGCCTTGAGGTTTCTCATATTCTGGAGGTGTGTGGCCAAAGGAATGGACAGAGTTTCCCAGGAGAGAGCAGGCATGGTCCTGTGGTATGGCTCCAGAGGACCCAGCCTAGAGGCTGTGTTTGCCAGGGCTGTGGGGACAGATGTCTGAAAAAGCACACTTGGCTCAGGTAGGGGCCAAGGTAATGGCAGGCCTGATCTCCAGCCCGAGAGGGGAGATCCTCTGGATATCAAAGGAGGGCAAGTGGGAGGCAGTCGCTCAGGCTTTTGTCTCTGGGTGTTGCGTTCACAGTGGCCGTTCAGGGTAGGGGTTGCTTCAGGGGCCGAGGAAGAGCCTTCCTCTCGGGGGATTGTCCAAGCTCCCAAGTGTTTGGGTTCATTCTGTGGGAAGGGAAGAGTACTGTTTTCTGCCACAGGGGACCCCCCAAGAGAGGGACTCTAGAGCACAGCAGTGGGTTCCCTCAACTGGAATACACACCATCTAGTTAGTCCTGCGTGCCTATGGGCATGGCAAGCCACATATGCGGGCTCTTAGTCCAATCACTGAGAGGCGTTACTTGAATAAGGTACTCATGCTGAGGGTCACAATGTGTGTTTGTGCCCAAGGCTGCCCTCACACATGGGCGTGGCCTCATGGGCCATGCCGTTTTCTCCTGCACTGAAGGTTTGACTCACTGCGAGCAGCAAGGTTTCTTGCCATGGGGAAGGAGGGGTTCTGACTTGTGCATCAGGTTCCGCCCTGTGCAGGGATTGGAGATAAGGTCTAGGTTCTGATGACTGAAAACCCAGGTTGGGAATGGATGGTGGCCTAAGGCAGTGGCGGGTCCAATGTGCTGGGTGTGCAGCCAGCTGTGTCGGTGTCTGTTGGAAGGTCTGGGCTCAGGCTATTTGCGACAGAGCATCAGTGTTTAAGGTAGCCTGTGCAATTGGGGTGTTGCCGAGGGCCAAGCAGTTTGATCCTCATTTGGGGTTTCTGAGCAGCACCATAGACAAAGTTTTTCTCCTGGGAGGCAGGCGGAGTGCTTCATTGTGGCCCCAGAATTCCCAGAAGGGAGGGTTTGTGGGCCAGGAGTGTGAGGACGGAAGTCTAGGAACACAAGCTAAAGTGACGATTGGAGCCAAGGGCAGAGCAGGCCCACTAGGCAGAGGCTGAATCAAAATCTCCTGCATCTGAAGTCAGGCTGAGGATCAGACGTTGGCTGAGGCTGGAGTATGTGTCCATGATGGCACCTTCATGAAGCGGGGGCCTCATGAGGCCAAGGAAGTTTTCCCACGCTGAGTTTGGAGGTTGCCCCAAACCACCAGGTTTCCTTCTGTGGGACATTCGAGTCCTGTTGCATGGCTCCTGGAGATACCATACGGAAGGACTGGAGAGCACGGTTCGAAGGATGGATCCCTGTACAGCATGCCTCGCATTCCCATTGGCCATTAGCCACAAGATATGTTTGATCTGCTGCCTCTGGGGCACGCTAACCAGGGGGCTGAGTTGAAATGGCCTCTCCTGAGGATGCGTCATAATGTGCGTTTGGGTCCATGGAAACCTTGGAATGTGCTGGTTGTTCAGTGGCCCTGCGGAACTCTCCTACCTGAAGGGTTTGATACATCCCCAGTAAGTAAGCTCCCCATGTGGAGGCGAGAGAGGTTTGGTTTGGTGCCTCAGGAAAGCCCCGTGTGCTGGTCTACGAAAACAGACCTCTGAGGACGGACACATGGAAACCAGAGCTAAGGTTCAGATTAGGGCCTGGGGGCCTGTCCATTTCAACCTTCTGTCTCTGGGGACACTGTCTGAGAGTCTAAGTGGAGATAGTTGCTCCGCTGGTGTCAGAGAGCCCCTCTTAGTCCAGGGTGGCCTACACTATTGATGGCCTCAGGGGCCTTGGAGCTTTTCCCTAACCTGTAGGGTTGCGGTCAATGGATTGGGCACAATTTCCTTGGAGAGGGCAGGCACAATCTTTCGCTGTGGCTCCAGAGGCCCTAGCCTGGCGGTTGTGTGGGTCCAGGCTGAGGGCACAGAAGTCTGAAAACACAAACTCAGCTTATGAGTGGCGCCTAGGGTATGGCAGGCCGGATGTACAGCCCGAGAGGGAGCTCCTCGGCCTCTGAAACAAGGGCGAGGGGGAGGCGTTCCTTCAGGCTTTTGTCTCTGGATGTTGTGTCCGAGATAGCCGTGGATTGGAGGGGTGGCCTCAGGGACTGTGGACGAGTATCGCTCTCTGGGGATTTGTCCCAGCTCCCAAGAGTTTGGGGTCATTTTGTGGGAAGGGTGGAGTCGTGTTGTCTGGCTCATGTGTCTCTCCAAGAAAGGGATTCCAGAGCAGAGCCCCAGGTACGGGCGGGGCGACTGGAAAACTCAAACACTGGTGAGGATTGGGTGCATAGGGGCTTGGCAAGCCCCATATGCGGGCTCTTGGCCCAGGCCCTGACAGGCCTTTCTTTGACATGGGGCTCATGCTGAGGGTCAGAGTGTGAATTTGTGCCCAAGCAGCACTCAAGTTTGGGCGTGGCATCAGGGACCAGGAAGGTTTCTCCCACCCTGAAGGTGTGACTCCATGCCAAGAGCAAGCTTTACAGCCACGGGGAAGGAGGAGTTCTGTGTTGTGCTTGCGATACCCAGCTGTGTGGAGAATTGATATAATGTCTAGGTTCAGATATCTGAAAACCAAGGATAGGAAGAGGTGGCGGCATAAGACCATGGCGTGTCCGAAGTGCTGGGTGTGCGGCCAGCTGTCTCCTTGTCTGTCTGGACGTCTGGCTTCAGGCTGTGTCAGACAGAGCATGAGTGCCCAGAGCAGCCTATCCAGTTCGGGTACCGTCGAGGCCCGAGCAGGTTGATCCTCATCTGGGTTTTCTGGAGAGAGCCCCACAGGGAAACGTTTTTCTTCCCTTGGGCAGACCCTGGGCTGGGTTGTGGTTCTGGAGTTCCTAGTCCGGAGGGCTTGTTTGCCAGGAGTGTGAGGAAGGAAGTCTGAAAACACAAGCTAGCGTGAGGTTTGGGACCGATGGCACGGCAGGCCCACTCTGAGAGGCTGAATCGAGATCTCCTGCACTGAGGTCATTTCAACTCTGAGACGTGCCTCAGGCTAGAGTTTTTGTCCAGCATGGCCTCTTCCTGAATGGTGTGGGGGCCTCATGAGGCCAGGAAGGTTTGCCTACGATGGGATTTGTGAACTCCTCCAAACCTCAAGGTTTCCTTCTGCACGAAAGTCGAGTGCTATTGGATGGTTCCAGGAGGCCCCATACGGAAAGACTCGAGAGCAGGTGTCTAAGCATGGATGCCTGGGAACGCCACCTCATATTCCCACTCTTTAGTCAGGACAAGGCAGGCTCAATCTGCGGGCTCCTGGGTGAGCTACCCAGAGGGGAGAGTTGAAATGGACTCTCCTGAAGATGAGTCCTACTGTGGCTTGGTGGCCTGGGAGACCTTGGAATGTGGAGGTGGCTCAGGGACTCTGCAGGATTCTCCAACCTGAGGTGTTTGACACGGCTCCAACAAGGAAGCTTCCCATGTGGAGACGAGAGAAGTTCTGTTCAGTGCCTCAGGAAAGCCCCATATCCTGTTCTTCGAACCAAAGCCTCTGAGGAGTGACACCTGGAAAACCAAGCAAGAGTTGAGATTAGGGCCTAAGGGCCTGTCGGGCTCAACCTTCTATCTCTGTTGACATCGGTGTGCATGCCTTCATGGAGGTAGCAGCTCCGCTTGTGTCCGAAGGCCCCTGTGTGTGCAGGGAGGCTCCCGGTAATGGTATGTCCTCGGGGGCCTTGAGGTTTCTCATATTCTGGAGGTGTGTGGCCAAAGGAATGGACAGAGTTTCCCAGGAGAGAGCAGGCATGGTCCTGTGGTATGGCTCCAGAGGACCCAGCCTAGAGGCTGTGTTTGCCAGGGCTGTGGGGACAGATGTCTGAAAAAGCAAACTTGGCTCAGGTAGGGGCCAAGGTAATGGCAGGCCTGATCTCCAGCCCGAGAGGGGAGATCCTCTGGATATCAAAGGAGGGCAAGTGGGAGGCAGTCGCTCAGGCTTTTGTCTCTGGGTGTTGCGTTCACAGTGGCCGTTCAGGGTAGGGGTTGCTTCAGGGGCCGAGGAAGAGCCTTCCTCTCGGGGGATTGTCCAAGCTCCCAAGTGTTTGGGTTCATTCTGTGGGAAGGGAAGAGTACTGTTTTCTGCCACAGGGGAACCCCCAGGAGAGGGACTCTAGAGCACAGCAGTGGGTTCCCTCAACTGGAATACACACCATCTAGTTAGTCCTGCGTGCCTATGGGCATGGCAAGCCACATATGCGGGCTCTTGGTCCAATCACTGAGAGGCGTTACTTGAATAAGGTACTCACGCTGAGGGTCACAATGTGTGTTTGTGCCCAAGGCTGCCCTCACACATGGGCGTGGCCTCATGGGCCATGCCGTTTTCTCCTACACTGAAGGTTTGACTCACTGCCAGCAGCAAGGTTTCTTGCCATGGGGAAGGAGGGGTTCTGACTTGTGCATCAGGTTCCGCCCTGTGCAGGGATTGGAGATAAGGTCTAGGTTCTGATGACTGAAAACCCAGGTTGGGAATGGATGGTGGCCTAAGGCAGTGGCGGGTCCAATGTGCTGGGTGTGCAGCCAGCTGTGTCGGTGTCTGTTGGAAGGTCTGGGCTCAGGCTATTTGCGACAGAGCATCAGTGTTTAAGGTAGCCTATGCAATTGGGGTGTTGCCGAGGGCCAAGCAGTTTGATCCTCATTTGGGGTTTCTGGGCAGCACCATAGACAAAGTTTTTCTCCTGGGAGGCAGGCGGAGTGCTTCATTGTGGCCCCAGAATTCCCAGAAGGGAGGGTTTGTGGGCCAGGAGTGTGAGGACGGAAGTCTAGGAACACAAGCTAAAGTGAGGATTGGAGCCAAGGGCAGAGCAGGCCCACTAGGCAGAGGCTGAATCAAAATCTCCTGCATCTGAAGTCAGGCTGAGGATCAGACGTTGGCTGAGGCTGGAGTATGTGTCCATGATGGCACCTTCATGAAGCGGGGGCCTCATGAGGCCAAGGAAGTTTTCCCACGCTGAGTTTGGAGGTTGCCCCAAACCACCAGGTTTCCTTCTGTGGGACATTCGAGTCCTGTTGCATGGCTCCAGGACATACCATACGGAAGGACTGGAGAGCACGGTTTAAAGGATGGATCCCTGTACAGCATGCCTCGCATTCCCATTGGCCATTAGCCACAAGATATGTTTGATCTGCTGCCTCTGGGGCACGCTAACCAGGGGGCTGAGTTGAAATGGCCTCTCCTGAGGATGCGTCATAATGTGCGTTTGGGTCCATGGAAACCTTGGAATGTGCTGGTTGTTCAGTGGCCCTGCGGAACTCTCCTACCTGAAGGGTTTGATACATCCCCAGTAGGTAAGCTCCCCATGTGGAGGCGAGAGAGGTTTGGTTTGGTGCCTCAGAAAAGCCCCGTGTGCTGGTCTACGAAAACAGACCTCTGAGGACGGACACATGGAAACCAGAGCTAAGGTTCAGATTAGGGCCTGGGGGCCTGTCCATTTCAACCTTCTGTCTCTGGGGACACTGTCTGAGAGTCTAAGTGGAGATAGTTGCTCCGCTGGTGTCAGAGAGCCCCTCTTAGTCCAGGGTGGCCTACACTATTGATGGCCTCAGGGGCCTTGGAGCTTTTCCCTAACCTGTAGGGTTGCGGTCAATGGATTGGGCACAATTTCCTTGGAGAGGGCAGGCACAATCTTTCGCTGTGGCTCCAGAGGCCCTAGCCTGGCGGTTGTGTGGGTCCAGGCTGAGGGCACAGAAGTCTGAAAACACAAACTCAGCTTATGAGTGGCGCCTAGGGTATGGCAGGCCGGATGTACAGCCCGAGAGGGAGCTCCTCGGCCTCTGAAACAGGGCGAGGGGGAGGCGTTCCTTCAGGCTTTTGTCTCTGGATGTTGTGTCCGAGATAGCCGTGGATTGGAGGGGTGGCCTCAGGGACTGTGGACGAGTATCGCTCTCTGGGGATTTGTCCCAGCTCCCAAGAGTTTGGGGTCATTTTGTGGGAAGGGTGGAGTCGTGTTGTCTGGCTCATGTGTCTCTCCAAGAAAGGGATTCCAGATCAGAGCCCCAGGTACGGGCGGGGCGACTGGAAAACTCAAACACTGGTGAGGATTGGGTGCATAGGGGCTTGGCAAGCCCCATATGCGGGCTCTTGGCCCAGGCCCTGACAGGCCTTTCTTTGACATGGGGCTCATGCTGAGGGTCAGAGTGTGAATTTGTGCCCAAGCAGCACTCAAGTTTGGGCGTGGCATCAGGGACCTGGAAGGTTTCTCCCACCCTGAAGGTGTGACTCCATGCCAAGAGCAAGCTTTACAGCCACGGGGAAGGAGGAGTTCTGTGTTGTGCTTGCGATACCCAGCTGTGTGGAGAATTGATATAATGTCTAGGTTCAGATATCTGAAAACCAAGGATAGGAAGAGGTGGCGGCATAAGACCATGGCGTGTCCGAAGTGCTGGGTGTGCGGCCAGCTGTCTCCTTGTCTGTCTGGACGTCTGGCTTCAGGCTGTGTCAGACAGAGCATGAGTGCCCAGAGCAGCCTATCCAGTTCGGGTACCGTCGAGGCCCGAGCAGGTTGATCCTCATCTGGGTTTTCTGGAGAGAGCCCCACAGGGAAACGTTTTTCTTCCCTTGGGCAGACCCTGGGCTGGGTTGTGGTTCTGGAGTTCCTAGTCCGGAGGGCTTGTTTGCCAGGAGTGTGAGGAAGGAAGTCTGAAAACACAAGCTAGCGTGAGGTTTGGGACCGATGGCACGGCAGGCCCACTCTGAGAGGCTGAATCGAGATCTCCTGCACTGAGGTCATTTCAACTCTGAGACGTGCCTCAGGCTAGAGTTTTTGTCCAGCATGGCCTCTTCCTGAATGGTGTGGGGGCCTCATGAGGCCAGGAAGGTTTGCCTACGATGGGATTTGTGAACTCCTCCAAACCTCAAGGTTTCCTTCTGCACGAAAGTCGAGTGCTATTGGATGGTTCCAGGAGGCCCCATACGGAAAGACTCGAGAGCAGGTGTCTAAGCATGGATGCCTGGGAACGCCACCTCATATTCCCACTCTTTAGTCAGGACAAGGCAGGCTCAATCTGCGGGCTCCTGGGTGAGCTACCCAGAGGGGAGAGTTGAAATGGACTCTCCTGAAGATGAGTCCTACTGTGGCTTGGTGGCCTGGGAGACCTTGGAATGTGGAGGTGGCTCAGGGACTCTGCAGGATTCTCCAACCTGAGGTGTTTGACACGGCTCCAACAAGGAAGCTTCCCATGTGGAGACGAGAGAAGTTCTGTTCAGTGCCTCAGGAAAGCCCCATATCCTGTTCTTCGAACCAAAGCCTCTGAGGAGTGACACCTGGAAAACCAAGCAAGAGTTGAGATTAGGGCCTAAGGGCCTGTCGGGCTCAACCTTCTATCTCTGTTGACATCGGTGTGCATGCCTTCATGGAGGTAGCAGCTCCGCTTGTGTCCGAAGGCCCCTGTGTGTGCAGGGAGGCTCCCGGTAATGGTATGTCCTCGGGGGCCTTGAGGTTTCTCATATTCTGGAGGTGTGTGGCCAAAGGAATGGACAGAGTTTCCCAGGAGAGAGCAGGCATGGTCCTGTGGTATGGCTCCAGAGGACCCAGCCTAGAGGCTGTGTTTGCCAGGGCTGTGGGGACAGATGTCTGAAAAAGCAAACTTGGCTCAGGTAGGGGCCAAGGTAATGGCAGGCCTGATCTCCAGCCCGAGAGGGGAGATCCTCTGGATATCAAAGGAGGGCAAGTGGGAGGCAGTCGCTCAGGCTTTTGTCTCTGGGTGTTGCGTTCACAGTGGCCGTTCAGGGTAGGGGTTGCTTCAGGGGCCGAGGAAGAGCCTTCCTCTCGGGGGATTGTCCAAGCTCCCAAGTGTTTGGGTTCATTCTGTGGGAAGGGAAGAGTACTGTTTTCTGCCACAGGGGAACCCCCAGGAGAGGGACTCTAGAGCACAGCAGTGGGTTCCCTCAACTGGAATACACACCATCTAGTTAGTCCTGCGTGCCTATGGGCATGGCAAGCCACATATGCGGGCTCTTGGTCCAATCACTGAGATGCGTTACTTGAATAAGGTACTCACGCTGAGGGTCACAATGTGTGTTTGTGCCCAAGGCTGCCCTCACACATGGGCGTGGCCTCATGGGCCATGCCGTTTTCTCCTACACTGAAGGTTTGACTCACTGCCAGCAGCAAGGTTTCTTGCCATGGGGAAGGAGGGGTTCTGACTTGTGCATCAGGTTCCGCCCTGTGCAGGGATTGGAGATAAGGTCTAGGTTCTGATGACTGAAAACCCAGGTTGGGAATGGATGGTGGCCTAAGGCAGTGGCGGGTCCAATGTGCTGGGTGTGCAGCCAGCTGTGTCGGTGTCTGTTGGAAGGTCTGGGCTCAGGCTATTTGCGACAGAGCATCAGTGTTTAAGGTAGCCTATGCAATTGGGGTGTTGCCGAGGGCCAAGCAGTTTGATCCTCATTTGGGGTTTCTGAGCAGCACCATAGACAAAGTTTTTCTCCTGGGAGGCAGGCGGAGTGCTTCATTGTGGCCCCAGAATTCCCAGAAGGGAGGGTTTGTGGGCCAGGAGTGTGAGGACGGAAGTCTAGGAACACAAGCTAAAGTGAGGATTGGAGCCAAGGGCAGAGCAGGCCCACTAGGCAGAGGCTGAATCAAAATCTCCTGCATCTGAAGTCAGGCTGAGGATCAGACGTTGGCTGAGGCTGGAGTATGTGTCCATGATGGCACCTTCATGAAGCGGGGGCCTCATGAGGCCAAGGAAGTTTTCCCACGCTGAGTTTGGAGGTTGCCCCAAACCACCAGGTTTCCTTCTGTGGGACATTCGAGTCCTGTTGCATGGCTCCAGGACATACCATACGGAAGGACTGGAGAGCACGGTTCAAAGGATGGATCCCTGTACAGCATGCCTCGCATTCCCATTGGCCATTAGCCACAAGATATGTTTGATCTGCTGCCTCTGGGGCACGCTAACCAGGGGGCTGAGTTGAAATGGCCTCTCCTGAGGATGCGTCATAATGTGCGTTTGGGTCCATGGAAACCTTGGAATGTGCTGGTTGTTCAGTGGCCCTGCGGAACTCTCCTACCTGAAGGGTTTGATACATCCCCAGTAGGTAAGCTCCCCATGTGGAGGCGAGAGAGGTTTGGTTTGGTGCCTCAGAAAAGCCCCGTGTGCTGGTCTACGAAAACAGACCTCTGAGGACGGACTCATGGAAACCAGAGCTAAGGTTCAGATTAGGGCCTGGGGGCCTGTCCATTTCAACCTTCTGTCTCTGGGGACACTGTCTGAGAGTCTAAGTGGAGATAGTTGCTCCGCTGGTGTCAGAGAGCCCCTCTTAGTCCAGGGTGGCCTACACTATTGATGGCCTCAGGGGCCTTGGAGCTTTTCCCTAACCTGTAGGGTTGCGGTCAATGGATTGGGCACAATTTCCTTGGAGAGGGCAGGCACAATCTTTCGCTGTGGCTCCAGAGGCCCTAGCCTGGCGGTTGTGTGGGTCCAGGCTGAGGGCACAGAAGTCTGAAAACACAAACTCAGCTTATGAGTGGCGCCTAGGGTATGGCAGGCCGGATGTACAGCCCGAGAGGGAGCTCCTGGGCCTCTGAAACAAGGGCGAGGGGGAGGCGTTCCTTCAGGCTTTTGTCTCTGGATGTTGTGTCCGAGATAGCCGTGGATTGGAGGGGTGGCCTCAGGGACTGTGGACGAGTATCCCTCTCTGGGGATTTGTCCCAGCTCCCAAGAGTTTGGGGTCATTTTGTGGGAAGGGTGGAGTCGTGTTGTCTGGCTCATGTGTCTCTCCAAGAAAGGGATTCCAGAGCAGAGCCCCAGGTACGGGCGGGGCGACTGGAAAACTCAAACACTGGTGAGGATTGGGTGCATAGGGGCTTGGCAAGCCCCATATGCGGGCTCTTGGCCCAGGCCCTGACAGGCCTTTCTTTGACATGGGGCTCATGCTGAGGGTCAGAGTGTGAATTTGTGCCCAAGCAGCACTCAAGTTTGGGCGTGGCATCAGGGACCAGGAAGGTTTCTCCCACCCTGAAGGTGTGACTCCATGCCAAGAGCAAGCTTTACAGCCACGGGGAAGGAGGAGTTCTGTGTTGTGCTTGCGATACCCAGGTGTGTGGAGAATTGATATAATGTCTAGGTTCAGATATCTGAAAACCAAGGTTAGGAAGAGGTGGCGGCATAAGACCATGGCGTGTCCGAAGTGCTGGGTGTGCGGCCAGCTGTCTCCTTGTCTGTCTGGACGTCTGGCTTCAGGCTGTGTCAGACAGAGCATGAGTGCCCAGAGCAGCCTATCCAGTTCGGGTACCGTCGAGGCCCGAGCAGGTTGATCCTCATCTGGGTTTTCTGGAGAGAGCCCCACAGGGAAACGTTTTTCTTCCCTTGGGCAGACCCTGGGCTGGGTTGTGGTTCTGGAGTTCCTAGTCCGGAGGGCTTGTTTGCCAGGAGTGTGAGGAAGGAAGTCTGAAAACACAAGCTAGCGTGAGGTTTGGGACCGATGGCACGGCAGGCCCACTCTGAGAGGCTGAATCGAGATCTCCTGCACTGAGGTCATTTCAACTCTGAGACGTGCCTCAGGCTAGAGTTTTTGTCCAGCATGGCCTCTTCCTGAATGGTGTGGGGGCCTCATGAGGCCAGGAAGGTTTGCCTACGATGGGATTTGTGAACTCCTCCAAACCTCAAGGTTTCCTTCTGCACGAAAGTCGAGTGCTATTGGATGGTTCCAGGAGGCCCCATACGGAAAGACTCGAGAGCAGGTGTCTAAGCATGGATGCCTGGGAACGCCACCTCATATTCCCACTCTTTAGTCAGGACAAGGCAGGCTCAATCTGCGGGCTCCTGGGTGAGCTACCCAGAGGGGAGAGTTGAAATGGACTCTCCTGAAGATGAGTCCTACTGTGGCTTGGTGGCCTGGGAGACCTTGGAATGTGGAGGTGGCTCAGGGACTCTGCAGGATTCTCCAACCTGAGGTGTTTGACACGGCTCCAACAAGGAAGCTTCCCATGTGGAGACGAGAGAAGTTCTGTTCAGTGCCTCAGGAAAGCCCCATATCCTGTTCTTCGAACCAAAGCCTCTGAGGAGTGACACCTGGAAAACCAAGCAAGAGTTGAGATTAGGGCCTAAGGGCCTGTCGGGCTCAACCTTCTATCTCTGTTGACATCGGTGTGCATGCCTTCATGGAGGTAGCAGCTCCGCTTGTGTCCGAAGGCCCCTGTGTGTGCAGGGAGGCTCCCGGTAATGGTATGTCCTCGGGGGCCTTGAGGTTTCTCATATTCTGGAGGTGTGTGGCCAAAGGAATGGACAGAGTTTCCCAGGAGAGAGCAGGCATGGTCCTGTGGTATGGCTCCAGAGGACCCAGCCTAGAGGCTGTGTTTGCCAGGGCTGTGGGGACAGATGTCTGAAAAAGCAAACTTGGCTCAGGTAGGGGCCAAGGTAATGGCAGGCCTGATCTCCAGCCCGAGAGGGGAGATCCTCTGGATATCAAAGGAGGGCAAGTGGGAGGCAGTCGCTCAGGCTTTTGTCTCTGGGTGTTGCGTTCACAGTGGCCGTTCAGGGTAGGGGTTGCTTCAGGGGCCGAGGAAGAGCCTTCCTCTCGGGGGATTGTCCAAGCTCCCAAGTGTTTGGGTTCATTCTGTGGGAAGGGAAGAGTACTGTTTTCTGCCACAGGGGACCCCCCAGGAGAGGGACTCTAGAGCACAGCAGTGGGTTCCCTCAACTGGAATACACACCATCTAGTTAGTCCTGCGTGCCTATGGGCATGGCAAGCCACATATGCGGGCTCTTGGTCCAATCACTGAGAGGCGTTACTTGAATAAGGTACTCACGCTGAGGGTCACAATGTGTGTTTGTGCCCAAGGCGGCCCTCACACATGGGCGTGGCCTCATGGGCCATGCCGTTTTCTCCTACACTGAAGGTTTGACTCACTGCCAGCAGCAAGGTTTCTTGCCATGGGGAAGGAGGGGTTCTGACTTGTGCATCAGGTTCCGCCCTGTGCAGGGATTGGAGATAAGGTCTAGGTTCTGATGACTGAAAACCCAGGTTGGGAATGGATGGTGGCCTAAGGCAGTGGCGGGTCCAATGTGCTGGGTGTGCAGCCAGCTGTGTCGGTGTCTGTTGGAAGGTCTGGGCTCAGGCTATTTGCGACAGAGCATCAGTGTTTAAGGTAGCCTATGCAATTGGGGTGTTGCCGAGGGCCAAGCAGTTTGATCCTCATTTGGGGTTTCTGAGCAGCACCATAGACAAAGTTTTTCTCCTGGGAGGCAGGCGGAGTGCTTCATTGTGGCCCCAGAATTCCCAGAAGGGAGGGTTTGTGGGCCAGGAGTGTGAGGACGGAAGTCTAGGAACACAAGCTAAAGTGAGGATTGGAGCCAAGGGCAGAGCAGGCCCACTAGGCAGAGGCTGAATCAAAATCTCCTGCATCTGAAGTCAGGCTGAGGATCAGACGTTGGCTGAGGCTGGAGTATGTGTCCATGATGGCACCTTCATGAAGCGGGGGCCTCATGAGGCCAAGGAAGTTTTCCCACGCTGAGTTTGGAGGTTGCCCCAAACCACCAGGTTTCCTTCTGTGGGACATTCGAGTCCTGTTGCATGGCTCCAGGACATACCATACGGAAGGACTGGAGAGCACGGTTCGAAGGATGGATCCCTGTACAGCATGCCTCGCATTCCCATTGGCCATTAGCCACAAGATATGTTTGATCTGCTGCCTCTGGGGCACGCTAACCAGGGGGCTGAGTTGAAATGGCCTCTCCTGAGGATGCGTCATAATGTGCGTTTGGGTCCATGGAAACCTTGGAATGTGCTGGTTGTTCAGTGGCCCTGCGGAACTCTCCTACCTGAAGGGTTTGATACATCCCCAGTAGGTAAGCTCCCCATGTGGAGGCGAGAGAGGTTTGGTTTGGTGCCTCAGGAAAGCCCCGTGTGCTGGTCTACGAAAACAGACCTCTGAGGACGGACACATGGAAACCAGAGCTAAGGTTCAGATTAGGGCCTGGGGGCCTGTCCATTTCAACCTTCTGTCTCTGGGGACACTGTCTGAGAGTCTAAGTGGAGATAGTTGCTCCGCTGGTGTCAGAGAGCCCCTCTTAGTCCAGGGTGGCCTACACTATTGATGGCCTCAGGGGCCTTGGAGCTTTTCCCTAACCTGTAGGGTTGCGGTCAATGGATTGGGCACAATTTCCTTGGAGAGGGCAGGCACAATCTTTCGCTGTGGCTCCAGAGGCCCTAGCCTGGCGGTTGTGTGGGTCCAGGCTGAGGGCACAGAAGTCTGAAAACACAAACTCAGCTTATGAGTGGCGCCTAGGGTATGGCAGGCCGGATGTACAGCCCGAGAGGGAGCTCCTGGGCCTCTGAAACAAGGGCGAGGGGGAGGCGTTCCTTCAGGCTTTTGTCTCTGGATGTTGTGTCCGAGATAGCCGTGGATTGGAGGGGTGGCCTCAGGGACTGTGGACGAGTATCCCTCTCTGGGGATTTGTCCCAGCTCCCAAGAGTTTGGGGTCATTTTGTGGGAAGGGTGGAGTCGTGTTGTCTGGCTCATGTGTCTCTCCAAGAAAGGGATTCCAGAGCAGAGCCCCAGGTACGGGCGGGGCGACTGGAAAACTCAAACACTGGTGAGGATTGGGTGCATAGGGGCTTGGCAAGCCCCATATGCGGGCTCTTGGCCCAGGCCCTGACAGGCCTTTCTTTGACATGGGGCTCATGCTGAGGGTCAGAGTGTGAATTTGTGCCCAAGCAGCACTCAAGTTTGGGCGTGGCATCAGGGACCAGGAAGGTTTCTCCCACCCTGAAGGTGTGACTCCATGCCAAGAGCAAGCTTTACAGCCACGGGGAAGGAGGAGTTCTGTGTTGTGCTTGCGATACCCAGCTGTGTGGAGAATTGATATAATGTCTAGGTTCAGATATCTGAAAACCAAGGTTAGGAAGAGGTGGCGGCATAAGACCATGGCGTGTCCGAAGTGCTGGGTGTGCGGCCAGCTGTCTCCTTGTCTGTCTGGACGTCTGGCTTCAGGCTGTGTCAGACAGAGCATGAGTGCCCAGAGCAGCCTATCCAGTTCGGGTACCGTCGAGGCCCGAGCAGGTTGATCCTCATCTGGGTTTTCTGGAGAGAGCCCCACAGGGAAACGTTTTTCTTCCCTTGGGCAGACCCTGGGCTGGGTTGTGGTTCTGGAGTTCCTAGTCCGGAGGGCTTGTTTGCCAGGAGTGTGAGGAAGGAAGTCTGAAAACACAAGCTAGCGTGAGGTTTGGGACCGATGGCACGGCAGGCCCACTCTGAGAGGCTGAATCGAGATCTCCTGCACTGAGGTCATTTCAACTCTGAGACGTGCCTCAGGCTAGAGTTTTTGTCCAGCATGGCCTCTTCCTGAATGGTGTGGGGGCCTCATGAGGCCAGGAAGGTTTGCCGACGATGGGATTTGTGAACTCCTCCAAACCTCAAGGTTTCCTTCTGCACGAAATTCGAGTGCTATTGGATGGTTCCAGGAGGCCCCATACGGAAAGACTCGAGAGCAGGTGTCTAAGCATGGATGCCTGGGAACGCCACCTCATATTCCCACTCTTTAGTCAGGACAAGGCAGGCTCAATCTGCGGGCTCCTGGGTGAGCTACCCAGAGGGGAGAGTTGAAATGGACTCTCCTGAAGATGAGTCCTACTGTGGCTTGGTGGCCTGGGAGACCTTGGAATGTGGAGGTGGCTCAGGGACTCTGCAGGATTCTCCAACCTGAGGTGTTTGACACGGCTCCAACAAGGAAGCTTCCCATGTGGAGACGAGAGAAGTTCTGTTCAGTGCCTCAGGAAAGCCCCATATCCTGTTCTTCGAACCAAAGCCTCTGAGGAGTGACACCTGGAAAACAAAGCAAGAGTTGAGATTAGGGCCTAAGGGCCTGTCGGGCTCAACCTTCTATCTCTGTTGACATCGGTGTGCATGCCTTCATGGAGGTAGCAGCTCCGCTTGTGTCCGAAGGCCCCTGTGTGTGCAGGGAGGCTCCCGGTAATGGTATGTCCTCGGGGGCCTTGAGGTTTCTCATATTCTGGAGGTGTGTGGCCAAAGGAATGGACAGAGTTTCCCAGGAGAGAGCAGGCATGGTCCTGTGGTATGGCTCCAGAGGACCCAGCCTAGAGGCTGTGTTTGCCAGGGCTGTGGGGACAGATGTCTGAAAAAGCAAACTTGGCTCAGGTAGGGGCCAAGGTAATGGCAGGCCTGATCTCCAGTCCGAGAGGGGAGATCCTCTGGATATCAAAGGAGGGCAAGTGGGAGGCAGTCGCTCAGGCTTTTGTCTCTGGGTGTTGCGTTCACAGTGGCCGTTCAGGGTAGGGGTTGCTTCAGGGGCCGAGGAAGAGCCTTCCTCTCGGGAGATTGTCCAAGCTCCCAAGTGTTTGGGTTCATTCTGTGGGAAGGGAAGAGTACTGTTTTCTGCCACAGGGGACCCCCCAGGAGAGGGACTCTAGAGCACAGCAGTGGGTTCCCTCAACTGGAATACACACCATCTAGTTAGTCCTGCGTGCCTATGGGCATGGCAAGCCACATATGCGGGCTCTTGGTCCAATCACTGAGAGGCGTTACTTGAATAAGTTACTCACGCTGAGGGTCACAATGTGTGTTTGTGCCCAAGGCGGCCCTCACACATGGGCGTGGCCTCATGGGCCATGCCGTTTTCTCCTACACTGAAGGTTTGACTCACTGCCAGCATCAAGGTTTCTTGCCATGGGGAAGGAGGGGTTCTGACTTGTGCATCAGTTTCTGCCCTGTGCAGGGATTGGAGATAAGGTCTAGGTTCTGATGACTGAAAACCCAGGTTGGGAATGTTTGGTGGCCTAAGCAGTGGCGGGTCCAATGTGCTGGGTGTGCAGCCAGCTGTGTCGGTGTCTGTTGGAAGGTCTGGGCTCAGGCTATTTGCGACAGAGCATCAGTGTTTAAGGTAGCCTATGCAATTGGGTTGTTGCCGAGGGCCAAGCAGTTTGATCCTCATTTGGGGTTTCTGGGCAGCACCATAGACAAAGTTTTTCTCCTGGGAGGCAGGCGGAGTGCTTCATTGTGGCCCCAGAATTCCCAGAAGGGAGGGTTTGTGGGCCAGGGGTGTGAGGACGGAAGTCTAGGAACACAAGCTAAAGTGAGGATTGGAGCCAAGGGCAGAGCAGGCCCACTAGGCAGAGGCTGAATCAAAATCTCCTGCATCTGAAGTCAGGCTGAGGATCAGACGTTGGCTGAGGCTGGAGTATGTGTCCATGATGGCACGTTCATGAAACGGGGGCCTCATGAGGCCAAGGAAGTTTTCCCACGCTGAGTTTGGAGGTTGCCCCAAACCACCAGGTTTCCTTCTGTGGGACATTCGAGTCCTGTTGCATGGCTCCAGGACATACCATACGGAAGGACTGGAGAGCACGGTTCAAAGGATGGATCCCTGTACAGCATGCCTCGCATTCCCATTGGCCATTAGCCACAAGATATGTTTGATCTGCTGCCTCTGGGGCACGCTAACCAGGGGGCTGAGTTGAAATGGCCTCTCCTGAGGATGCGTCATAATGTGCGTTTGGGTCCATGGAAACCTTGGAATGTGCTGGTTGTTCAGTGGCCCTGCGGAACTCTCCTACCTGAAGGGTTTGATACATCCCCAGTAGGTAAGCTCCCCATGTGGAGGCGACAGAGGTTTGGTTTGGTGCCTCAGGAACGCCCCGTGTGCTGGTCTACGAAAACAGACCTCTGAGGACGGACACATGGAAACCAGAGCTAAGGTTCAGATTAGGGCCTGGGGGCCTGTCCATTTCAACCTTCTGTCTCTGGGGACACTGTCTGAGAGTCTAAGTGGAGATAGTTGCTCCGCTGGTGTCAGAGAGCCCCTCTTAGTCCAGGGTGGCCTACACTATTGATGGCCTCAGGGGCCTTGGAGCTTTTCCCTAACCTGTAGGGTTGCGGTCAATGGATTGGGCACAATTTCCTTGGAGAGGGCAGGCACAATCTTTCGCTGTGGCTCCAGAGGCCCTAGCCTGGCGGTTGTGTGGGTCGAGGCTGAGGGCACAGATGTCTTAAAACGCAAACTCAGCTTATGACTGGCGCCTAGGGTATGGCAGGCCGGATGTACAGCCCGAGAGGGAGCTCCTGGGCCTCTGAAACAAGGGCGAGGGGGAGGCGTTCCTTCAGGCTTTTGTCTCTGGATGTTGTGTCCGAGATAGCCGTGGATTGGAGGGGTGGCCTCAGGGACTGTGGACGAGTATCGCTCTCTGGGGATTTGTCCCAGCTCCCAAGAGTTTGGGGTCATTTTGTGGGAAGGGTGGAGTCGTGTTGTCTGGCTCATGTGTCTCTCCAAGAAAGGGATTCCAGAGCAGAGCCCCAGGTACGGGCGGGGCGACTGGAAAACTCAAACACTGGTGAGGATTGGGTGCATAGGGGCTTGGCAAGCCCCATATGCGGGCTCTTGGCCCAGGCCCTGACAGGCCTTTCTTTGACATGGGGCTCATGCTGAGGGTCAGAGTGTGAATTTGTGCCCAAGCAGCACTCAAGTTTGGGCGTGGCATCAGGGACCAGGAAGGTTTCTCCCACCCTGAAGGTGTGACTCCATGCCAAGAGCAAGCTTTACAGCCACGGGGAAGGAGGAGTTCTGTGTTGTGCTTGCGATACCCAGCTGTGTGGAGAATTGATATAATGTCTAGGTTCAGATATCTGAAAACCAAGGATAGGAAGAGGTGGCGGCATAAGACCATGGCGTGTCCGAAGTGCTGGGTGTGCGGCCAGCTGTCTCCTTGTCTGTCTGGACGTCTGGCTTCAGGCTGTGTCAGACAGAGCATGAGTGCCCAGAGCAGCCTATCCAGTTCGGGTACCGTCGAGGCCCGAGCAGGTTGATCCTCATCTGGGTTTTCTGGAGAGAGCCCCACAGGGAAACGTTTTTCTTCCCTTGGGCAGACCCTGGGCTGGGTTGTGGTTCTGGAGTTCCTAGTCCGGAGGGCTTGTTTGCCAGGAGTGTGAGGAAGGAAGTCTGAAAACACAAGCTAGCGTGAGGTTTGGGACCGATGGCACGGCAGGCCCACTCTGAGAGGCTGAATCGAGATCTCCTGCACTGAGGTCATTTCAACTCTGAGACGTGCCTCAGGCTAGAGTTTTTGTCCAGCATGGCCTCTTCCTGAATGGTGTGGGGGCCTCATGAGGCCAGGAAGGTTTGCCTACGATGGGATTTGTGAACTTCTCCAAACCTCAAGGTTTCCTTCTGCACGAAAGTCGAGTGCTATTGGATGGTTCCAGGAGGCCCCATACGGAAAGACTCGAGAGCAGGTGTCTAAGCATGGTTGCCTGGGAACGCCACCTCATATTCCCACTCTTTAGTCAGGACAAGGCAGGCTCAATCTGCGGGCTCCTGGGTGAGCTACCCAGAGGGGAGAGTTGAAATGGACTCTCCTGAAGATGAGTCCTACTGTGGCTTGGTGGCCTGGGAGACCTTGGAATGTGGAGGTGGCTCAGGGACTCTGCAGGATTCTCCAACCTGAGGTGTTTGACACGGCTCCAACAAGGAAGCTTCCCATGTGGAGACGAGAGAAGTTCTGTTCAGTGCCTCAGGAAAGCCCCATATCCTGTTCTTCGAACCAAAGCCTCTGAGGAGTGACACCTGGAAAACCAAGCAAGAGTTGAGATTAGGGCCTAAGGGCCTGTCGGGCTCAACCTTCTATCTCTGTTGACATCGGTGTGCATGCCTTCATGGAGGTAGCAGCTCCGCTTGTGTCCGAAGGCCCCTGTGTGTGCAGGGAGGCTCCCGGTAATGGTATGTCCTCGGGGGCCTTGAGGTTTCTCATATTCTGGAGGTGTGTGGCCAAAGGAATGGACAGAGTTTCCCAGGAGAGAGCAGGCATGGTCCTGTGGTATGGCTCCAGAGGACCCAGCCTAGAGGCTGTGTTTGCCAGGGCTGTGGGGACAGATGTCTGAAAAAGCAAACTTGGCTCAGGTAGGGGCCAAGGTAATGGCAGGCCTGATCTCCAGTCCGAGAGGGGAGATCCTCTGGATATCAAAGGAGGGCAAGTGGGAGGCAGTCGCTCAGGCTTTTGTCTCTGGGTGTTGCGTTCACAGTGGCCGTTCAGGGTAGGGGTTGCTTCAGGGGCCGAGGAAGAGCCTTCCTCTCGGGGGATTGTCCAAGCTCCCAAGTGTTTGGGTTCATTCTGTGGGAAGGGAAGAGTACTGTTTTCTGCCACAGGGGACCCCCCAGGAGAGGGACTCTAGAGCACAGCAGTGGGTTCCCTCAACTGGAATACACACCATCTAGTTAGTCCTGCGTGCCTATGGGCATGGCAAGCCACATATGCGGGCTCTTGGTCCAATCACTGAGAGGCGTTACTTGAATAAGGTACTCACGCTGAGGGTCACAATGTGTGTTTGTGCCCAAGGCGGCCCTCACACATGGGCGTGGCCTCATGGGCCATGCCGTTTTCTCCTACACTGAAGGTTTGACTCACTGCCAGCAGCAAGGTTTCTTGCCATGGGGAAGGAGGGGTTCTGACTTGTGCATCAGTTTCTGCCCTGTGCAGGGATTGGAGATAAGGTCTAGGTTCTGATGACTGAAAACCCAGGTTGGGAATGGATGGTGGCCTAAGGCAGTGGCTGGTCCAATGTGCTGGGTGTGCAGCCAGCTGTGTCGGTGTCTGTTGGAAGGTCTGGGCTCAGGCTATTTGCGACAGAGCATCAGTGGTTAAGGTAGCCTATGCAATTGGGGTGTTGCCGAGGGCCAAGCAGTTTGATCCTCATTTGGGGTTTCTGGGCAGCACCATAGACAAAGTTTTTCTCCTGGGAGGCAGGCGGAGTGCTTCATTGTGGCCCCAGAATTCCCAGAAGGGAGGGTTTGTGGGCCAGGAGTGTGAGGACGGAAGTCTAGGAACACAAGCTAAAGTGAGGATTGGAGCCAAGGGCAGAGCAGGCCCACTAGGCAGAGGCTGAATCAAAATCTCCTGCATCTGAAGTCAGGCTGAACATCAGACGTTGGCTGAGGCTGGAGTATGTGTCCATGATGGCACCTTCATGAAGCGGGGGCCTCATGAGGCCAAGGAAGTTTTCCCACGCTGAGTTTGGAGGTTGCCCCAAACCACCAGGTTTCCTTCTGTGGGACATTCGAGTCCTGTTGCATGGCTCCAGGACATACCATACGGAAGGACTGGAGAGCACGGTTCGAAGGATGGATCCCTGTACAGCATGCCTCGCATTCCCATTGGCCATTAGCCACAAGATATGTTTGATCTGCTGCCTCTGGGGCACGCTAACCAGGGGGCTGAGTTGAAATGGCCTCTCCTGAGGATGCGTCATAATGTGCGTTTGGGTCCATGGAAACCTTGGAATGTGCTGGTTGTTCAGTGGCCCTGCGGAACTCTCCTACCTGAAGGGTTTGATACATCCCCAGTAAGTAAGCTCCCCATGTGGAGGCGAGAGAGGTTTGGTTTGGTGCCTCAGAAAAGCCCCGTGTGCTGGTCTACGAAAACAGACCTCAGAGGACGGACACATGGAAACCAGAGCTAAGGTTCAGATTAGGGCCTGGGGGCCTGTCCATTTCAACCTTCTGTCTCTGGGGACACTGTCTGAGAGTCTAAGTGGAGATAGTTGCTCCGCTGGTGTCAGAGAGCCCCTCTTAGTCCAGGGTGGCCTACACTATTGATGGCCTCAGGGGCCTTGGATCTTTTCCCTAACCTGTAGGGTTGTGGTCAATGGATTGGGCACAATTTCCTTGGAGAGGGCAGGCACAATCTTTCGCTGTGGCTCCAGAGGCCCTAGCCTGGCGGTTGTGTGGGTCCAGGCTGAGGGCACAGAAGTCTGAAAACACAAACTCAGCTTATGAGTGGCGCCTAGGGTATGGCAGGCCGGATGTACAGCCCGAGAGGGAGCTCCTGGGCCTCTGAAACAAGGGCGAGTGGGAGGCGTTCCTTCAGGCTTTTGTCTCTGGATGTTGTGTCCGAGATAGCCGTGGATTGGAGGGGTGGCCTCAGGGACTGTGGACGAGTATCCCTCTCTGGGGATTTGTCCCAGCTCCCAAGAGTTTGGGGTCATTTTGTGGGAAGGGTGGAAAAGTGTTGTCTGTCTCACGTGTCTCTCCAAGAAAGGGATTCCAGAGCAGAGCCCCAGGTACGGGCGGGGCGACTGGAAAACTCAAACACTGGTGAGGATTGGGTGCATAGGGGCTTGGCAAGCCCCATATGCGGGCTCTTGGCCCAGGCCCTGACAGGCCTTTCTTTGACATGGGGCTCATGCTGAGGGTCAGAGTGTGAATTTGTGCCCAAGCAGCACTCAAGTTTGGGCGTGGCATCAGGGACCTGGAAGGTTTCTCCCACCCTGAAGGTGTGACTCCATGCCAAGAGCAAGCTTTACAGCCACGGGGAAGGAGGAGTTCTGTGTTGTGCTTGCGATACCCAGCTGTGTGGAGAATTGATATAATGTCTAGGTTCAGATATCTGAAAACCAAGGTTAGGAAGAGGTGGCGGCATAAGACCATGGCGTGTCCGAAGTGCTGGGTGTGCGGCCAGCTGTCTCCTTGTCTGTCTGGACGTCTGGCTTCAGGCTGTGTCAGACAGAGCATGAGTGCCCAGAGCAGCCTATCCAGTTCGGGTACCGTCGAGGCCCGAGCAGGTTGATCCTCATCTGGGTTTTCTGGAGAGAGCCCCACAGGGAAACGTTTTTCTTCCCTTGGGCAGACCCTGGGCTGGGTTGTGGTTCTGGAGTTCCTAGTCCGGAGGGCTTGTTTGCCAGGAGTGTGAGGAAGGAAGTCTGAAAACACAAGCTAGCGTGAGGTTTGGGACCGATGGCACGGCAGGCCCACTCTGAGAGGCTGAATCGAGATCTCCTGCACTGAGGTCATTTCAACTCTGAGACGTGCCTCAGGCTAGAGTTTTTGTCCAGCATGGCCTCTTCCTGAATGGTGTGGGGGCCTCATGAGGCCAGGAAGGTTTGCCGACGATGGGATTTGTGAACTCCTCCAAACCTCAAGGTTTCCTTCTGCACGAAATTCGAGTGCTATTGGATGGTTCCAGGAGGCCCCATACGGAAAGACTCGAGAGCAGGTGTCTAAGCATGGATGCCTGGGAACGCCACCTCATATTCCCACTCTTTAGTCAGGACAAGGCAGGCTCAATCTGCGGGCTCCTGGGTGAGCTACCCAGAGGGGAGAGTTGAAATGGACTCTCCTGAAGATGAGTCCTACTGTGGCTTGGTGGCCTGGGAGACCTTGGAATGTGGAGGTGGCTCAGGGACTCTGCAGGATTCTCCAACCTGAGGTGTTTGACACGGCTCCAACAAGGAAGCTTCCCATGTGGAGACGAGAGAAGTTCTGTTCAGTGCCTCAGGAAAGCCCCATATCCTGTTCTTCGAACCAAAGCCTCTGAGGAGTGACACCTGGAAAACAAAGCAAGAGTTGAGATTAGGGCCTAAGGGCCTGTCGGGCTCAACCTTCTATCTCTGTTGACATCGGTGTGCATGCCTTCATGGAGGTAGCAGCTCCGCTTGTGTCCGAAGGCCCCTGTGTGTGCAGGGAGGCTCCCGGTAATGGTATGTCCTCGGGGGCCTTGAGGTTTCTCATATTCTGGAGGTGTGTGGCCAAAGGAATGGACAGAGTTTCCCAGGAGAGAGCAGGCATGGTCCTGTGGTATGGCTCCAGAGGACCCAGCCTAGAGGCTGTGTTTGCCAGGGCTGTGGGGACAGATGTCTGAAAAAGCAAACTTGGCTCAGGTAGGGGCCAAGGTAATGGCAGGCCTGATCTCCAGTCCGAGAGGGGAGATCCTCTGGATATCAAAGGAGGGCAAGTGGGAGGCAGTCGCTCAGGCTTTTGTCTCTGGGTGTTGCGTTCACAGTGGCCGTTCAGGGTAGGGGTTGCTTCAGGGGCCGAGGAAGAGCCTTCCTCTCGGGAGATTGTCCAAGCTCCCAAGTGTTTGGGTTCATTCTGTGGGAAGGGAAGAGTACTGTTTTCTGCCACAGGGGACCCCCCAGGAGAGGGACTCTAGAGCACAGCAGTGGGTTCCCTCAACTGGAATACACACCATCTAGTTAGTCCTGCGTGCCTATGGGCATGGCAAGCCACATATGCGGGCTCTTGGTCCAATCACTGAGAGGCGTTACTTGAATAAGTTACTCACGCTGAGGGTCACAATGTGTGTTTGTGCCCAAGGCGGCCCTCACACATGGGCGTGGCCTCATGGGCCATGCCGTTTTCTCCTACACTGAAGGTTTGACTCACTGCCAGCATCAAGGTTTCTTGCCATGGGGAAGGAGGGGTTCTGACTTGTGCATCAGTTTCTGCCCTGTGCAGGGATTGGAGATAAGGTCTAGGTTCTGATGACTGAAAACCCAGGTTGGGAATGTTTGGTGGCCTAAGCAGTGGCGGGTCCAATGTGCTGGGTGTGCAGCCAGCTGTGTCGGTGTCTGTTGGAAGGTCTGGGCTCAGGCTATTTGCGACAGAGCATCAGTGTTTAAGGTAGCCTATGCAATTGGGTTGTTGCCGAGGGCCAAGCAGTTTGATCCTCATTTGGGGTTTCTGGGCAGCACCATAGACAAAGTTTTTCTCCTGGGAGGCAGGCGGAGTGCTTCATTGTGGCCCCAGAATTCCCAGAAGGGAGGGTTTGTGGGCCAGGGGTGTGAGGACGGAAGTCTAGGAACACAAGCTAAAGTGAGGATTGGAGCCAAGGGCAGAGCAGGCCCACTAGGCAGAGGCTGAATCAAAATCTCCTGCATCTGAAGTCAGGCTGAGGATCAGACGTTGGCTGAGGCTGGAGTATGTGTCCATGATGGCACGTTCATGAAACGGGGGCCTCATGAGGCCAAGGAAGTTTTCCCACGCTGAGTTTGGAGGTTGCCCCAAACCACCAGGTTTCCTTCTGTGGGACATTCGAGTCCTGTTGCATGGCTCCAGGACATACCATACGGAAGGACTGGAGAGCACGGTTCAAAGGATGGATCCCTGTACAGCATGCCTCGCATTCCCATTGGCCATTAGCCACAAGATATGTTTGATCTGCTGCCTCTGGGGCACGCTAACCAGGGGGCTGAGTTGAAATGGCCTCTCCTGAGGATGCGTCATAATGTGCGTTTGGGTCCATGGAAACCTTGGAATGTGCTGGTTGTTCAGTGGCCCTGCGGAACTCTCCTACCTGAAGGGTTTGATACATCCCCAGTAGGTAAGCTCCCCATGTGGAGGCGACAGAGGTTTGGTTTGGTGCCTCAGGAACGCCCCGTGTGCTGGTCTACGAAAACAGACCTCTGAGGACGGACACATGGAAACCAGAGCTAAGGTTCAGATTAGGGCCTGGGGGCCTGTCCATTTCAACCTTCTGTCTCTGGGGACACTGTCTGAGAGTCTAAGTGGAGATAGTTGCTCCGCTGGTGTCAGAGAGCCCCTCTTAGTCCAGGGTGGCCTACACTATTGATGGCCTCAGGGGCCTTGGAGCTTTTCCCTAACCTGTAGGGTTGCGGTCAATGGATTGGGCACAATTTCCTTGGAGAGGGCAGGCACAATCTTTCGCTGTGGCTCCAGAGGCCCTAGCCTGGCGGTTGTGTGGGTCCAGGCTGAGGGCACAGAAGTCTGAAAACACAAACTCAGCTTATGAGTGGCGCCTAGGGTATGGCAGGCCGGATGTACAGCCCGAGAGGGAGCTCCTCGGCCTCTGAAACAAGGGCGAGGGGGAGGCGTTCCTTCAGGCTTTTGTCTCTGGATGTTGTGTCCGAGATAGCCGTGGATTGGAGGGGTGGCCTCAGGGACTGTGGACGAGTATCGCTCTCTGGGGATTTGTCCCAGCTCCCAAGAGTTTGGGGTCATTTTGTGGGAAGGGTGGAGTCGTGTTGTCTGGCTTATGTGTCTCTCCAAGAAAGGGATTCCAGAGCAGAGCCCCAGGTACGGGCGGGGCGACTGGAAAACTCAAACACTGGTGAGGATTGGGTGCATAGGGGCTTGGCAAGCCCCATATGCGGGCTCTTGGCCCAGGCCCTGACAGGCCTTTCTTTGACATGGGGCTCATGCTGAGGGTCAGAGTGTGAATTTGTGCCCAAGCAGCACTCAAGTTTGGGCGTGGCATCAGGGACCAGGAAGGTTTCTCCCACCCTGAAGGTGTGACTCCATGCCAAGAGCAAGCTTTACAGCCACGGGGAAGGAGGAGTTCTGTGTTGTGCTTGCGATACCCAGCTGTGTGGAGAATTGATATAATGTCTAGGTTCAGATATCTGAAAACCAAGGATAGGAAGAGGTGGCGGCATAAGACCATGGCGTGTCCGAAGTGCTGGGTGTGCGGCCAGCTGTCTCCTTGTCTGTCTGGACGTCTGGCTTCAGGCTGTGTCAGACAGAGCATGAGTGCCCAGAGCAGCCTATCCAGTTCGGGTACCGTCGAGGCCCGAGCAGGTTGATCCTCATCTGGGTTTTCTGGAGAGAGCCCCACAGGGAAACGTTTTTCTTCCCTTGGGCAGACCCTGGGCTGGGTTGTGGTTCTGGAGTTCCTAGTCCGGAGGGCTTGTTTGCCAGGAGTGTGAGGAAGGAAGTCTGAAAACACAAGCTAGCGTGAGGTTTGGGACCGATGGCACGGCAGGCCCACTCTGAGAGGCTGAATCGAGATCTCCTGCACTGAGGTCATTTCAACTCTGAGACGTGCCTCAGGCTAGAGTTTTTGTCCAGCATGGCCTCTTCCTGAATGGTGTGGGGGCCTCATGAGGCCAGGAAGGTTTGCCTACGATGGGATTTGTGAACTTCTCCAAACCTCAAGGTTTCCTTCTGCACGAAAGTCGAGTGCTATTGGATGGTTCCAGGAGGCCCCATACGGAAAGACTCGAGAGCAGGTGTCTAAGCATGGTTGCCTGGGAACGCCACCTCATATTCCCACTCTTTAGTCAGGACAAGGCAGGCTCAATCTGCGGGCTCCTGGGTGAGCTACCCAGAGGGGAGAGTTGAAATGGACTCTCCTGAAGATGAGTCCTACTGTGGCTTGGTGGCCTGGGAGACCTTGGAATGTGGAGGTGGCTCAGGGACTCTGCAGGATTCTCCAACCTGAGGTGTTTGACACGGCTCCAACAAGGAAGCTTCCCATGTGGAGACGAGAGAAGTTCTGTTCAGTGCCTCAGGAAAGCCCCATATCCTGTTCTTCGAACCAAAGCCTCTGAGGAGTGACACCTGGAAAACCAAGCAAGAGTTGAGATTAGGGCCTAAGGGCCTGTCGGGCTCAACCTTCTATCTCTGTTGACATCGGTGTGCATGCCTTCATGGAGGTAGCAGCTCCGCTTGTGTCCGAAGGCCCCTGTGTGTGCAGGGAGGCTCCCGGTAATGGTATGTCCTCGGGGGCCTTGAGGTTTCTCATATTCTGGAGGTGTGTGGCCAAAGGAATGGACAGAGTTTCCCAGGAGAGAGCAGGCATGGTCCTGTGGTATGGCTCCAGAGGACCCAGCCTAGAGGCTGTGTTTGCCAGGGCTGTGGGGACAGATGTCTGAAAAAGCAAACTTGGCTCAGGTAGGGGCCAAGGTAATGGCAGGCCTGATCTCCAGTCCGAGAGGGGAGATCCTCTGGATATCAAAGGAGGGCAAGTGGGAGGCAGTCGCTCAGGCTTTTGTCTCTGGGTGTTGCGTTCACAGTGGCCGTTCAGGGTAGGGGTTGCTTCAGGGGCCGAGGAAGAGCCTTCCTCTCGGGGGATTGTCCAAGCTCCCAAGTGTTTGGGTTCATTCTGTGGGAAGGGAAGAGTACTGTTTTCTGCCACAGGGGACCCCCCAGGAGAGGGACTCTAGAGCACAGCAGTGGGTTCCCTCAACTGGAATACACACCATCTAGTTAGTCCTGCGTGCCTATGGGCATGGCAAGCCACATATGCGGGCTCTTGGTCCAATCACTGAGAGGCGTTACTTGAATAAGGTACTCACGCTGAGGGTCACAATGTGTGTTTGTGCCCAAGGCGGCCCTCACACATGGGCGTGGCCTCATGGGCCATGCCGTTTTCTCCTACACTGAAGGTTTGACTCACTGCCAGCAGCAAGGTTTCTTGCCATGGGGAAGGAGGGGTTCTGACTTGTGCATCAGTTTCTGCCCTGTGCAGGGATTGGAGATAAGGTCTAGGTTCTGATGACTGAAAACCCAGGTTGGGAATGGATGGTGGCCTAAGGCAGTGGCTGGTCCAATGTGCTGGGTGTGCAGCCAGCTGTGTCGGTGTCTGTTGGAAGGTCTGGGCTCAGGCTATTTGCGACAGAGCATCAGTGGTTAAGGTAGCCTATGCAATTGGGGTGTTGCCGAGGGCCAAGCAGTTTGATCCTCATTTGGGGTTTCTGGGCAGCACCATAGACAAAGTTTTTCTCCTGGGAGGCAGGCGGAGTGCTTCATTGTGGCCCCAGAATTCCCAGAAGGGAGGGTTTGTGGGCCAGGAGTGTGAGGACGGAAGTCTAGGAACACAAGCTAAAGTGAGGATTGGAGCCAAGGGCAGAGCAGGCCCACTAGGCAGAGGCTGAATCAAAATCTCCTGCATCTGAAGTCAGGCTGAACATCAGACGTTGGCTGAGGCTGGAGTATGTGTCCATGATGGCACCTTCATGAAGCGGGGGCCTCATGAGGCCAAGGAAGTTTTCCCACGCTGAGTTTGGAGGTTGCCCCAAACCACCAGGTTTCCTTCTGTGGGACATTCGAGTCCTGTTGCATGGCTCCAGGACATACCATACGGAAGGACTGGAGAGCACGGTTCGAAGGATGGATCCCTGTACAGCATGCCTCGCATTCCCATTGGCCATTAGCCACAAGATATGTTTGATCTGCTGCCTCTGGGGCACGCTAACCAGGGGGCTGAGTTGAAATGGCCTCTCCTGAGGATGCGTCATAATGTGCGTTTGGGTCCATGGAAACCTTGGAATGTGCTGGTTGTTCAGTGGCCCTGCGGAACTCTCCTACCTGAAGGGTTTGATACATCCCCAGTAAGTAAGCTCCCCATGTGGAGGCGAGAGAGGTTTGGTTTGGTGCCTCAGAAAAGCCCCGTGTGCTGGTCTACGAAAACAGACCTCAGAGGACGGACACATGGAAACCAGAGCTAAGGTTCAGATTAGGGCCTGGGGGCCTGTCCATTTCAACCTTCTGTCTCTGGGGACACTGTCTGAGAGTCTAAGTGGAGATAGTTGCTCCGCTGGTGTCAGAGAGCCCCTCTTAGTCCAGGGTGGCCTACACTATTGATGGCCTCAGGGGCCTTGGATCTTTTCCCTAACCTGTAGGGTTGTGGTCAATGGATTGGGCACAATTTCCTTGGAGAGGGCAGGCACAATCTTTCGCTGTGGCTCCAGAGGCCCTAGCCTGGCGGTTGTGTGGGTCCAGGCTGAGGGCACAGAAGTCTGAAAACACAAACTCAGCTTATGAGTGGCGCCTAGGGTATGGCAGGCCGGATGTACAGCCCGAGAGGGAGCTCCTGGGCCTCTGAAACAAGGGCGAGTGGGAGGCGTTCCTTCAGGCTTTTGTCTCTGGATGTTGTGTCCGAGATAGCCGTGGATTGGAGGGGTGGCCTCAGGGACTGTGGACGAGTATCCCTCTCTGGGGATTTGTCCCAGCTCCCAAGAGTTTGGGGTCATTTTGTGGGAAGGGTGGAAAAGTGTTGTCTGTCTCACGTGTCTCTCCAAGAAAGGGATTCCAGAGCAGAGCCCCAGGTACGGGCGGGGCGACTGGAAAACTCAAACACTGGTGAGGATTGGGTGCATAGGGGCTTGGCAAGCCCCATATGCGGGCTCTTGGCCCAGGCCCTGACAGGCCTTTCTTTGACATGGGGCTCATGCTGAGGGTCAGAGTGTGAATTTGTGCCCAAGCAGCACTCAAGTTTGGGCGTGGCATCAGGGACCTGGAAGGTTTCTCCCACCCTGAAGGTGTGACTCCATGCCAAGAGCAAGCTTTACAGCCACGGGGAAGGAGGAGTTCTGTGTTGTGCTTGCGATACCCAGGTGTGTGGAGAATTGATATAATGTCTAGGTTCAGATATCTGAAAACCAAGGTTAGGAAGAGGTGGCGGCATAAGACCATGGCGTGTCCGAAGTGCTGGGTGTGCGGCCAGCTGTCTCCTTGTCTGTCTGGACGTCTGGCTTCAGGCTGTGTCAGACAGAGCATGAGTGCCCAGAGCAGCCTATCCAGTTCGGGTACCGTCGAGGCCCGAGCAGGTTGATCCTCATCTGGGTTTTCTGGAGAGAGCCCCACAGGGAAACGTTTTTCTTCCCTTGGGCAGACCCTGGGCTGGGTTGTGGTTCTGGAGTTCCTAGTCCGGAGGGCTTGTTTGCCAGGAGTGTGAGGAAGGAAGTCTGAAAACACAAGCTAGCGTGAGGTTTGGGACCGATGGCACGGCAGGCCCACTCTGAGAGGCTGAATCGAGATCTCCTGCACTGAGGTCATTTCAACTCTGAGACGTGCCTCAGGCTAGAGTTTTTGTCCAGCATGGCCTCTTCCTGAATGGTGTGGGGGCCTCATGAGGCCAGGAAGGTTTGCCTACGATGGGATTTGTGAACTACTCCAAACCTCAAGGTTTCCTTCTGCACGAAAGTCGAGTGCTATTGGATGGTTCCAGGAGGCCCCATACGGAAAGACTCGAGAGCAGGTGTCTAAGCATGGATGCCTGGGAACGCCACCTCCTATTCCCACTCTTTAGTCAGGACAAGGCAGGCTCAATCTGCGGGCTCCTGGGTGAGCTACCCAGAGGGGAGAGTTGAAATGGACTCTCCTGAAGATGAGTCCTACTGTGGCTTGGTGGCCTGGGAGACCTTGGAATGTGGAGGTGGCTCAGGAACTCTGCAGGATTCTCCAACCTGAGGTGTTTGACACGGCTCCAACAAGGAAGCTTCCCATGTGGAGACGAGAGAAGTTCTGTTCAGTGCCTCAGGAAAGCCCCATATCCTGTTCTTCGAACCAAAGCCTCTGAGGAGTGACACCTGGAAAACCAAGCAAGAGTTGAGATTAGGGCCTAAGGGCCTGTCGGGCTCAACCTTCTATCTCTGTTGACATCGGTGTGCATGCCTTCATGGAGGTAGCAGCTCCGCTTGTGTCCGAAGGCCCCTGTGTGTGCAGGGAGGCTCCCGGTAATGGTATGTCCTCGGGGGCCTTGAGGTTTCTCATATTCTGGAGGTGTGTGGCCAAAGGAATGGACAGAGTTTCCCAGGAGAGAGCAGGCATGGTCCTGTGGTATGGCTCCAGAGGACCCAGCCTAGAGGCTGTGTTTGCCAGGGCTGTGGGGACAGATGTCTGAAAAAGCAAACTTGGCTCAGGTAGGGGCCAAGGTAATGGCAGGCCTGATCTCCAGTCCGAGAGGGGAGATCCTCTGGATATCAAAGGAGGGCAAGTGGGAGGCAGTCGCTCAGGCTTTTGTCTCTGGGTGTTGCGTTCACAGTGGCCGTTCAGGGTAGGGGTTGCTTCAGGGGCCGAGGAAGAGCCTTCCTCTCGGGGGATTGTCCAAGCTCCCAAGTGTTTGGGTTCATTCTGTGGGAAGGGAAGAGTACTGTTTTCTGCCACAGGGGACCCCCCAGGAGAGGGACTCTAGAGCACAGCAGTGGGTTCCCTCAACTGGAATACACACCATCTAGTTAGTCCTGCGTGCCTATGGGCATGGCAAGCCACATATGCGGGCTCTTGGTCCAATCACTGAGAGGTGTTACTTGAATAAGGTACTCACGCTGAGGGTCACAATGTGTGTTTGTGCCCAAGGCGGCCCTCACACATGGGCGTGGCCTCATGGGCCATGCCGTTTTCTCCTACACTGAAGGTTTGACTCACTGCCAGCAGCAAGGTTTCTTGCCATGGGGAAGGAGGTGTTCTGACTTGTGCATCAGGTTCCGCCCTGTGCAGGGATTGGAGATAAGGTCTAGGTTCTGATGACTGAAAACCCAGGTTGGGAATGGATGGTGGCCTAAGGCAGTGGCGGGTCCAATGTGCTGGGTGTGCAGCCAGCTGTGTCGGTGTCTGTTGGAAGGTCTGGGCTCAGGCTATTTGCGACAGAGCATCAGTGTTTAAGGTAGCCTATGCAATTGGGGTGTTGCCGAGGGCCAAGCAGTTTGATCCTCATTTGGGGTTTCTGGGCAGCACCATAGACAAAGTTTTTCTCCTGGGAGGCAGGCGGAGTGCTTCATTGTGGCCCCAGAATTCCCAGAAGGGAGGGTTTGTGGGCCAGGAGTGTGAGGACGGAAGTCTAGGAACACAAGCTAAAGTGAGGATTGGAGCCAAGGGCAGAGCAGGCCCACTAGGCAGAGGCTGAATCAAAATCTCCTGCATCTGAAGTCAGGCTGAACATCAGACGTTGGCTGAGGCTGGAGTATGTGTCCATGATGGCACCTTCATGAAGCGGGGGCCTCATGAGGCCAAGGAAGTTTTCCCACGCTGAGTTTGGAGGTTGCCCCAAACCACCAGGTTTCCTTCTGTGGGACATTCGAGTCCTGTTGCATGGCTCCAGGACATACCATACGGAAGGACTGGAGAGCACGGTTCGAAGGATGGATCCCTGTACAGCATGCCTCGCATTCCCATTGGCCATTAGCCACAAGATATGTTTGATCTGCTGCCTCTGGGGCACGCTAACCAGGGGGCTGAGTTGAAATGGCCTCTCCTGAGGATGCGTCATAATGTGCGTTTGGGTCCATGGAAACCTTGGAATGTGCTGGTTGTTCAGTGGCCCTGCGGAACTCTCCTACCTGAAGGGTTTGATACATCCCCAGTAAGTAAGCTCCCCATGTGGAGGCGAGAGAGGTTTGGTTTGGTGCCTCAGAAAAGCCCCGTGTGCTGGTCTACGAAAACAGACCTCAGAGGACGGACACATGGAAACCAGAGCTAAGGTTCAGATTAGGGCCTGGGGGCCTGTCCATTTCAACCTTCTGTCTCTGGGGACACTGTCTGAGAGTCTAAGTGGAGATAGTTGCTCCGCTGGTGTCAGAGAGCCCCTCTTAGTCCAGGGTGGCCTACACTATTGATGGCCTCAGGGGCCTTGGAGCTTTTCCCTAACCTGTAGGGTTGTGGTCAATGGATTGGGCACAATTTCCTTGGAGAGGGCAGGCACAATCTTTCGCTGTGGCTCCAGAGGCCCTAGCCTGGCGGTTGTGTGGGTCGAGGCTGAGGGCACAGATGTCTTAAAACGCAAACTCAGCTTATGACTGGCGCCTAGGGTATGGCAGGCCGGATGTACAGCCCGAGAGGGAGCTCCTGGGCCTCTGAAACAAGGGCGAGGGGGAGGCGTTCCTTCAGGCTTTTGTCTCTGGATGTTGTGTCCGAGATAGCCGTGGATTGGAGGGGTGGCCTCAGGGACTGTGGACGAGTATCGCTCTCTGGGGATTTGTCCCAGCTCCCAAGAGTTTGGGGTCATTTTGTGGGAAGGGTGGAGTCGTGTTGTCTGGCTCATGTGTCTCTCCAAGAAAGGGATTCCAGAGCAGAGCCCCAGGTACGGGCGGGGCGACTGGAAAACTCAAACAGGTGAGGATTGGGTGCATAGGGGCTTGGCAAGCCCCATATGCGGGCTCTTGGCCCAGGCCCTGACAGGCCTTTCTTTGACATGGGGCTCATGCTGAGGGTCAGAGTGTGAATTTGTGCCCAAGCAGCACTCAAGTTTGGGCGTGGCATCAGGGACCAGGAAGGTTTCTCCCACCCTTAAGGTGTGACTCCATGCCAAGAGCAAGCTTTACAGCCACGGGGAAGGAGGAGTTCTGTGTTGTGCTTGCGATACCCAGCTGTGTGGAGAATTGATATAATGTCTAGGTTCAGATATCTGAAAACCAAGGTTAGGAAGAGGTGATGGCATAAGACCATGGCGTGTCCGAAGTGCTGGGTGTGCGGCCAGCTGTCTCCTTGTCTGTCTGGACGTCTGGCTTCAGGCTGTGTCAGACAGAGCATGAGTGCCCAGAGCAGCCTATCCAGTTCGGGTACCGTCGAGGCCCGAGCAGGTTGATCCTCATCTGGGTTTTCTGGAGAGAGCCCCACAGGGAAACGTTTTTCTTCCCTTGGGCAGACCCTGGGCTGGGTTGTGGTTCTGGAGTTCCTAGTCCGGAGGGCTTGTTTGCCAGGAGTGTGAGGAAGGAAGTCTGAAAACACAAGCTAGCGTGAGGTTTGGGACCGATGGCACGGCAGGCCCGCTCTGAGAGGCTGAATCGAGATCTCCTGCACTGAGGTCATTTCAACTCTGAGACGTGCCTCAGGCTAGAGTTTTTGTCCAGCATGGCCTCTTCCTGAATGGTGTGGGGGCCTCATGAGGCCAGGAAGGTTTGCCTACGATGGGATTTGTGAACTACTCCAAACCTCAAGGTTTCCTTCTGCACGAAATTCGAGTGCTATTGGATGTTTCCAGGAGGCCCCATACGGAAAGACTCGAGAGCAGGTGTCTAAGCATGGATGCCTGGGAACGCCACCTCATATTCCCACTCTTTAGTCAGGACAAGGCAGGCTCAATCTGCGGGCTCCTGGGTGAGCTACCCAGAGGGGAGAGTTGAAATGGACTCTCTTGAAGATGAGTCCTACTGTGGCTTGGTGGCCTGGGAGACCTTGGAATGTGGAGGTGGCTCAGGGACTCTGCAGGATTCTCCAACCTGAGGTGTTTGACACGGCTCCAACAAGGAAGCTTCCCATGTGGAGACGAGAGAAGTTCTGTTCAGTGCCTCAGGAAAGACCCATATCCTGTTCTTCGAACCAAAGCCTCTGAGGAGTGACACCTGGAAAACCAAGCAAGATTTGAGATTAGGGCCTAAGGGCCTGTCGGGCTCAACCTTCTATCTCTGTTGACATCGGTGTGCATGCCTTCATGGAGGTAGCAGCTCCGCTTGTGTCCGAAGGCCCCTGTGTGTGCAGGGAGGCTCCCGGTAATGGTATGTCCTCGGGGGCCTTGAGGTTTCTCATATTCTGGAGGTGTGTGGCCAAAGGAATGGACAGAGTTTCCCAGGAGAGAGCAGGCATGGTCCTGTGGTATGGCTCCAGAGGACCCAGCCTAGAGGCTGTGTTTGCCAGGGCTGTGGGGACAGATGTCTGAAAAAGCAAACTTGGCTCAGGTAGGGGCCAAGGTAATGGCAGGCCTGATCTCCAGTCCGAGAGGGGAGATCCTCTGGATATCAAAGGAGGGCAAGTGGGAGGCAGTCGCTCAGGCTTTTGTCTCTGGGTGTTGCGTTCACAGTGGCCGTTCAGGGTAGGGGTTGCTTCAGGGGCCGAGGAAGAGCCTTCCTCTCGGGGGATTGTCCAAGCTCCCAAGAGTTTGGGTTCATTCTGTGGGAAGGGAAGAGTACTGTTTTCTGCCACAGGGGACCCCCCAGGAGAGGGACTCTAGAGCACAGCAGTGGGTTCCCTCAACTGGAATACACACCATCTAGTTAGTCCTGCGTGCCTATGGGCATGGCAAGCCACATATGCGGGCTCTTGGTCCAATCACTGAGAGGCGTTACTTGAATAATGTACTCAGGCTGAGGGTCACAATGTGTGTTTGTGCCCAAGGCGGCCCTCACACATGGGCGTGGCCTCATGGGCCATGCCGTTTTCTCCTACACTGAAGGTTTGACTCACTGCCAGCAGCAAGGTTTCTTGCCATGGGGAAGGAGGGGTTCTGACTTGTGCATCAGGTTCCCCCCTGTGCAGGGATTGGAGATAAGGTCTAGGTTCTGATGACTGAAAACCCAGGTTGGGAATGGATGGTGGCCTAAGGCAGTGGCGGGTCCAATGTGCTGGGTGTGCAGCCAGCTGTGTCGGTGTCTGTTGGAAGGTCTGGGCTCAGGCTATTTGCGACAGAGCATCAGTTTTTAAGGTAGCCTATGCAATTGGGGTGTTGCCGAGGGCCAAGCAGTTTGATCCTCATTTGGGGTTTCTGGGCAGCACCATAGACAAAGTTTTTCTCCTGGGAGGCAGGCGGAGTGCTTCATTGTGGCCCCAGAATTCCCAGAAGGGAGGGTTTGTGGGCCAGGAGTGTGAGGACGGAAGTCTAGGAACACAAGCTAAAGTGAGGATTGGAGCCAAGGGCAGAACAGGCCCACTAGGCAGAGGCTGAATCAAAATCTCCTGCATCTGAAGTCAGGCTGAACATCAGACGTTGGCTGAGGCTGGAGTATGTGTCCATGATGGCACCTTCATGAAGCGGGGGCCTCATGAGGCCAAGGAAGTTTTCCCACGCTGAGTTTGGAGGTTGCCCCAAACCACCAGGTTTCCTTCTGTGGGACATTCGAGTCCTGTTGCATGGCTCCAGGACATACCATACGGAAGGACTGGAGAGCACGGTTCGAAGGATGGATCCCTGTACAGCATGCCTCGCATTCCCATTGGCCATTAGCCACAAGATATGTTTGATCTGCTGCCTCTGGGGCACGCTAACCAGGGGGCTGAGTTGAAATGGCCTCTCCTGAGGATGCGTCATAATGTGCGTTTGGGTCCATGGAAACCTTGGAATGTGCTGGTTGTTCAGTGGCCCTGCGGAACTCTCCTACCTGAAGGGTTTGATACATCCACAGTAAGTAAGCTCCCCATGTGGAGGCGAGAGAGGTTTGGTTTGGTGCCTCAGAAAAGCCCCGTGTGCTGGTCTACGAAAACAGACCTCTGAGGACGGACACATGGAAACCAGAGCTAAGGTTCAGATTAGGGCCTGGGGGCCTGTCCATTTCAACCTTCTGTCTCTGGGGACACTGTCTGAGAGTCTAAGTGGAGATAGTTGCTCCGCTGGTGTCAGAGAGCCCCTCTTAGTCCAGGGTGGCCTACACTATTGATGGCCTCAGGGGCCTTGGAGCTTTTCCCTAACCTGTAGGGTTGTGGTCAATGGATTGGGCACAATTTCCTTGGAGAGGGCAGGCACAATCTTTCGCTGTGGCTCCAGAGGCCCTAGCCTGGCGGTTGTATGGGTCGAGGCTGAGGGCACAGATGTCTTAAAACGCAAACTCAGCTTATGAGTGGCGCCTAGGGTATGGCAGGCCGGATGTACAGCCCGAGAGGGAGCTCCTGGGCCTCTGAAACAAGGGCGAGGGGGAGGCGTTCCTTCAGGCTTTTGTCTCTGGATGTTGTGTCCGAGATAGTGGTGGATTGGAGGGGTGGCCTCAGGGACTGTGGACGAGTTTCGCTCTCTGGGGATTTGTCCCAGCTCCCAAGAGTTTGGGGTCATTTTGTGGGAAGGGTGGAGTCGTGTTGTCTGGCTCATGTGTCTCTCCAAGAAAGGGATTCCAGAGCAGAGCCCCAGGTACGGGCGGGGCGACTGGAAAACTCAAACAGGTGAGGATTGGGTGCATAGGGGCTTGGCAAGCCCCATATGCGGGCTCTTGGCCCAGGCCCTGACAGGCCTTTCTTTGACATGGGGCTCATGCTGAGGGTCAGAGTGTGAATTTGTGCCCAAGCAGCACTCAAGTTTGGGCGTGGCATCAGGGACCAGGAAGGTTTCTCCCACCCTGAAGGTGTGACTCCATGCCAAGAGCAAGCTTTACAGCCACGGGGAAGGAGGAGTTCTGTGTTGTGCTTGCGATACCCAGGTGTGTGGAGAATTGATATAATGTCTAGGTTCAGATATCTGAAAACCAAGGTTAGGAAGAGGTGGCGGCATAAGACCATGGCGTGTCCGAAGTGCTGGGTGTGCGGCCAGCTGTCTCCTTGTCTGTCTGGACGTCTGGCTTCAGGCTGTGTCAGACAGAGCATGAGTGCCCAGAGCAGCCTATCCAGTTCGGGTACCGTCGAGGCCCGAGCAGGTTGATCCTCATCTGGGTTTTCTGGAGAGAGCCCCACAGGGAAACGTTTTTCTTCCCTTGGGCAGACCCTGGGCTGGGTTGTGGTTCTGGAGTTCCTAGTCCGGAGGGCTTGTTTGCCAGGAGTGTGAGGAAGGAAGTCTGAAAACACAAGCTAGCGTGAGGTTTGGGACCGATGGCACGGCAGGCCCACTCTGATAGGCTGAAATGAGATCTCCTGCACTGAGGTCATTTCTACTCTGAGACGTGCCTCAGGCTAGAGTTTTTGTCCAGCATGGCCTCTTCCTGAATGGTGTGGGGGCCTCATGAGGCCAGGAAGGTTTGCCTACGATGGGATTTGTGAACTACTCCAAACCTCAATGTTTCCTTCTGCACGAAAGTCGAGTGCTATTGGATGGTTCCAGGAGGCCCCATACGGAAAGACTCGAGAGCAGGTGTCTAAGCATGGATGCCTGGGAACGCCACCTCATATTCCCACTCTTTAGTCAGGACAAGGCAGGCTCAATCTGCGGGCTCCTGGGTGAGCTACCCAGAGGGGAGAGTTGAAATGGACTCTCCTGAAGATGAGTCCTACTGTGGCTTGGTGGCCTGGGAGACCTTGGAATGTGGAGGTGGCTCAGGAACTCTGCAGGATTCTCCAACCTGAGGTGTTTGACACGGCTCCAACAAGGAAGCTTCCCATGTGGAGACGAGAGAAGTTCTGTTCAGTGCCTCAGGAAAGCCCCATATCCTGTTCTTCGAACCAAAGCCTCTGAGGAGTGACACCTGGAAAACCAAGCAAGAGTTGAGATTAGGGCCTAAGGGCCTGTCGGGCTCAACCTTCTATCTCTGTTGACATCGGTGTGCATGCCTTCATGGAGGTAGCAGCTCCGCTTGTGTCCGAAGGCCCCTGTGTGTGCAGGGAGGCTCCCGGTAATGGTATGTCCTCGGGGGCCTTGAGGTTTCTCATATTCTGGAGGTGTGTGGCCAAAGGAATGGACAGAGTTTCCCAGGAGAGAGCAGGCATGGTCCTGTGGTATGGCTCCAGAGGACCCAGCCTAGAGGCTGTGTTTGCCAGGGCTGTGGGGACAGATGTCTGAAAAAGCAAACTTGGCTCAGGTAGGGGCCAAGGTAATGGCAGGCCTGATCTCCAGTCCGAGAGGGGAGATCCTCTGGATATCAAAGGAGGGCAAGTGGGAGGCAGTCGCTCAGGCTTTTGTCTCTGGGTGTTGCGTTCACAGTGGCCGTTCAGGGTAGGGGTTGCTTCAGGGGCCGAGGAAGAGCCTTCCTCTCGGGGGATTGTCCAAGCTCCCAAGTGTTTGGGTTCATTCTGTGGGAAGGGAAGAGTACTGTTTTCTGCCACAGGGGACCCCCCAGGAGAGGGACTCTAGAGCACAGCAGTGGGTTCCCTCAACTGGAATACACACCATCTAGTTAGTCCTGCGTGCCTATGGGCATGGCAAGCCACATATGCGGGCTCTTGGTCCAATCACTGAGAGGTGTTACTTGAATAAGGTACTCACGCTGAGGGTCACAATGTGTGTTTGTGCCCAAGGCGGCCCTCACACATGGGCGTGGCCTCATGGGCCATGCCGTTTTCTCCTACACTGAAGGTTTGACTCACTGCCAGCAGCAAGGTTTCTTGCCATGGGGAAGGAGGTGTTCTGACTTGTGCATCAGGTTCTGCCCTGTGCAGGGATTGGAGATAAGGTCTAGGTTCTGATGACTGAAAACCCAGGTTGGGAATGGATGGTGGCCTAAGGCAGTGGCGGGTCCAATGTGCTGGGTGTGCAGCCAGCTGTGTCGGTGTCTGTTGGAAGGTCTGGGCTCAGGCTATTTGCGACAGAGCATCAGTGTTTAAGGTAGCCTATGCAATTGGGGTGTTGCCGAGGGCCAAGCAGTTTGATCCTCATTTGGGGTTTCTGGGCAGCACCATAGACAAAGTTTTTCTCCTGGGAGGCAGGCGGAGTGCTTCATTGTGGCCCCAGAATTCCCAGAAGGGAGGGTTTGTGGGCCAGGAGTGTGAGGACGGAAGTCTAGGAACACAAGCTAAAGTGAGGATTGGAGCCAAGGGCAGAGCAGGCCCACTAGGCAGAGGCTGAATCAAAATCTCCTGCATCTGAAGTCAGGCTGAACATCAGACGTTGGCTGAGGCTGGAGTATGTGTCCATGATGGCACCTTCATGAAGCGGGGGCCTCATGAGGCCAAGGAAGTTTTCCCACGCTGAGTTTGGAGGTTGCCCCAAACCACCAGGTTTCCTTCTGTGGGACATTCGAGTCCTGTTGCATGGCTCCAGGACATACCATACGGAAGGACTGGAGAGCACGGTTCGAAGGATGGATCCCTGTACAGCATGCCTCGCATTCCCATTGGCCATTAGCCACAAGATATGTTTGATCTGCTGCCTCTGGGGCACGCTAACCAGGGGGCTGAGTTGAAATGGCCTCTCCTGAGGATGCGTCATAATGTGCGTTTGGGTCCATGGAAACCTTGGAATGTGCTGGTTGTTCAGTGGCCCTGCGGAACTCTCCTACCTGAAGGGTTTGATACATCCCCAGTAAGTAAGCTCCCCATGTGGAGGCGAGAGAGGTTTGGTTTGGTGCCTCAGAAAAGCCCCGTGTGCTGGTCTACGAAAACAGACCTCAGAGGACGGACACATGGAAACCAGAGCTAAGGTTCAGATTAGGGCCTGGGGGCCTGTCCATTTCAACCTTCTGTCTCTGGGGACACTGTCTGAGAGTCTAAGTGGAGATAGTTGCTCCGCTGGTGTCAGAGAGCCCCTCTTAGTCCAGGGTGGCCTACACTATTGATGGCCTCAGGGGCCTTGGAGCTTTTCCCTAACCTGTAGGGTTGTGGTCAATGGATTGGGCACAATTTCCTTGGAGAGGGCAGGCACAATCTTTCGCTGTGGCTCCAGAGGCCCTAGCCTGGCGGTTGTGTGGGTCGAGGCTGAGGGCACAGATGTCTTAAAACGCAAACTCAGCTTATGAGTGGCGCCTAGGGTATGGCAGGCCGGATGTACAGCCCGAGAGGGAGCTCCTGGGCCTCTGAAACAAGGGCGAGGGGGAGGCGTTCCTTCAGGCTTTTGTCTCTGGATGTTGTGTCCGAGATAGCCGTGGATTGGAGGGGTGGCCTCAGGGACTGTGGACGAGTATCCCTCTCTGGGGATTTGTCCCAGCTCCCAAGAGTTTGGGGTCATTTTGTGGGAAGGGTGGAGTCGTGTTGTCTGGCTCATGTGTCTCTCCAAGAAAGGGATTCCAGAGCAGAGCCCCAGGTACGGGCGGGGCGACTGGAAAACTCAAACAGGTGAGGATTGGGTGCATCGGGGCTTGGCAAGCCCCATATGCGGGCTCTTGGCCCAGGCCCTGACAGGCCTTTCTTTGACATGGGGCTCATGCTGAGGGTCAGAGTGTGAATTTGTGCCCAAGCAGCACTCAAGTTTGGGCGTGGCATCAGGGACCAGGAAGGTTTCTCCCACCCTTAAGGTGTGACTCCATGCCAAGAGCAAGCTTTACAGCCACGGGGAAGGAGGAGTTCTGTGTTGTGCTTGCGATACCCAGCTGTGTGGAGAATTGATATAATGTCTAGGTTCAGATATCTGAAAACCAAGGTTAGGAAGAGGTGATGGCATAAGACCATGGCGTGTCCGAAGTGCTGGGTGTGCGGCCAGCTGTCTCCTTGTCTGTCTGGACGTCTGGCTTCAGGCTGTGTCAGACAGAGCATGAGTGCCCAGAGCAGCCTATCCAGTTCGGGTACCGTCGAGGCCCGAGCAGGTTGATCCTCATCTGGGTTTTCTGGAGAGAGCCCCACAGGGAAACGTTTTTCTTCCCTTGGGCAGACCCTGGGCTGGGTTGTGGTTCTGGAGTTCCTAGTCCGGAGGGCTTGTTTGCCAGGAGTGTGAGGAAGGAAGTCTGAAAACACAAGCTAGCGTGAGGTTTGGGACCGATGGCACGGCAGGCCCGCTCTGAGAGGCTGAATCGAGATCTCCTGCACTGAGGTCATTTCAACTCTGAGACGTGCCTCAGGCTAGAGTTTTTGTCCAGCATGGCCTCTTCCTGAATGGTGTGGGGGCCTCATGAGGCCAGGAAGGTTTGCCTACGATGGGATTTGTGAACTACTCCAAACCTCAAGGTTTCCTTCTGCACGAAATTCGAGTGCTATTGGATGGTTCCAGGAGGCCGCATACGGAAAGACTCGAGAGCAGGTGTCTAAGCATGGATGCCTGGGAACGCCACCTCATATTCCCACTCTTTAGTCAGGACAAGGCAGGCTCAATCTGCGGGCTCCTGGGTGAGCTACCCAGAGGGGAGAGTTGAAATGGACTCTCCTGAAGATGAGTCCTACTGTGGCTTGGTGGCCTGGGAGACCTTGGAATGTGGAGGTGGCTCAGGGACTCTGCAGGATTCTCCAACCTGAGGTGTTTGACACGGCTCCAACAAGGAAGCTTCCCATGTGGAGACGAGAGAAGTTCTGTTCAGTGCCTCAGGAAAGCCCCATATCCTGTTCTTCGAACCAAAGCCTCTGAGGAGTGACACCTGGAAAACCAAGCAAGATTTGAGATTAGGGCCTAAGGGCCTGTCGGGCTCAACCTTCTATCTCTGTTGACATCGGTGTGCATGCCTTCATGGAGGTAGCAGCTCCGCTTGTGTCCGAAGGACCCTGTGTGTGCAGGGAGGCTCCCGGTAATGGTATGTCCTCGGGGGCCTTGAGGTTTCTCATATTCTGGAGGTGTGTGGCCAAAGGAATGGACAGAGTTTCCCAGGAGAGAGCAGGCATGGTCCTGTGGTATGGCTCCAGAGGACCCAGCCTAGAGGCTGTGTTTGCCAGGGCTGTGGGGACAGATGTCTGAAAAAGCAAACTTGGCTCAGGTAGGGGCCAAGGTAATGGCAGGCCTGATCTCCAGTCCGAGAGGGGAGATCCTCTGGATATCAAAGGAGGGCAAGTGGGAGGCAGTCGCTCAGGCTTTTGTCTCTGGGTGTTGCGTTCACAGTGGCCGTTCAGGGTAGGGGTTGCTTCAGGGGCCGAGGAAGAGCCTTCCTCTCGGGGGATTGTCCAAGCTCCCAAGAGTTTGGGTTCATTCTGTGGGAAGGGAAGAGTACTGTTTTCTGCCACAGGGGACCCCCCAGGAGAGGGACTCTAGAGCACAGCAGTGGGTTCCCTCAACTGGAATACACACCATCTAGTTAGTCCTGCGTGCCTATGGGCATGGCAAGCCACATATGCGGGCTCTTGGTCCAATCACTGAGAGGCGTTACTTGAATAAGGTACTCAGGCTGAGGGTCACAATGTGTGTTTGTGCCCAAGGCGGCCCTCACACATGGGCGTGGCCTCATGGGCCATGCCGTTTTCTCCTACACTGAAGGTTTGACTCACTGCCAGCAGCAAGGTTTCTTGCCATGGGGAAGGAGGGGTTCTGACTTGTGCATCAGGTTCCCCCCTGTGCAGGGATTGGAGATAAGGTCTAGGTTCTGATGACTGAAAAGCCAGGTTGGGAATGGATGGTGGCCTAAGGCAGTGGCGGGTCCAATGTGCTGGGTGTGCAGCCAGCTGTGTCGGTGTCTGTTGGAAGGTCTGGGCTCAGGCTATTTGCGACAGAGCATCAGTTTTTAAGGTAGCCTATGCAATTGGGGTGTTGCCGAGGGCCAAGCAGTTTGATCCTCATTTGGGGTTTCTGGGCAGCACCATAGACAAAGTTTTTCTCCTGGGAGGCAGGCGGAGTGCTTCATTGTGGCCCCAGAATTCCCAGAAGGGAGGGTTTGTGGGCCAGGAGTGTGAGGACGGAAGTCTAGGAACACAAGCTAAAGTGAGGATTGGAGCCAAGGGCAGAACAGGCCCACTAGGCAGAGGCTGAATCAAAATCTCCTGCATCTGAAGTCAGGCTGAACATCAGACGTTGGCTGAGGCTGGAGTATGTGTCCATGATGGCACCTTCATGAAGCGGGGGCCTCATGAGGCCAAGGAAGTTTTCCCACGCTGAGTTTGGAGGTTGCCCCAAACCACCAGGTTTCCTTCTGTGGGACATTCGAGTCCTGTTGCATGGCTCCAGGACATACCATACGGAAGGACTGGAGAGCACGGTTCGAAGGATGGATCCCTGTACAGCATGCCTCGCATTCCCATTGGCCATTAGCCACAAGATATGTTTGATCTGCTGCCTCTGGGGCACGCTAACCAGGGGGCTGAGTTGAAATGGCCTCTCCTGAGGATGCGTCATAATGTGCGTTTGGGTCCATGGAAACCTTGGAATGTGCTGGTTGTTCAGTGGCCCTGCAGAACTCTCCTACCTGAAGGGTTTGATACATCCCCAGTAAGTAAGCTCCCCATGTGGAGGCGAGAGAGGTTTGGTTTGGTGCCTCAGAAAAGCCCCGTGTGCTGGTCTACGAAAACAGACCTCTGAGGACGGACACATGGAAACCAGAGCTAAGGTTCAGATTAGGGCCTGGGGGCCTGTCCATTTCAACCTTCTGTCTCTGGGGACACTGTCTGAGAGTCTAAGTGGAGATAGTTGCTCCGCTGGTGTCAGAGAGCCCCTCTTAGTCCAGGGTGGCCTACACTATTGATGGCCTCAGGGGCCTTGGAGCTTTTCCCTAACCTGTAGGGTTGTGGTCAATGGATTGGGCACAATTTCCTTGGAGAGGGCAGGCACAATCTTTCGCTGTGGCTCCAGAGGCCCTAGCCTGGTGGTTGTGTGGGTCCAGGCTGAGGGCACAGAAGTCTGAAAACACAAACTCAGCTTATGAGTGGCGCCTAGGGTATGGCAGGCCGGATGTACAGCCCGAGAGGGAGCTCCTGGGCCTCTGAAACAAGGGCGAGGGGGAGGCGTTCCTTCAGGCTTTTGTCTCTGGATGTTGTGTCCGAGATAGCCGTGGATTGGAGGGGTGGCCTCAGGGACTGTGGACGAGTATCCCTCTCTGGGGATTTGTCCCAGCTCCCAAGAGTTTGGGGTCATTTTGTGGGAAGGGTGGAGTCGTGTTGTCTGGCTCATGTGTCTCTCCAAGAAAGGGATTCCAGAGCAGAGCCCCAGGTACGGGCGGGGCGACTGGAAAACTCAAACACTGGTGAGGATTGGGTGCATAGGGGCTTGGCAAGCCCCATATGCGGGCTCTTGGCCCAGGCCCTGACAGGCCTTTCTTTGACATGGGGCTCATGCTGAGGGTCAGAGTGTGAATTTGTGCCCAAGCAGCACTCAAGTTTGGGCGTGGCATCAGGGACCAGGAAGGTTTCTCCCACCCTGAAGGTGTGACTCCATGCCAAGAGCAAGCTTTACAGCCACGGGGAAGGAGGAGTTCTGTGTTGTGCTTGCGATACCCAGCTGTGTGGAGAATTGATATAATGTCTAGGTTCAGATATCTGAAAACCAAGGTTAGGAAGAGGTGGCGGCATAAGACCATGGCGTGTCCGAAGTGCTGGGTGTGCGGCCAGCTGTCTCCTTGTCTGTCTGGACGTCTGGCTTCAGGCTGTGTCAGACAGAGCATGAGTGCCCAGAGCAGCCTATCCAGTTCGGGTACCGTCGAGGCCCGAGCAGGTTGATCCTCATCTGGGTTTTCTGGAGAGAGCCCCACAGGGAAACGTTTTTCTTCCCTTGGGCAGACCCTGGGCTGGGTTGTGGTTCTGGAGTTCCTAGTCCGGAGGGCTTGTTTGCCAGGAGTGTGAGGAAGGAAGTCTGAAAACACAAGCTAGCGTGAGGTTTGGGACCGATGGCACGGCAGGCCCACTCTGAGAGGCTGAATCGAGATCTCCTGCACTGAGGTCATTTCAACTCTGAGACGTGCCTCAGGCTAGAGTTTTTGTCCAGCATGGCCTCTTCCTGAATGGTGTGGGGGCCTCATGAGGCCAGGAAGGTTTGCCTACGATGGGATTTGTGAACTACTCCAAACCTCAAGGTTTCCTTCTGCACGAAAGTCGAGTGCTATTAGATGGTTCCAGGAGGCCCCATACGGAAAGACTCGAGAGCAGGTGTCTAAGCATGGATGCCTGGGAACGCCACCTCCTATTCCCACTCTTTAGTCAGGACAAGGCAGGCTCAATCTGCGGGCTCCTGGGTGAGCTACCCAGAGGGGAGAGTTGAAATGGACTCTCCTGAAGATGAGTCCTACTGTGGCTTGGTGGCCTGGGAGACCTTGGAATGTGGAGGTGGCTCAGGGACTCTGCAGGATTCTCCAACCTGAGGTGTTTGACACGGCTCCAACAAGGAAGCTTCCCATGTGGAGACGAGAGAAGTTCTGTTCAGTGCCTCAGGAAAGCCCCATATCCTGTTCTTCGAACCAAAGCCTCTGAGGAGTGACACCTGGAAAACCAAGCAAGAGTTGAGATTAGGGCCTAAGGGCCTGTCGGGCTCAACCTTCTATCTCTGTTGACATCGGTGTGCATGCCTTCATGGAGGTAGCAGCTCCGCTTGTGTCCGAAGGCCCCTGTGTGTGCAGTGAGGCTCCCGGTAATGGTATGTCCTCGGGGGCCTTGAGGTTTCTCATATTCTGGAGGTGTGTGGCCAAAGGAATGGACAGAGTTTCCCAGGAGAGAGCAGGCATGGTCCTGTGGTATGGCTCCAGAGGACCCAGCCTAGAGGCTGTGTTTGCCAGGGCTGTGGGGACAGATGTCTGAAAAAGCAAACTTGGCTCAGGTAGGGGCCAAGGTAATGGCAGGCCTGATCTCCAGTCTGAGAGGGGAGATCCTCTGGATATCAAAGGAGGGCAAGTGGGAGGCAGTCGCTCAGGCTTTTGTCTCTGGGTGTTGCGTTCACAATGGCCGTTCAGGGTAGGGGTTGCTTCAGGGGCCGAGGAAGAGCCTTCCTCTCGGGGATTTGTCCAAGCTCCCAAGTGTTTGGGTTCATTCTGTGGGAAGGGAAGAGTACTGTTTTCTGCCACAGGGGACCCCCCAGGAGAGGGACTCTAGAGCACAGCAGTGGGTTCCCTCAACTGGAATACACACCATCTAGTTAGTCCTGCGTGCCTATGGGCATGGCAAGCCACATATGCGGGCTCTTGGTCCAATCACTGAGAGGCGTTACTTGAATAAGGTACTCAGGCTGAGGGTCACAATGTGTGTTTGTGCCCAAGGCGGCCCTCACACATGGGCGTGGCCTCATGGGCCATGCCGTTTTCTCCTACACTGAAGGTTTGACTCACTGCCAGCAGCAAGGTTTCTTGCCATGGGGAAGGAGGGGTTCTGACTTGTGCATCAGGTTCCCCCCTGTGCAGGGATTGGAGATAAGGTCTAGGTTCTGATGACTGAAAACCCAGGTTGGGAATGGATGGTGGCCTAAGGCAGTGGCGGGTCCAATGTGCTGGGTGTGCAGCCAGCTGTGTCGGTGTCTGTTGGAAGGTCTGGGCTCAGGCTATTTGCGACAGAGCATCAGTGTTTAAGGTAGCCTATGCAATTGGGGTGTTGCCGAGGGCCAAGCAGTTTGATCCTCATTTGGGGTTTCTGGGCAGCACCATAGACAAAGTTTTTCTCCTGGGAGGCAGGCGGAGTGCTTCATTGTGGCCCCAGAATTCCCAGAAGGGAGGGTTTGTGGGCCAGGAGTGTGAGGACGGAAGTCTAGGAACACAAGCTAAAGTGAGGATTGGAGCCAAGGGCAGAGCAGGCCCACTAGGCAGAGGCTGAATCAAAATCTCCTGCATCTGAAGTCAGGCTGAGGATCAGACGTTGGCTGAGGCTGGAGTATGTGTCCATGATGGCACCTTCATGAAGCGGGGGCCTCATGAGGCCAAGGAAGTTTTCCCACGCTGAGTTTGGAGGTTGCCCCAAACCACCAGGTTTCCTTCTGTGGGACATTCGAGTCCTGTTGCATGGCTCCAGGACATTCCATACGGAAGGACTGGAGAGCACGGTGCGAAGGATGGATCCCTGTACAGCATGCCTCGCATTCCCATTGGCCATTAGCCACAAGATATGTTTGATCTGCTGCCTCTGGGGCACGCTAACCAGGGGGCTGAGTTGAAATGGCCTCTCCTGAGGATGCGTCATAATGTGCGTTTGGGTCCATGGAAACCTTGGAATGTGCTGGTTGTTCAGTGGCCCTGCGGAACTCTCCTACCTGAAGGGTTTGATACATCCCCAGTAAGTAAGCTCCCCATGTGGAGGCGAGAGAGGTTGGTTTGGTGCCTCAGAAAAGCCCCGTGTGCTGGTCTACGAAAACAGACCTCTGAGGACGGACACATGGAAACCAGAGCTAAGGTTCAGATTAGGGCCTGGGGGCCTGTCCATTTCAACCTTCTGTCTCTGGGGACACTGTCTGAGAGTCTAAGTGGAGATAGTTGCTCCGCTGGTGTCAGAGAGCCCCTCTTAGTCCAGGGTGGCCTACACTATTGATGGCCTCAGGGGCCTTGGAGCTTTTCCCTAACCTGTAGGGTTGTGGTCAATGGATTGGGCACAATTTCCTTGGAGAGGGCAGGCACAATCTTTCGCTGTGGCTCCAGAGGCCCTAGCCTGGCGGTTGTGTGGGTCCAGGCTGAGGGCACAGAAGTCTGAAAACACAAACTCAGCTTATGAGTGGCGCCTAGGGTATGGCAGGCCGGATGTACAGCCCGAGAGGGAGCTCCTCGGCCTCTGAAACAAGGGCGAGTGGGAGGCGTTCCTTCAGGCTTTTGTCTCTGGATGTTGTGTCCGAGATAGCCGTGGATTGGAGGGGTGGCCTCAGGGACTGTGGACGAGTATCCCTCTCTGGGGATTTGTCCCAGCTCCCAAGAGTTTGGGGTCATTTTGTGGGAAGGGTGGAGTCGTGTTGTCTGGCTCATGTGTCTCTCCAAGAAAGGGATTCCAGAGCAGAGCCCCAGGTACGGGCGGGGCGACTGGAAAACTCAAACACTGGTGAGGATTGGGTGCATAGGGGCTTGGCAAGCCCCATATGCGGGCTCTTGGCCCAGGCCCTGACAGGCCTTTCTTTGACATGGGGCTCATGCTGAGGGTCAGAGTGTGAATTTGTGCCCAAGCAGCACTCAAGTTTGGGCGTGGCATCAGGGACCAGGAAGGTTTCTCCCACCCTGAAGGTGTGACTCCATGCCAAGAGCAAGCTTTACAGCCACGGGGAAGGAGGAGTTCTGTGTTGTGCTTGCGATACCCAGCTGTGTGGAGAATTGATATAATGTCTAGGTTCAGATATCTGAAAACCAAGGTTAGGAAGAGGTGGCGGCATAAGACCATGGCGTGTCCGAAGTGCTGGGTGTGCGGCCAGCTGTCTCCTTGTCTGTCTGGACGTCTGGCTTCAGGCTGTGTCAGACAGAGCATGAGTGCCCAGAGCAGCCTATCCAGTTCGGGTACCGTCGAGGCCCGAGCAGGTTGATCCTCATCTGGGTTTTCTGGAGAGAGCCCCACAGGGAAACGTTTTTCTTCCCTTGGGCAGACCCTGGGCTGGGTTGTGGTTCTGGAGTTCCTAGTCCGGAGGGCTTGTTTGCCAGGAGTGTGAGGAAGGAAGTCTGAAAACACAAGCTAGCGTGAGGTTTGGGACCGATGGCACGGCAGGCCCACTCTGAGAGGCTGAATCGAGATCTCCTGCACTGAGGTCATTTCAAATCTGAGACGTGCCTCAGGCTAGAGTTTTTGTCCAGCATGGCCTCTTCCTGAATGGTGTGGGGGCCTCATGAGGCCAGGAAGGTTTGCCTACGATGGGATTTGTGAACTACTCCAAACCTCAAGGTTTCCTTCTGCACGAAAGTCGAGTGCTATTGGATGGTTCCAGGAGGCCCCATACGGAAAGACTCGAGAGCAGGTGTCTAAGCATGGATGCCTGGGAACGCCACCTCCTATTCCCACACTTTAGTCAGGACAAGGCAGGCTCAATCTGCGGGCTCCTGGGTGAGCTACCCAGAGGGGAGAGTTGAAATGGACTCTCCTGAAGATGAGTCCTACTGTGGCTTGGTGGCCTGGGAGACCTTGGAATGTGGAGGTGACTCAGGGACTCTGCAGGATTCTCCAACCTGAGGTGTTTGACACGGCTCCAACAAGGAAGCTTCCCATGTGGAGACGAGAGAAGTTCTGTTCAGTGCCTCAGGAAAGCCCCATATCCAGTTCTTCGAACCAAAGCCTCTGAGGAGTGACACCTGGAAAACCAAGCAAGAGTTGAGATTAGGGCCTAAGGGCCTGTCGGGCTCAACCTTCTATCTCTGTTGACATCGGTGTGCATGCCTTCATGGAGGTAGCAGCTCCGCTTGTGTCCGAAGGCCCCTGTGTGTGCAGGGAGGCTCCCGGTAATGGTATGTCCTCGGGGGCCTTGAGGTTTCTCATATTCTGGAGGTGTGTGGCCAAAGGAATGGACAGAGTTTCCCAGGAGAGAGCAGGCATGGTCCTGTGGTATGGCTCCAGAGGACCCAGCCTAGAGGCTGTGTTTGCCAGGGCTGTGGGGACAGATGTCTGAAAAAGCAAACTTGGCTCAGGTAGGGGCCAAGGTAATGGCAGGCCTGATCTCCAGTCTGAGAGGGGAGATCCTCTGGATATCAAAGGAGGGCAAGTGGGAGGCAGTCGCTCAGGCTTTTGTCTCTGGGTGTTGCGTTCACAATGGCCGTTCAGGGTAGGGGTTGCTTCAGGGGCCGAGGAAGAGCCTTCCTCTCGGGGGATTGTCCAAGCTCCCAAGTGTTTGGGTTCATTCTGTGGGAAGGGAAGAGTACTGTTTTCTGCCACAGGGGACCCCCCAGGAGAGGGACTCTAGAGCACAGCAGTGGGTTCCCTCAACTGGAATACACACCATCTAGTTAGTCCTGCGTGCCTATGGGCATGGCAAGCCACATATGCGGGCTCTTGGTCCAATCACTGAGAGGTGTTACTTGAATAAGGTACTCACGCTGAGGGTCACAATGTGTGTTTGTGCCCAAGGCGGCCCTCACACATGGGCGTGGCCTCATGGGCCATGCCGTTTTCTCCTACACTGAAGGTTTGACTCACTGCCAGCAGCAAGGTTTCTTGCCATGGGGAAGGAGGGGTTCTGACTTGTGCATCAGGTTCCCCCCTGTGCAGGGATTGGAGATAAGGTCTAGGTTCTGATGACTGAAAACCCAGGTTGGGAATGGATGGTGGCCTAAGGCAGTGGCGGGTCCAATGTGCTGGGTGTGCAGCCAGCTGTGTCGGTGTCTGTTGGAAGGTCTGGGCTCAGGCTATTTGCGACAGAGCATCAGTGTTTAAGGTAGCCTATGCAATTGGGGTGTTGCCGAGGGCCAAGCAGTTTGATCCTCATTTGGGGTTTCTGGGCAGCACCATAGACAAAGTTTTTCTCCTGGGAGGCAGGCGGAGTGCTTCATTGTGGCCCCAGAATTCCCAGAAGGGAGGGTTTGTGGGCCAGGAGTGTGAGGACGGAAGTCTAGGAACACAAGCTAAAGTGAGGATTGGAGCCAAGGGCAGAGCAGGCCCACTAGGCAGAGGCTGAATCAAAATCTCCTGCATCTGAAGTCAGGCTGAGGATCAGACGTTGGCTGAGGCTGGAGTATGTGTCCATGATGGCACCTTCATGAAGCGGGGGCCTCATGAGGCCAAGGAAGTTTTCCCACGCTGAGTTTGGAGGTTGCCCCAAACCACCAGGTTTCCTTCTGTGGGACATTCGAGTCCTGTTGCATGGCTCCAGGACATTCCATACGGAAGGACTGGAGAGCACGGTGCGAAGGATGGATCCCTGTACAGCATGCCTCGCATTCCCATTGGCCATTAGCCACAAGATATGTTTGATCTGCTGCCTCTGGGGCACGCTAACCAGGGGGCTGAGTTGAAATGGCCTCTCCTGAGGATGCGTCATAATGTGCGTTTGGGTCCATGGAAACCTTGGAATGTGCTGGTTGTTCAGTGGCCCTGCGGAACTCTCCTACCTGAAGGGTTTGATACATCCCCAGTAAGTAAGCTCCCCATGTGGAGGCGAGAGAGGTTTGGTTTGGTGCCTCAGAAAAGCCCCGTGTGCTGGTCTACGAAAACAGACCTCTGAGGACGGACACATGGAAACCAGAGCTAAGGTTCAGATTAGGGCCTGGGGGCCTGTCCATTTCAACCTTCTGTCTCTGGGGACACTGTCTGAGAGTCTAAGTGGAGATAGTTGCTCCGCTGGTGTCAGAGAGCCCCTCTTAGTCCAGGGTGGCCTACACTATTGATGGCCTCAGGGGCCTTGGAGCTTTTCCCTAACCTGTAGGGTTGTGGTCAATGGATTGGGCACAATTTCCTTGGAGAGGGCAGGCACAATCTTTCGCTGTGGCTCCAGAGGCCCTAGCCTGGCGGTTGTGTGGGTCCAGGCTGAGGGCACAGAAGTCTGAAAACACAAACTCAGCTTATGAGTGGCGCCTAGGGTATGGCAGGCCGGATGTACAGCCCGAGAGGGAGCTCCTCGGCCTCTGAAACAAGGGCGAGTGGGAGGCGTTCCTTCAGGCTTTTGTCTCTGGATGTTGTGTCCGAGATAGCCGTGGATTGGAGGGGTGGCCTCAGGGACTGTGGACGAGTATCCCTCTCTGGGGATTTGTCCCAGCTCCCAAGAGTTTGGGGTCATTTTGTGGGAAGGGTGGAAAAGTGTTGTCTGGCTCATGTGTCTCTCCAAGAAAGGGATTCCAGAGCAGAGCCCCAGGTACGGGCGGGGCGACTGGAAAACTCAAACACTGGTGAGGATTGGGTGCATAGGGGCTTGGCAAGCCCCATATGCGGGCTCTTGGCCCAGGCCCTGACAGGCCTTTCTTTGACATGGGGCTCATGCTGAGGGTCAGAGTGTGAATTTGTGCCCAAGCAGCACTCAAGTTTGGGCGTGGCATCAGGGACCAGGAAGGTTTCTCCCACCCTGAAGGTGTGACTCCATGCCAAGAGCAAGCTTTACAGCCACGGGGAAGGAGGAGTTCTGTGTTGTGCTTGCGATACCCAGCTGTGTGGAGAATTGATATAATGTCTAGGTTCAGATATCTGAAAACCAAGGTTAGGAAGAGCTGGCGGCATAAGACCATGGCGTGTCCGAAGTGCTGGGTGTGCGGCCAGCTGTCTCCTTGTCTGTCTGGACGTCTGGCTTCAGGCTGTGTCAGACAGAGCATGAGTGCCCAGAGCAGCCTATCCAGTTCGGGTACCGTCGAGGCCCGAGCAGGTTGATCCTCATCTGGGGTTTCTGGAGAGAGCCCCACAGGGAAATGTTTTTCTTCCCTTGGGCAGACCCTGGGCTGGGTTGTGGTTCTGGAGTTCCTAGTCCGGAGGGCTTGTTTGCCAGGAGTGTGAGGAAGGAAGTCTGAAAACACAAGCTAGCGTGAGGTTTGGGACCGATGTCACGGCAGGCCCACTCTGAGAGGCTGAATCGAGATCTCCTGCAATGAGGTCATTTCAAATCTGAGACGTGCCTCAGGCTAGAGTTTTTGTCCAGGATGGCCTCTTCCTGAATGGTGTGGGGGCCTCATGAGGCCAGGAAGGTTTGCCTACGATGGGATTTGTGAACTACTCCAAACCTCAAGGTTTCCTTCTGCACGAAAGTCGAGTGCTATTGGATGGTTCCAGGAGGCCCGATATGGAAAGACTCGAGAGCAGGTGTCTAAGCATGGATGCCTGGGAACGCCACCTCATATTCCCACTCTTTAGTCAGGACAAGGCAGGCTCAATCTGCGGGCTCCTGGGTGAGCTACCCAGAGGGGTGAGTTGAAATGGACTCTCCTGAAGATGAGTCCTACTGTGGCTTGGTGGCCTGGGAGACCTTGGAATGTGGAGGTGACTCAGGGACTCTGCAGGATTCTCCAACCTGAGGTGTTTGACACGGCTCCAACAAGGAAGCTTCCCATGTGGAGACGAGAGAAGTTCTGTTCAGTGCCTCAGGAAAGCCCCATATCCTGTTCTTCGAACCAAAGCCTCTGAGGAGTGACACCTGGAAAACAAAGCAAGAGTTGAGATTAGGGCCTAAGGGCCTGTCGGGCTCAACCTTCTATCTCTGTTGACATCGGTGTGCATGCCTTCATGGAGGTAGCAGCTCCGCTTGTGTCCGAAGGCCCCTGTGTGTGCAGGGAGGCTCCCGGTAATGGTATGTCCTCGGGGGCCTTGAGGTTTCTCATATTCTGGAGGTGTGTGGCCAAAGGAATGGACAGAGTTTCCCAGGAGAGAGCAGGCATGGTCCTGTGGTATGGCTCCAGAGGACCCAGCCTAGAGGCTGTGTTTGCCAGGGCTGTGGGGACAGATGTCTGAAAAAGCAAACTTGGCTCAGGTAGGGGCCAAGGTAATGGCAGGCCTGATCTCCAGTCCGAGAGGGGAGATCCTCTGGATATCAAAGGAGGGCAAGTGGGAGGCAGTCGCTCAGGCTTTTGTCTCTGGGTGTTGCGTTCACAGTGGCCGTTCAGGGTAGGGGTTGCTTCAGGGGCCGAGGAAGAGCCTTCCTCTCGGGGGATTGTCCAAGCTCCCAAGTGTTTGGGTTCATTCTGTGGGAAGGGAAGAGTACTGTTTTCTGCCACAGGGGACCCCCCAGGAGAGGGACTCTAGAGCACAGCAGTGGGTTCCCTCAACTGGAATACACACCATCTAGTTAGTCCTGCGTGCCTATGGGCATGGCAAGCCACATATGCGGGCTCTTGGTCCAATCACTGAGAGTCGTTACTTGAATAAGGTACTCACGCTGAGGGTCACAATGTGTGTTTGTGCCCAAGGCGGCCCTCACACATGGGCGTGGCCTCATGGGCCATGCCGTTTTCTCCTACACTGAAGGTTTGACTCACTGCCAGCAGCAAGGTTTCTTGCCATGGGGAAGGAGGGGTTCTGACTTGTGCATCAGGTTCCGCCCTGTGCAGGGATTGGAGATAACGTCTAGGTTCTGATGACTGAAAACCCAGGTTGGGAATGGATGGTGGCCTAAGACAGTGGCAGGTCCAATGTGCTGGGTGTGCAGCCAGCTGTGTCGGTGTCTGTTGGAAGGTCTGGGCTCAGGCTATTTGCGACAGAGCATCAGTGTTTAAGGTAGCCTATGCAATTGGGGTGTTGCCGAGGGCCAAGCAGTTTGATCCTCATTTGGGGTTTCTGGGCAGCACCATAGACAAAGTATTTCTCCTGGGAGGCAGGCGGAGTGCTTCATTGTGGCCCCAGAATTCCCAGAAGGGAGGGTTTGTGGGCCAGGAGTGTGAGGACGGAAGTCTAGGAACACAAGCTAAAGTGAGGATTGGAGCCAAGGGCAGAGCAGGCCCACTAGGCAGAGGCTGAATCAAAATCTCCTGCATCTGAAGTCAGGCTGAGGATCAGACGTTGGCTGAGGCTGGAGTATGTGTCCATGATGGCACCTTCATGAAGCGGGGGCCTCATGAGGCCAAGGAAGTTTTCCCACGCTGAGATTGGAGGTTGCCCCAAACCACCAGGTTTCCTTCTGTGGGACATTCGAGTCCTGTTGCATGGCTCCAGGACATACCATACGGAAGGACTGGAGAGCACGGTTCGAAGGATGGATCCCTGTACAGCATGCCTCGCATTCCCATTGGCCATTAGCCACAAGATATGTTTGATCTGCTGCCTCTGGGGCACGCTAACCAGGGGGCTGAGTTGAAATGGCCTCTCCTGAGGATGCGTCATAATGTGCGTTTGGGTCCATGGAAACCTTGGAATGTGCTGGTTGTTCAGTGGCCCTGCGGAACTCTCCTACCTGAAGGGTTTGATACATCCCCAGTAAGTAAGCTCCCCATGTGGAGGCGAGAGAGGTTTGGTTTGGTGCCTCAGAAAAGCCCCGTGTGCTGGTCTACGAAAACAGACCTCTGAGGACGGACACATGGAAACCAGAGCTAAGGTTCAGATTAGGGCCTGGGGGCCTGTCCATTTCAACCTTCTGTCTCTGGGGACACTGTCTGAGAGTCTAAGTTGAGATAGTTGCTCCGCTGGTGTCAGAGAGCCCCTCTTAGTCCAGGGTGGCCTACACTATTGATGGCCTCAGGGTCCTTGGAGCTTTTCCCTAACCTGTAGGGTTGTGGTCAATGGATTGGGCACAATTTCCTTGGAGAGGGCAGGCACAATCTTTCCTGTGGCTCCAGAGGCCCTAGCCTGGCGGTTGTGTGGGTCCAGGCTGAGGGCACAGAAGTCTGAAAACACAAACTCAGCTTATGAGTGGCGCCTAGGGTATGGCAGGCCGGATGTACAGCCCGAGAGGGAGCTCCTGGGCCTCTGAAACAAGGGCGAGGGGGAGGCGTTCCTTCAGGCTTTTGTCTCTGGATGTTGTGTCCGAGATAGCCGTGGATTGGAGGGGTGGCCTCAGGGACTGTGGACGAGTATCCCTCTCTGGGGATTTGTCCCAGCTCCCAAGAGTTTGGGGTCATTTTGTGGGAAGGGTGGAAAAGTGTTGTCTGGCTCACGTGTCTCTCCAAGAAAGGGATTCCAGAGCAGAGCCCCAGGTACGGGCGGGGCGACTGGAAAACTCAAACACTGGTGAGGATTGGGTGCATAGGGGCTTGGCAAGCCCCATATGCGGGCTCTTGGCCCAGGCCCTGACAGGCCTTTCTTTGACATGGGGCTCATGCTGAGGGTCAGAGTGTGAATTTGTGCCCAAGCAGCACTCAAGTTTGGGCGTGGCATCAGGGACCAGGAAGGTTTCTCCCACCCTGAAGGTGTGACTCCATGCCAAGAGCAAGCTTTACAGCCACGGGGAAGGAGGAGTTCTGTGTTGTGCTTGCGATACCCAGCTGTGTGGAGAATTGATATAATGTCTAGGTTCAGATATCTGAAAACCAAGGTTAGGAAGAGGTGACGGCATAAGACCATGGCGTGTCCGAAGTGCTGGGTGTGCGGCCAGCTGTCTCCTTGTCTGTCTGGGCGTCTGGCTTCAGACTGTGTCAGACAGAGCATGAGTGCCCAGAGCAGCCTATCCAGTTCAGGTACCGTCGAGGCCCGAGCAGGTTGATCCTCCTCTGGGTTTTCTGGAGAGAGCCCCACAGGGAAACGTTTTTCTTCCCTTGGGCAGACCCTGGGCTGGGTTGTGGTTCTGGAGTTCCTAGTCCGGAGGGCTTGTTTGCCAGGAGTGTGAGGAAGGAAGTCTGAAAACACAAGCTAGCGTGAGGTTTGGGACCGATGGCACGGCAGGCCCACTCTGAGAGGCTGAATCGAGATCTCCTGCACTGAGGTCATTTCAACTCTGAGACGTGCCTCAGGCTAGAGTTTTTGTCCAGCATGGCCTCTTCCTGAATGGTGTGGGGGCCTCATGAGGCCAGGAAGGTTTGCCTACGATGGGATTTGTGAACTACTCCAAACCTCAAGGTTTCCTTCTGCACGAAAGTCGAGTGCTATTGGATGGTTCCAGGAGGCCCCATACGGAAAGACTCGAGAGCAGGTGTCTAAGCATGGATGCCTGGGAACGCCACCTCCTATTCCCACTCTTTAGTCAGGACAAGGCAGGCTCAATCTGCGGGCTCCTGGGTGAGCTACCCAGAGGGGAGAGTTGAAATGGACTCTCCTGAAGATGAGTCCTACTGTGGCTTGGTGGCCTGGGAGACCTTGGAATGTGGAGGTGGCTCAGGGACTCTGCAGGATTCTCCAACCTGAGGTGTTTGACACGGCTCCAACAAGGAAGCTTCCCATGTGGAGACGAGAGAAGTTCTGTTCAGTGCCTCAGGAAAGCCCCATATCCTGTTCTTCGAACCAAAGCCTCTGAGGAGTGACACCTGGAAAACAAAGCAAGAGTTGAGATTAGGGCCTAAGGGCCTGTCGGGCTCAACCTTCTATCTCTGTTGAAATCGGTGTGCATGCCTTCATGGAGGTAGCAGCTCCGCTTGTGTCCGAAGGCCCCTGTGTGTGCAGGGAGGCTCCCGGTAATGGTATGTCCTCGGGGGCCTTGAGGTTTCTCATATTCTGGAGGTGTGTGGCCAAAGGAATGGACAGAGTTTCCCAGGAGAGAGCAGGCATGGTCCTGTGGTATGGCTCCAGAGGACCCAGCCTAGAGGCTGTGTTTGCCAGGGCTGTGGGGACAGATGTCTGAAAAAGCAAACTTGGCTCAGGTAGGGGCCAAGGTAATGGCAGGCCTGATCTCCAGTCCGAGAGGGGAGATCCTCTGGATATCAAAGGAGGGCAAGTGGGAGGCAGTCGCTCAGGCTTTTGTCTCTGGGTGTTGCGTTCACAGTGGCCGTTCAGGGTAGGGGTTGCTTCAGGGGCCGAGGAAGAGCCTTCCTCTCGGGGGATTGTCCAAGCTCCCAAGTGTTTGGGTTCATTCTGTGGGAAGGGAAGAGTACTGTTTTCTGCCACAGGGGACCCCCCAGGAGAGGGACTCTAGAGCACAGCAGTGGGTTCCCTCAACTGGAATACACACCATCTAGTTAGTCCTGCGTGCCTATGGGCATGGCAAGCCACATATGCGGGCTCTTGGTCCAATCACTGAGAGGCGTTACTTGAATAAGGTACTCACGCTGAGGGTCACAATGTGTGTTTGTGCCCAAGGCGGCCCTCACACATGGGCGTGGCCTCATGGGCCATGCCGTTTTCTCCTACACTGAAGGTTTGACTCACTGCCAGCAGCAAGGTTTCTTGCCATGGGGAAGGAGGGGTTCTGACTTGTGCATCATGTTCTGCCCTGTGCAGGGATTGGAGATGAGGTCTAGGTTCTGATGACTGAAAACCCAGGTTGGGAATGGATGGTGGCCTAAGGCAGTGGCGGGTCCAATGTGCTGGGTGTGCAGCCAGCTGTGTCAGTGTCTGTTGGAAGGTCTGGGCTCAGGCTATTTGCGACAGAGCATCAGTGTTTAAGGTAGCCTATGCAAGTGGGGTGTTGCCGAGGGCCAAGCAGTTTGATCCTCATTTGGGGTTTCTGGGCAGCACCATAGACAAAGTTTTTCTCCTGGGAGGCAGGCGGAGTGCTTCATTGTGGCCCCAGAATTCCCAGAAGGGAGGGTTTGTGGGCCAGGAGTGTGAGGACGGAAGTCTAGGAACACAAGCTAAAGTGAGGATTGGAGCCAAGGGCAGAGCAGGCCCACTAGGCAGAGGCTGAATCAAAATCTCCTGCATCTGAAGTCAGGCTGAGGATCAGACGTTGGCTGAGGCTGGAGTATGTGTCCATGATGGCACCTTCATGAAGCGGGGGCCTCATGAGGCCAAGGAAGTTTTCCCACGCTGAGTTTGGAGGTTGCCCCAAACCACCAGGTTTCCTTCTGTGGGACATTCGAGTCCTGTTGCATGGCTCCAGGACATACCATACGGAAGGACTGGAGAGCACGGTTCGAAGGATGGATCCCTGTACAGCATGCCTCGCATTCCCATTGGCCATTAGCCACAAGATATGTTTGATCTGCTGCCTCTGGGGCACGCTAACCAGGGGGCTGAGTTGAAATGGCCTCTCCTGAGGATGCGTCATAATGTGCGTTTGGGTCCATGGAAACCTTGGAATGTGCTGGTTGTTCAGTGGCCCTGCGGAACTCTCCTACCTGAAGGGTTTGATACATCCCCAGTAAGTAAGCTCCCCATGTGGAGGCGAGAGAGGTTTGGTTTGGTGCCTCAGAAAAGCCCCGTGTGCTGGTCTACGAAAACAGACCTCTGAGGACGGACACATGGAAACCAGAGCTAAGGTTCAGATTAGGGCCTGGGGGCCTGTCCATTTCAACCTTTTGTCTCTGGGGACACTGTCTGAGAGTCTAAGTGGAGATAGTTGCTCCGCTGGTGTCAGAGAGCCCCTCTTAGTCCAGGGTGGCCTACACTATTGATGGCCTCAGGGGCCTTGGAGCTTTTCCCTAACCTGTAGGGTTGTGGTCAATGGATTGGGCACAATTTCCTTGGAGAGGGCAGGCACAATCTTTCGCTGTGGCTCCAGAGGCCCTAGCCTGGCGGTTGTGTGGGTCCAGGCTGAGGGCACAGAAGTCTGAAAACACAAACTCAGCTTATGAGTGGCGCCTAGGGTATGGCAGGCCGGATGTACAGGCCGAGAGGGAGCTCCTGGGCCTCTGAAACAAGGGCGAGTGGGAGGCGTTCCTTCAGGCTTTTGTCTCTGGATGTTGTGTCCGAGATAGCCGTGGATTGGAGGGGTGGCCTCAGGGACTGTGGACGAGTATCGCTCTCTGGGGATTTGTCCCAGCTCCCAAGAGTTTGGGCTCATTTTGTGGGAAGGGTGGAGTCGTGTTGTCTGGCTCATGTGTCTCTCCAAGAAAGGGATTCCAGAGCAGAGCCCCAGGTACGGGCGGGGCGACTGGAAAACTCAAACACTGGTGAGGATTGGGTGCATAGGGGCTTGGCAAGCCCCATATGCGGGCTCTTGGCCCAGGCCCTGACAGGCCTTTCTTTGACATGGGGCTCATGCTGAGGGTCAGAGTGTGAATTTGTGCCCAAGCAGCACTCAAGTTTGGGCGTGGCATCAGGGACCAGGAAGGTTTCTCCCACCCTGAAGGTGTGACTCCATGCCAAGAGCAAGCTTTACAGCCACGGGGAAGGAGGAGTTCTGTGTTGTGCTTGCGATACCCAGCTGTGTGGAGAATTGATATAATGTCTAGGTTCAGATATCTGAAAACCAAGGTTAGGAAGAGGTGGCGGCATAAGACCATGGCGTGTCCGAAGTGCTGGGTGTGCGGCCAGCTGTCTCCTTGTCTGTCTGGACGTCTGGCTTCAGGCTGTGTCAGACAGAGCATGAGTGCCCAGAGCAGCCTATCCAGTTCGGGTACCGTCGAGGCCCGAGCAGGTTGATCCTCATCTGGGTTTTCTGGAGAGAGCCCCACAGGGAAACGTTTTTCTTCCCTTGGGCAGACCCTGGGCTGGGTTGTGGTTCTGGAGTTCCTAGTCCGGAGGGCTTGTTTGCCAGGAGTGTGAGGAAGGAAGTCTGGAAACTGAAGCTAGCCTGAGGTTTGGGACCGATGGCACGGCAGGCCCACTCTGAGAGGCTGAATCGAGATCTCCTGCACTGAGGTCATTTCAACTCTGAGACGTGCCTCAGGCTAGAGTTTTTGTCCAGCATGGCCTCTTCCTGAATGGTGTGGGGGCCTCATGAGGCCAGGAAGGTTTGCCTACGATTGGATTTGTGAACTACTCCAAACCTCAAGGTTTCCTTCTGCACGAAAGTCGAGTGCTATTGGATGGTTCCAGGAGGCCCCATATGGAAAGACTCGAGAACAGGTGTCTAAGCATGGATGCCTGGGAACGCCACCTCATTTTCCCACTCTTTAGTCAGGACAAGGCAGGCTCAATCTGCGGGCTCCTGGGTGAGCTACCCAGAGGGGAGAGTTGAAATGGACTCTCCTGAAGATGAGTCCTACTGTGGCTTGGTGGCCTGGGAGACCTTGGAATGTGGAGGTGGCTCAGGGACTCTGCAGGATTCTCCAACCTGAGGTGTTTGACACGGCTCCAACAAGGAAGCTTCCCATGTGGAGACGAGAGAAGTTCTGTTCAGTGCCTCAGGAAAGCCCCATATCCTGTTCTTCGAACCAAAGCCTCTGAGGAGTGACACCTGGAAAACAAAGCAAGAGTTGAGATTAGGGCCTAAGTGCCTGTCGGGCTCAACCTTCTATCTCTGTTGACATCGGTGTGCATGCCTTCATGGAGGTAGCAGCTCCGCTTGTGTCCGAAGGCCCCTGTGTGTGCAGGGAGGCTCCCGGTAATGGTATGTCCTCGGGGGCCTTGAGGTTTCTCATATTCTGGAGGTGTGTGGCCAAAGGAATGGACAGAGTTTCCCAGGAGAGAGCAGGCATGGTCCTGTGGTATGGCTCCAGAGGACCCAGCCTAGAGGCTGTGTTTGCCAGGGCTGTGGGGACAGATGTCTGAAAAAGCAAACTTGGCTCAGGTAGGGGCCAAGGTAATGGCAGGCCTGATCTCCAGTCCGAGAGCGGAGATCCTCTGGATATCAAAGGAGGGCAAGTGGGAGGCAGTCGCTCAGGCTTTTGTCTCTGGGTGTTGCGTTCACAGTGGCCGTTCAGGGTAGGGGTTGCTTCAGGGGCCGAGGAAGAGCCTTCCTCTCGGGGGATTGTCCAAGCTCCCAAGTGTTTGGGTTCATTCTGTGGGAAGGGAAGAGTACTGTTTTCTGCCACAGGGGACCTTCCAGGAGAGGGACTCTAGAGCACAGCAGTGGGTTCCCTCAACTGGAATACACACCATCTAGTTAGTCCTGCGTGCCTATGGGCATGGCAAGCCTCATATGCGGGCTCTTGGTCCAATCACTGAGAGGCGTTACTTGAATAAGGTACTCACGCTGAGGGTCACAATGTGTGTTTGTGCCCAAGGCGGCCCTCACACATGGACCTGGCCTCATGGGACATGCCGTTTTCTCCTACACTGAAGGTTTGACTCACTGCCACCAGCAAGGTTTCTTGCCATGGGGAAGGAGGGGTTCTGACTTGTGCATCAGGTTCCGCCCTGTGCAGGGATTGGAGATAAGGTCTAGGTTCTGATGACTGAAAACCCAGGTTGGGAATGGATGGTGGCCTAAGGCAGTGGCGGGTCCAATGTGCTGGGTGTGCAGCCAGCTGTGTCGGTGTCTGTTGGAAGGTCTGGGCTCAGGCTATTTGCGACAGAACATCAGTGTTTAAGGTAGCCTATGCAAGTGGGGTGTTGCCGAGGGCCAAGCAGTTTGATCCTCATTTGGGGTTTCTGGGCAGCACCATAGACAATTTTTTCTCCTGGGAGGCAGGCGGAGTGCTTCATTGTGGCCCCAGAATTCCCAGAAGGGAGGGTTGTGGGCCAGGATTGTGAGGACGGAAGTCTAGGAACACAAGCTAAAGTGAGGATTGGAGCCAAGGGCAGAGAAGGCCCACTAGGCAGAGGCTGAATCAAAATCTCCTGCATCTGACGTCAGGCTGAAGATCAGACGTTGGCTGAGGCTGGAGTATGTGTCCATGATGGCACCTTCATGAAGCGGGGGCCTCATGAGGCCAAGGAAGTTTTCCCACGCTGAGTTTGGAGGTTGCCCCAAACCACCAGGTTTCCTTCTGTGGGACATTCGAGTCCTGTTGCATGGCTCCAGGACATACCATACGGAAGGACTGGAGAGCACGGTTCGAAGGATGGATCCCTGTACAGCATGCCTCGCATTCCCATTGGCCATTAGCCACAAGATATGTTTGATCTGCTGCCTCTGGGGCACGCTAACCAGGGGGCTGAGTTGAAATGGCCTCTCCTGAGGATGCGTCATAATGTGCGTTTGGGTCCATGGAAACCTTGGAATGTGCTGGTTGTTCAGTGGCCCTGCGGAACTCTCCTACCTGAAGGGTTTGATACATCCCCAGTAAGTAAGCTCCCCATGTGGAGGCGAGAGAGGTTTGGTTTGGTGCCTCAGAAAAGCCCCGTGTGCTGGTCTACGAAAACAGACCTCTGAGGACGGACACATGGAAACCAGAGCTAAGGTTCAGATTAGGGCCTGGGGGCCTGTCCATTTCAACCTTCTGTCTCTGGGGACACTGTCTGAGAGTCTAAGTGGAGATAGTTGCTCCGCTGGTGTCAGAGAGCCCCTCTTAGTCCAGGGTGGCCTACAATATTGATGGCCTCAGGGGCCTTGGAGCTTTTCCCTAACCTGTAGGGTTGTGGTCAATGGATTGGGCACAATTTCCTTGGAGAGGGCAGGCACAATCTTTCGCTGTGGCTCCAGAGGCCCTAGCCTGGCGGTTGTGTGGGTCCAGGCTGAGAACACAGAAGTCTGAAAACACAAACTCAGCTTATGAGTGGCGCCTAGGGTATGGCAGGCCGGATGTACAGCCCGAGAGGGAGCTCCTGGGCCTCTGAAACAAGGGCGAGTGGGAGGCGTTCCTTCAGGCTTTTGTCTCTGGATGTTGTGTCCGAGATAGCCGTGGATTGGAGGGGTGGCCTCAGGGACTGTGGACGAGTATCGCTCTCTGGGGATTTGTCCCAGCTCCCAAGAGTTTGGGGTCATTTTGTGGGAAGGGTGGAGTCGTGTTGTCTGGCTCATGTGTCTCTCCAAGAAAGGGATTCCAGAGCAGAGCCCCAGGTACGGGCGGGGCGACTGGAAAACTCAAACAGGTGAGGATTGGGTGCATAGGGGCTTGGCAAGCCCCATATGCGGGCTCTTGGCCCAGGCCCTGACAGGCCTTTCTTTGACATGGGGCTCATGCTGAGGGTCAGAGTGTGAATTTGTGCCCAAGCAGCACTCAAGTTTGGGCGTGGCATCAGGGACCAGGAAGGTTTCTCCCACCCTGAAGGTGTGACTCCATGCCAAGAGCAAGCTTTACAGCCACGGGGAAGGAGGAGTTCTGTGTTGTGCTTGCGATACCCAGCTGTGTGGAGAATTGATATAATGTCTAGGTTCAGATATCTGAAAACCAAGGTTAGGAAGAGGTGACGGCATTAGATCATGGCGTGTCCGAAGTGCTGGGTGTGCGGCCAGCTGTCTCCTTGTCTGTCTGGGCGTCTGGCTTCAGGCTGTGTCAGACAGAGCATGAGTGCCCAGAGCAGCCTATCCAGTTCGGGTTCCGTCGAGGCCCGAGCAGGTTGATCCTCATCTGGGGTTTCTGGAGAGAGCCCCACAGGGAAACGTTTTTCTTCCCTTGGGCAGACCCTGGGCTGGGTTGTGGTTCTGGAGTTCCTAGTCCGGAGGGCTTGTTTGCCAGGAGTGTGAGGAAGGAAGTCTGAAAACACAAGCTAGCGTGAGGTTTGGGACCGATGGCACGGCAGGCCCACTCTGAGAGGCTGAATCGAGATCTCCTGCACTGAGGTCATTTCAACTCTGAGACGTGCCTCAGGCTAGAGTTTTTGTCCAGCATGGCCTCTTCCTGAATGGTGTGGGGGCCTCATGAGGCCAGGAAGGATTGCCTACGATGGGATTTGTGAACTACTCCAAACCTCAATGTTTCCTTCTGCACGAAAGTCGAGTGCTATTGGATGGTTCCAGGAGGCCCCATACGGAAAGACTCGAGAGCAGGTGTCTAAGCATGGATGCCTGGGAACGCCACCTCATATTCCCACTCTCTAGTCAGGACAAGGCAGGCTCAATCTGCGGGCTCCTGGGTGAGCTACCCAGAGGGGAGAGTTGAAATGGACTCTCCTGAAGATGAGTCCTACTGTGGCTTGGTGGCCTGGGAGACCTTGGAATGTGGAGGTGGCTCAGGGACTCTGCAGGATTCTCCAACCTGAGGTGTTTGACACGGCTCCAACAAGGAAGCTTCCCATGTGGAGACGAGAGAAGTTCTGTTCAGTGCCTCAGGAAAGCCCCATATCCTGTTCTTCGAACCAAAGCCTCTGAGGAGTGACACCTGGAAAACAAAGCAAGAGTTGAGATTAGGGCCTAAGGGCCTGTCGGGCTCAACCTTCTATCTCTGTTGACATCGGTGTGCATGCCTTCATGGAGGTAGCAGCTCCGCTTGTGTCCGAAGGCCCCTGTGTGTGCAGGGAGGCTCCCGGTAATGGTATGTCCTCGGGGGCCTTGAGGTTTCTCATATTCTGGAGGTGTGTGGCCAAAGGAATGGACAGAGTTTCCCAGGAGAGAGCAGGCATGGTCCTGTGGTATGGCTCCAGAGGACCCAGCCTAGAGGCTGTGTTTGCCAGGGCTGTGGGGACAGATGTCTGAAAAAGCAAACTTGGCTCAGGTAGGGGCCAAGGTAATGGCAGGCCTGATCTCCAGTCCGAGAGGGGAGATCCTCTGGATATCAAAGGAGGGCAAGTGGGAGGCAGTCGCTCAGGCTTTTGTCTCTGGGTGTTGCGTTCACAGTGGCCGTTCAGGGTAGGGGTTGCTTCAGGGGCCGAGGAAGAGCCTTCCTCTCGGGGGATTGTCCAAGCTCCCAAGTGTTTGGGTTCATTCTGTGGGAAGGGAAGAGTACTGTTTTCTGCCACAGGGGACCCCCCAGGAGAGGGACTCTAGAGCACAGCAGTGGGTTCCCTCAACTGGAATACACACCATCTAGTTAGTCCTGCGTGCCTATGGGCATGGCAAGCCACATATGCGGGCTCTTGGTCCAATCACTGAGAGTCGTTACTTGAATAAGGTACTCACGCTGAGGGTCACAATGTGTGTTTGTGCCCAAGGCGGCCCTCACACATGGGCGTGGCCTCATGGGCCATGCCGTTTTCTCCTACACTGAAGGTTTGACTCACTGCCAGCAGCAAGGTTTCTTGCCATGGGGAAGGAGGGGTTCTGACTTGTGCATCAGGTTCCGCCCTGTGCAGGGATTGGAGATAAGGTCTAGGTTCTGATGTCTGAAAACCCAGGTTGGGAATGGATGGTGGCCTAAGGCAGTGGCGGGTCCAATGTGCTGGGTGTGCAGCCAGCTGTGTCGGTGTCTGTTGGAAGGTCTGGGCTCAGGCTATTTGCGACAGAGCATCAGTGTTTAAGGTAGCCTATGCAATTGGGGTGTTGCCGAGGGCCAAGCAGTTTGATCCTCATTTGGGGTTTCTGGGCAGCACCATAGACAAAGTTTTTCTCCTGGGAGGCAGGCGGAGTGCTTCATTGTGGCCCCAGAATTCCCAGAAGGGAGGGTTTGTGGGCCAGGAGTGTGAGGACGGAAGTCTAGGAACACAAGCTAAAGTGAGGATTGGAGCCAAGGGCAGAGCAGGCCCACTAGGCAGAGGCTGAATCAAAATCTCCTGCATCTGAAGTCAGGCTGAGGATCAGACGTTGGCTGAGGCTGGAGTATGTGTCCATGATGGCACCTTCATGAAGCGGAGGCCTCATGAGGCCAAGGAAGTTTTCCCACGCTGAGTTTGGAGGTTGCCCCAAACCACCAGGTTTCCTTCTGTGGGACATTCGAGTCCTGTTGCATGGCTCCAGGACATACCATACGGAAGGACTGGAGAGCACGGTTCGAAGGATGGATCCCTGTACAGCATGCCTCGCATTCCCATTGGCCATTAGCCACAAGATATGTTTGATCTGCTGCCTGTGGGGCACGCTAACCAGGGGGCTGAGTTGAAATGGCCTCTCCTGAGGATGCGTCATAATGTGCGTTTGGGTCCATGGAAACCTTGGAATGTGCTGGTTTTCAGTGGCCCTGCGGAACTCTCCTACCTGAAGGGTTTGATACATCCCCAGTAAGTAAGCTCCCCATGTGGAGGCGAGAGAGGTTTGGTTTGGTGCCTCAGAAAAGCCCCGTGTGCTGGTCTACGAAAACAGACCTCTGAGGACGGACACATGGAAACCAGAGCTAAGGTTCAGATTAGGGCCTGGGGGCCTGTCCATTTCAACCTTCTGTCTCTGGGGACACTGTCTGAGAGTCTAAGTGGAGATAGTTGCTCCGCTGGTGTCAGAGAGCCCCTCTTAGTCCAGGGTGGCCTACACTATTGATGGCCTCAGGGGCCTTGGAGCTTTTCCCTAACCTGTAGGGTTGTGGTCAATGGATTGGGCACAATTTCCTTGGAGAGGGCAGGCACAATCTTTCGCTGTGGCTCCAGAGGCCCTAGCCTGGCGGTTGTGTGGGTCCAGGCTGAGGGCACAGAAGTCTGAAAACACAAACTCAGCTTATGAGTGGCGCCTAGGGTATGGCAGGCCGGATGTACAGCCCGAGAGGGAGCTCCTGGGCCTCTGAAACAAGGGCGAGGGGGAGGCGTTCCTTCAGGCTTTTGTCTCTGGATGTTGTGTCCGAGATAGCCGTGGATTGGAGGGGTGGCCTCAGGGACTGTGGACGAGTATCGCTCTCTGGGGATTTGTCCCAGCTCCCACGAGTTTGGGGTCATTTTGTGGGAAGGGTGGAGTCGTGTTGTCTGGCTCATGTGTCTTTCCAAGAAAGGGATTTCAGAGCAGAGCCCCAGGTACGGGCGGGGCGACTGGAAAACTCAAACACTGGTGAGGATTGGGTGCATAGGGGCTTGGCAAGCCCCATATGCGGGCTCTTGGCCCAGGCCCTGACAGGCCTTTCTTTGACATGGGGCTCATGCTGAGGGTCAGAGTGTGAATTTGTGCCCAAGCAGCACTCAAGTTTGGGCGTGGCATCAGGGACCAGGAAGGTTTCTCCCACCCTGAAGGTGTGACTCCATGCCAAGAGCAAGCTTTCCAGCCACGGGGAAGGAGGAGTTCTATGTTGTGCTTGCGATACCCAGCTGTGTGGAGAATTGATATAATGTCTAGGTTCAGATATCTGAAAACCAAGGTTAGGAAGAGGTGGCGGCATAAGACCATGGCGTGTCCGAAGTGCTGGGTGTGCGGCCAGCTGTCTCCTTGTCTGTCTGGACGTCTGGCTTCAGGCTGTGTCAGACAGAGCATGAGTGCCCAGAGCAGCCTATCCAGTTCGGGTACCGTCGAGGCCCGAGCAGGTTGATCCTCATCTGGGTTTTCTGGAGAGAGCCCCACAGGGAAACGTTTTTCTTCCCTTGGGCAGACCCTGGGCTGAGGTTGAGTTCCTAGTCCGGAGGGCTTGTTTGCCAGGAGTGTGAGGAAGGAAGTCTGAAAACACAAGCTAGCGTGAGGTTTGGGACCGATGGCACGGCAGGCCCACTCTGAGAGGCTGAATCGAGATCTCCTGCACTGAGGTCATTTCAACTATGAGACGTGCCTCAGGCTAGAGTTTTTGTCCAGCATGGCCTCTTCCTGAATGGTGTGGGGGCCTCATGAGGCCAGGAAGGTTTGCCTACGATGGGATTTGTGAACTACTCCAAACCTCAAGGTTTCCTTCTGCACGAAAGTCGAGTGCTATTGGATGGTTCCAGGAGGCCCCATACGGAAAGACTCGAGAACAGGTGTCTAAGCATGGATGCCTGGGAACGCCACCTCATTTTCCCACTCTTTAGTCAGGACAAGGCAGGCTCAATCTGCGGGCTCCTGGGTGAGCTACCCAGAGGGGAGAGTTGAAATGGACTCTCCTGAAGATGAGTCCTACTGTGGCTTGGTGGCCTGGGAGACCTTGGAATGTGGAGGTGGCTCAGGGACTCTGCAGGATTCTCCAACCTGAGGTGTTTGACACGGCTCCAACAAGGAAGCTTCCCATGTGGAGACGAGAGAAGTTCTGTTCAGTGCCTCAGGAAAGCCCCATATCCTGTTCTTCAAACCAAAGCCTCTGAGGAGTGACACCTGGAAAACAAAGCAAGAGTTGAGATTAGGGCCTAAGGGCCTGTCGGGCTCAACCTTCTATCTCTGTTGACATCGGTGTGCATGCCTTCATGGAGGTAGCAGCTCCGCTTGTGTCCGAAGGCCCCTGTGTGTGCAGGGAGGCTCCCGGTAATGGTATGTCCTCGGGGGCCTTGAGGTTTCTCATATTCTGGAGGTGTGTGGCCAAAGGAATGGACAGAGTTTCCCAGGAGAGAGCAGGCATGGTCCTGTGGTATGGCTCCAGAGGACCCAGCCTAGAGGCTGTGTTTGCCAGGGCTGTGGGGACAGATGTCTGAAAAAGCAAACTTGGCTCAGGTAGGGGCCAAGGTAATGGCAGGCCTGATCTCCAGTCCGAGAGGGGAGATCCTCTGGATATCAAAGGAGGGCAAGTGGGAGGCAGTCGCTCAGGCTTTTGTCTCTGGGTGTTGCGTTCACAGTGGCCGTTCAGGGTAGGGGTTGCTTCAGGGGCCGAGGAAGAGCCTTCCTCTCGGGGGATTGTCCAAGCTCCCAAGTGTTTGGGTTCATTCTGTGGGAAGGGAAGAGTACTGTTTTCTGCCACAGGGGACCCCCCAGGAGAGGGACTCTAGAGCACAGCAGTGGGTTCCCTCAACTGGAATACACACCATCTAGTTAGTCCTGCGTGCCTATGGGCATGGCAAGCCACATATGCGGGCTCTTGGTCCAATCACTGAGAGGCGTTACTTGAATAAGGTACTCACGCTGAGGGTCACAATGTGTGTTTGTGCCCAAGGCGGCCCTCACACATGGGCGTGGCCTCATGGGCCATGCCGTTTTCTCCTACACTGAAGGTTTGACTCACTGCCAGCAGCAAGGTTTCTTGCCATGGGGAAGGAGGTGTTCTGACTTGTGCATCAGGTTCCGCCCTGTGCAGGGATTGGAGATAAGGTCTAGGTTCTGATGACTGAAAACCCAGGTTGGGAATGGATGGTGGCCTAAGGCAGTGGCGGGTCCAATGTGCTGGGTGTGCAGCCAGCTGTGTCGGTGTCTGTTGGAAGGTCTGGGCTCAGGCTATTTGCGACAGAACATCAGTGTTTAAGGTAGCCTATGCAATTGGGGTGTTGCCGAGGGCCAAGCAGTTTGATCCTCATTTGGGGTTTCTGGGCAGCACCATAGACAAAGTTTTTCTCCTGGGAGGCAGGCGGAGTGCTTCATTGTGGCCCCAGAATTCCCAGAAGGGAGGGTTTGTGGGCCAGGAGTGTGAGGACGGAAGTCTAGGAACACAAGCTAAAGTGAGGATTGGAGCCAAGGGCTGAGCAGGCCAACTAGGCAGAGGCTGAATCAAAATCTCCTGCATCTGAAGTCAGGCTGAGGATCAGACGTTGGCTGAGGCTGGAGTATGTGTCCATGATGGCACCTTCATGAAGCGGGGGCCTCATGAGTCCAAGGAAGTTTTCCCACGCTGAGTTTGTAGGTTGCCCCAAACCACCAGGTTTCCTTCTGTGGGACATTCGAGTCCTGTTGCATGGCTCCAGGACATACCATACGGAAGGACTGGAGAGCACGGTTCGAAGGATGGATCCCTGTACAGCATGCCTCGCATTCCCATTGGCCATTAGCCACAAGATATGTTTGATCTGCTGCCTCTGGGGCACGCTAACCAGGGGGCTGAGTTGAAATGGCCTCTCCTGAGAATGCGTCATAATGTGCGTTTGGGTCCATGGAAACCTTGGAATGTGCTGGTTGTTCAGTGGCCCTGCAGAACTCTCCTACCTGAAGGGTTTGATACATCCCCAGTAAGTAATCTCCCCATGTGGAGGCGAGAGAGGTTTGGTTTGGTGCCTCAGAAAAGCCCCGTGTGCTGGTCTACGAAAACAGACCTCTGAGGACGGACACATGGAAACCAGAGCTAAGGTTCAGATTAGGGCCTGGGGGCCTGTCCATTTCAACCTTCTGTCTCTGGGGACACTGTCTGAGAGTCTAAGTGGAGATAGTTGCTCCGCTGGTGTCAGAGAGCCCCTCTTAGTCCAGGGTGGCCTACACTATTGATGGCCTCAGGGGCCTTGGAGCTTTTCCCTAACCTGTAGGGTTGTGGTCAATGGATTGGGCACAATTTCCTTGGAGAGGGCAGGCACAATCTTTCGCTGTGGCTCCAGAGGCCCTAGCCTGGTGGTTGTGTGGGTCCAGGCTGAGGGCACAGAAGTCTGAAAACACAAACTCAGCTTATGAGTGGCGCCTAGGGTATGGCAGGCCGGATGTACAGCCCGAGAGGGAGCTCCTGGGCCTCTGAAACAAGGGCGAGGGGGAGGCGTTCCTTCAGGCTTTTGTCTCTGGATGTTGTGTCCGAGATAGCCGTGGATTGGAGGGGTGGCCTCAGGGACTGTGGACGAGTATCCCTCTCTGGGGATTTGTCCCAGCTCCCAAGAGTTTGGGGTCATTTTGTGGGAAGGGTGGAGTCGTGTTGTCTGGCTCATGTGTCTCTCCAAGAAAGGGATTCCAGAGCAGAGCCCCAGGTACGGGCGGGGCGACTGGAAAACTCAAACACTGGTGAGGATTGGGTGCATAGGGGCTTGGCAAGCCCCATATGCGGGCTCTTGGCCCAGGCCCTGACAGGCCTTTCTTTGACATGGGGCTCATGCTGAGGGTCAGAGTGTGAATTTGTGCCCAAGCAGCACTCAAGTTTGGGCGTGGCATCAGGGACCAGGAAGGTTTCTCCCACCCTGAAGGTGTGACTCCATGCCAAGAGCAAGCTTTACAGCCACGGGGAAGGAGGAGTTCTGTGTTGTGCTTGCGATACCCAGCTGTGTGGAGAATTGATATAATGTCTAGGTTCAGATATCTGAAAACCAAGGTTAGGAAGAGGTGGCGGCATAAGACCATGGCGTGTCCGAAGTGCTGGGTGTGCGGCCAGCTGTCTCCTTGTCTGTCTGGACGTCTGGCTTCAGGCTGTGTCAGACAGAGCATGAGTGCCCAGAGCAGCCTATCCAGTTCGGGTACCGTCGAGGCCCGAGCAGGTTGATCCTCATCTGGGTTTTCTGGAGAGAGCCCCACAGGGAAACGTTTTTCTTCCCTTGGGCAGACCCTGGGCTGGGTTGTGGTTCTGGAGTTCCTAGTCCGGAGGGCTTGTTTGCCAGGAGTGTGAGGAAGGAAGTCTGAAAACACAAGCTAGCGTGAGGTTTGGGACCGATGGCACGGCAGGCCCACTCTGAGAGGCTGAATCGAGATCTCCTGCACTGAGGTCATTTCAACTCTGAGACGTGCCTCAGGCTAGAGTTTTTGTCCAGCATGGCCTCTTCCTGAATGGTGTGGGGGCCTCATGAGGCCAGGAAGGTTTGCCTACGATGGGATTTGTGAACTACTCCAAACCTCAAGGTTTCCTTCTGCACGAAAGTCGAGTGCTATTGGATGGTTCCAGGAGGCCCCATACGGAAAGACTCGAGAGCAGGTGTCTAAGCATGGATGCCTGGGAACGCCACCTCATATTGCCACTCTTTAGTCAGGACAAGGCAGGCTCAATCTGCGGGCTCCTGGGTGAGCTACCCAGAGGGGAGAGTTGAAATGGACTCTCCTGAAGATGAGTCCTACTGTGGCTTGGTGGCCTGGGAGACCTTGGAATGTGGAGGTGGCTCAGGGACTCTGCAGGATTCTCCAACCTGAGGTGTTTGACACGGCTCCAACAAGGAAGCTTCCCATGTGGAGACGAGAGAAGTTCTGTTCAGTGCCTCAGGAAAGCCCCATATCCTGTTCTTCAAACCAAAGCCTCTGAGGAGTGACACCTGGAAAACAAAGCAAGAGTTGAGATTAGGGCCTAAGGGCCTGTCGGGCTCAACCTTCTATCTCTGTTGACATCGGTGTGCATGCCTTCATGGAGGTAGCAGCTCCGCTTGTGTCCGAAGGCCCCTGTGTGTGCAGGGAGGCTCCCGGTAATGGTATGTCCTCGGGGGCCTTGAGGTTTCTCATATTCTGGAGGTGTGTGGCCAAAGGAATGGACAGAGTTTCCCAGGAGAGAGCAGGCATGGTCCTGTGGTATGGCTCCAGAGGACCCAGCCTAGAGGCTGTGTTTGCCAGGGCTGTGGGGACAGATGTCTGAAAAAGCAAACTTGGCTCAGGTAGGGGCCAAGGTAATGGCAGGCCTGATCTCCAGTCCGAGAGGGGAGATCCTCTGGATATCAAAGGAGGGCAAGTGGGAGGCAGTCGCTCAGGCTTTTGTCTCTGGGTGTTGCGTTCACAGTGGCCGTTCAGGGTAGGGGTTGCTTCAGGGGCCGAGGAAGAGCCTTCCTCTCGGGGGATTGTCCAAGCTCCCAAGTGTTTGGGTTCATTCTGTGGGAAGGGAAGAGTACTGTTTTCTGCCACAGGGGACCCCCCAGGAGAGGGACTCTAGAGCACAGCAGTGGGTTCCCTCAACTGGAATACACACCATCTAGTTAGTCCTGCGTGCCTATGGGCATGGCAAGCCACATATGCGGGCTCTTGGTCCAATCACTGAGAGGCGTTACTTGAATAAGGTACTCACGCTGAGGGTCACAATGTGTGTTTGTGCCCAAGGCGGCCCTCACACATGGGCGTGGCCTCATGGGCCATGCCGTTTTCTCCTACACTGAAGGTTTGACTCACTGCCAGCAGCAAGGTTTCTTGCCATGGGGAAGGAGGTGTTCTGACTTGTGCATCAGGTTCCGCCCTGTGCAGGGATTGGAGATAAGGTCTAGGTTCTGATGACTGAAAACCCAGGTTGGGAATGGATGGTGGCCTAAGGCAGTGGCGGGTCCAATGTGCTGGGTGTGCAGCCAGCTGTGTCGGTGTCTGTTGGAAGGTCTGGGCTCAGGCTATTTGCGACAGAACATCAGTGTTTAAGGTAGCCTATGCAATTGGGGTGTTGCCGAGGGCCAAGCAGTTTGATCCTCATTTGGGGTTTCTGGGCAGCACCATAGACAAAGTTTTTCTCCTGGGAGGCAGGCGGAGTGCTTCATTGTGGCCCCAGAATTCCCAGAAGGGAGGGTTTGTGGGCCAGGAGTGTGAGGACGGAAGTCTAGGAACACAAGCTAAAGTGAGGATTGGAGCCAAGGGCTGAGCAGGCCAACTAGGCAGAGGCTGAATCAAAATCTCCTGCATCTGAAGTCAGGCTGAGGATCAGACGTTGGCTGAGGCTGGAGTATGTGTCCATGATGGCACCTTCATGAAGCGGGGGCCTCATGAGTCCAAGGAAGTTTTCCCACGCTGAGTTTGTAGGTTGCCCCAAACCACCAGGTTTCCTTCTGTGGGACATTCGAGTCCTGTTGCATGGCTCCAGGACATACCATACGGAAGGACTGGAGAGCACGGTTCGAAGGATGGATCCCTGTACAGCATGCCTCGCATTCCCATTGGCCATTAGCCACAAGATATGTTTAATCTGCTGCCTCTGGGGCACGCTAACCAGGGGGCTGAGTTGAAATGGCCTCTCCTGAGAATGCGTCATAATGTGCGTTTGGGTCCATGGAAACCTTGGAATGTGCTGGTTGTTCAGTGGCCCTGCAGAACTCTCCTACCTGAAGGGTTTGATACATCCCCAGTAAGTAATCTCCCCATGTGGAGGCGAGAGAGGTTTGGTTTGGTGCCTCAGAAAAGCCCCGTGTGCTGGTCTACGAAAACAGACCTCTGAGGACGGACACATGGAAACCAGAGCTAAGGTTCAGATTAGGGCCTGGGGGCCTGTCCATTTCAACCTTCTGTCTCTGGGGACACTGTCTGAGAGTCTAAGTGGAGATAGTTGCTCCGCTGGTGTCAGAGAGCCCCTCTTAGTCCAGGGTGGCCTACACTATTGATGGCCTCAGGGGCCTTGGAGCTTTTCCCTAACCTGTAGGGTTGTGGTCAATGGATTGGGCACAATTTCCTTGGAGAGGGCAGGCACAATCTTTCGCTGTGGCTCCAGAGGCCCTAGCCTGGCGGTTGTGTGGGTCCAGGCTGAGGGCACAGAAGTCTGAAAACACAAACTCAGCTTATGAGTGGCGCCTAGGGTATGGCAGGCCGGATGTACAGCCCGAGAGGGAGCTCCTGGGCCTCTGAAACAAGGGCGAGTGGGAGGCGTTCCTTCAGGCTTTTGTCTCTGGATGTTGTGTCCGAGATAGCCGTGGATTGGAGGGGTGGCCTCAGGGACTGTGGACGAGTATCCCTCTCTGGGGATTTGTCCCAGCTCCCAAGAGTTTGGGGTCATTTTGTGGGAAGGGTGGAGTCGTGTTGTCTGGCTCACGTGTCTCTCCAAGAAAGGGATTCCAGAGCAGAGCCCCAGGTACGGGCGGGGCGACTGGAAAACTCAAACACTGGTGAGGATTGGGTGCATAGGGGCTTGGCAAGCCCCATATGCGGGCTCTTGGCCCAGGCCCTGACAGGCCTTTCTTTGACATGGGGCTCATGCTGAGGGTCAGAGTGTGAATTTGTGCCCAAGCAGCACTCAAGTTTGGGCGTGGCATCAGGGACCAGGAAGGTTTCTCCCACCCTGAAGGTGTGACTCCATGCCAAGAGCAAGCTTTACAGCCACGGGGAAGGAGGAGTTCTGTGTTGTGCTTGCGATACCCAGCTGTGTGGAGAATTGATATAATGTCTAGGTTCAGATATCTGAAAACCAAGGTTAGGAAGAGGTGGCGGCATAAGACCATGGCGTGTCCGAAGTGCTGGGTGTGCGGCCAGCTGTCTCCTTGTCTGTCTGGACGTCTGGCTTCAGGCTGTGTCAGACAGAGCATGAGTGCCCAGAGCAGCCTATCCAGTTCGGGTACCGTCGAGGCCCGAGCAGGTTGATCCTCATCTGGGTTTTCTGGAGAGAGCCCCACAGGGAAACGTTTTTCTTCCCTTGGGCAGACCCTGGGCTGGGTTGTGGTTCTGGAGTTCCTAGTCCGGAGGGCTTGTTTGCCAGGAGTGTGAGGAAGGAAGTCTGAAAACACAAGCTAGCGTGAGGTTTGGGACCGATGGCACGGCAGGCCCACTCTGAGAGGCTGAATCGAGATCTCCTGCACTGAGGTCATTTCAACTCTGAGACGTGCCTCAGGCTAGAGTTTTTGTCCAGCATGGCCTCTTCCTGAATGGTGTGGGGGCCTCATGAGGCCAGGAAGGTTTGCCTACGATGGGATTTGTGAACTACTCCAAACCTCAAGGTTTCCTTCTGCACGAAAGTCGAGTGCTATTGGATGGTTCCAGGAGGCCCCATACGGAAAGACTCGAGAGCAGGTGTCTAAGCATGGATGCCTGGGAACGCCACCTCATATTGCCACTCTTTAGTCAGGACAAGGCAGGCTCAATCTGCGGGCTCCTGGGTGAGCTACCCAGAGGGGAGAGTTGAAATGGACTCTCCTGAAGATGAGTCCTACTGTGGCTTGGTGGCCTGGGAGACCTTGGAATGTGGAGGTGGCTCAGGGACTCTGCAGGATTCTCCAACCTGAGGTGTTTGACACGGCTCCAACAAGGAAGCTTCCCATGTGGAGACGAGAGAAGTTCTGTTCAGTGCCTCAGGAAAGCCCCATATCCTGTTCTTCAAACCAAAGCCTCTGAGGAGTGACACCTGGAAAACAAAGCAAGAGTTGAGATTAGGGCCTAAGGGCCTGTCGGGCTCAACCTTCTATCTCTGTTGACATCGGTGTGCATGCCTTCATGGAGGTAGCAGCTCCGCTTGTGTCCGAAGGCCCCTGTGTGTGCAGGGAGGCTCCCGGTAATGGTATGTCCTCGGGGGCCTTGAGGTTTCTCATATTCTGGAGGTGTGTGGCCAAAGGAATGGACAGAGTTTCCCAGGAGAGAGCAGGCATGGTCCTGTGGTATGGCTCCAGAGGACCCAGCCTAGAGGCTGTGTTTGCCAGGGCTGTGGGGACAGATGTCTGAAAAAGCAAACTTGGCTCAGGTAGGGGCCAAGGTAATGGCAGGCCTGATCTCCAGTCCGAGAGGGGAGATCCTCTGGATATCAAAGGAGGGCAAGTGGGAGGCAGTCGCTCAGGCTTTTGTCTCTGGGTGTTGCGTTCACAGTGGCCGTTCAGGGTAGGGGTTGCTTCAGGGGCCGAGGAAGAGCCTTCCTCTCGGGGGATTGTCCAAGCTCCCAAGTGTTTGGGTTCATTCTGTGGGAAGGGAAGAGTACTGTTTTCTGCCACAGGGGACCCCCCAGGAGAGGGACTCTAGAGCACAGCAGTGGGTTCCCTCAACTGGAATACACACCATCTAGTTAGTCCTGCGTGCCTATGGGCATGGCAAGCCACATATGCGGGCTCTTGGTCCAATCACTGAGAGGCGTTACTTGAATAAGGTACTCACGCTGAGGGTCACAATGTGTGTTTGTGCCCAAGGCGGCCCTCACACATGGGCGTGGCCTCATGGGCCATGCCGTTTTCTCCTACACTGAAGGTTTGACTCACTGCCAGCAGCAAGGTTTCTTGCCATGGGGAAGGAGGTGTTCTGACTTGTGCATCAGGTTCCGCCCTGTGCAGGGATTGGAGATAAGGTCTAGGTTCTGATGACTGAAAACCCAGGTTGGGAATGGATGGTGGCCTAAGGCAGTGGCGGGTCCAATGTGCTGGGTGTGCAGCCAGCTGTGTCGGTGTCTGTTGGAAGGTCTGGGCTCAGGCTATTTGCGACAGAACATCAGTGTTTAAGGTAGCCTATGCAATTGGGGTGTTGCCGAGGGCCAAGCAGTTTGATCCTCATTTGGGGTTTCTGGGCAGCACCATAGACAAAGTTTTTCTCCTGGGAGGCAGGCGGAGTGCTTCATTGTGGCCCCAGAATTCCCAGAAGGGAGGGTTTGTGGGCCAGGAGTGTGAGGACGGAAGTCTAGGAACACAAGCTAAAGTGAGGATTGGAGCCAAGGGCAGAGCAGGCCAACTAGGCAGAGGCTGAATCAAAATCTCCTGCATCTGAAGTCAGGCTGAGGATCAGACGTTGGCTGAGGCTGGAGTATGTGTCCATGATGGCACCTTCATGAAGCGGGGGCCTCATGAGTCCAAGGAAGTTTTCCCACGCTGAGTTTGGAGGTTGCCCCAAACCACCAGGTTTCCTTCTGTGGGACATTCGAGTCCTGTTGCATGGCTCCAGGACATACCATACGGAAGGACTGGAGAGCACGGTTCGAAGGATGGATCCCTGTACAGCATGCCTCGCATTCCCATTGGCCATTAGCCACAAGATATGTTTGATCTGCTGCCTCTGGGGCACGCTAACCAGGGGGCTGAGTTGAAATGGCCTCTCCTGAGAATGCGTCATAATGTGCGTTTGGGTCCATGGAAACCTTGGAATGTGCTGGTTGTTCAGTGGCCCTGCAGAACTCTCCTACCTGAAGGGTTTGATACATCCCCAGTAAGTAATCTCCCCATGTGGAGGCGAGAGAGGTTTGGTTTGGTGCCTCAGAAAAGCCCCGTGTGCTGGTCTACGAAAACAGACCTCTGAGGACGGACACATGGAAACCAGAGCTAAGGTTCAGATTAGGGCCTGGGGGCCTGTCCATTTCAACCTTCTGTCTCTGGGGACACTGTCTGAGAGTCTAAGTGGAGATAGTTGCTCCGCTGGTGTCAGAGAGCCCCTCTTAGTCCAGGGTGGCCTACACTATTGATGGCCTCAGGGGCCTTGGAGCTTTTCCCTAACCTGTAGGGTTGTGGTCAATGGATTGGGCACAATTTCCTTGGAGAGGGCAGGCACAATCTTTCGCTGTGGCTCCAGAGGCCCTAGCCTGGCGGTTGTGTCGGTCCAGGCTGAGGGCACAGAATTCTGAAAACACAAACTCAGCTTATGAGTGGCGCCTAGGGTATGGCAGGCCGGATGTACAGCCCGAGAGGGAGCTCCTGGGCCTCTGAAACAAGGGCGAGTGGGAGGCGTTCCTTCAGGCTTTTGTCTCTGGATGTTGTGTCCGAGATAGCCGTGGATTGGAGGGGTGGCCTCAGGGACTGTGGACGAGTATCCCTCTCTGGGGATTTGTCCCAGCTCCCAAGAGTTTGGGGTCATTTTGTGGGAAGGGTGGAGTCGTGTTGTCTGGCTCACGTGTCTCTCCAAGAAAGGGATTCCAGAGCAGAGCCCCAGGTACGGGCGGGGCGACTGGAAAACTCAAACACTGGTGAGGATTGGGTGCATAGGGGCTTGGCAAGCCCCATATGCGGGCTCTTGGCCCAGGCCCTGACAGGCCTTTCTTTGACATGGGGCTCATGCTGAGGGTCAGAGTGTGAATTTGTGCCCAAGCAGCACTCAAGTTTGGGCGTGGCATCAGGGACCAGGAAGGTTTCTCCCACCCTGAAGGTGTGACTCCATGCCAAGAGCAAGCTTTACAGCCACGGGGAAGGAGGAGTTCTGTGTTGTGCTTGCGATACCCAGCTGTGTGGAGAATTGATATAATGTCTAGGTTCAGATATCTGAAAACCAAGGTTAGGAAGAGGTGGCGGCATAAGACCATGGCGTGTCCGAAGTGCTGGGTGTGCGGCCAGCTGTCTCCTTGTCTGTCTGGACGTCTGGCTTCAGGCTGTGTCAGACAGAGCATGAGTGCCCAGAGCAGCCTATCCAGTTCGGGTACCGTCGAGGCCCGAGCAGGTTGATCCTCATCTGGGTTTTCTGGAGAGAGCCCCACAGGGAAACGTTTTTCTTCCCTTGGGCAGACCCTGGGCTGGGTTGTGGTTCTGGAGTTCCTAGTCCGGAGGGCTTGTTTGCCAGGAGTGTGAGGAAGGAAGTCTGAAAACACAAGCTAGCGTGAGGTTTGGGACCGATGGCACGGCAGGCCCACTCTGAGAGGCTGAATCGAGATCTCCTGCACTGAGGTCATTTCAACTCTGAGACGTGCCTCAGGCTAGAGTTTTTGTCCAGCATGGCCTCTTCCTGAATGGTGTGGGGGCCTCATGAGGCCAGGAAGGTTTGCCTACGATGGGATTTGTGAACTACTCCAAACCTCAAGGTTTCCTTCTGCACGAAAGTCGAGTGCTATTGGATGGTTCCAGGAGGCCCCATACGGAAAGACTCGAGAGCAGGTGTCTAAGCATGGATGCCTGGGAACGCCACCTCATATTCCCACTCTTTAGTCAGGACAAGGCAGGCTCAATCTGCGGGCTCCTGGGTGAGCTACCCAGAGGGGAGAGTTGAAATGGACTCTCCTGAAGATGAGTCCTACTGTGGCTTGGTGGCCTGGGAGACCTTGGAATGTGGAGGTGGCTCAGGGACTCTGCAGGATTCTCCAACCTGAGGTGTTTGACACGGCTCCAACAAGGAAGCTTCCCATGTGGAGACGAGAGAAGTTCTGTTCAGTGCCTCAGGAAAGCCCCATATCCTGTTCTTCGAACCAAAGCCTCTGAGGAGTGACACCTGGAAAACAAAGCAAGAGTTGAGATTAGGGCCTAAGGGCCTGTCGGGCTCAACCTTCTATCTCTGTTGACATCGGTGTGCATGCCTTCATGGAGGTAGCAGCTCCGCTTGTGTCCGAAGGCCCCTGTGTGTGCAGGGAGGCTCCCGGTAATGGTATGTCCTCGGGGGCCTTGAGGTTTCTCATATTCTGGAGGTGTGTGGCCAAAGGAATGGACAGAGTTTCCCAGGAGAGAGCAGGCATGGTCCTGTGGTATGGCTCCAGAGGACCCAGCCTAGAGGCTGTGTTTGCCAGGGCTGTGGGGACAGATGTCTGAAAAAGCAAACTTGGCTCAGGTAGGGGCCAAGGTAATGGCAGGCCTGATCTCCAGTCCGAGAGGGGAGATCCTCTGGATATCAAAGGAGGGCAAGTGGGAGGCAGTCGCTCAGGCTTTTGTCTCTGGGTGTTGCGTTCACAGTGGCCGTTCAGGGTAGGGGTTGCTTCAGGGGCCGAGGAAGAGCCTTCCTCTCGGGGGATTGTCCAAGCTCCCAAGTGTTTGGGTTCATTCTGTGGGAAGGGAAGAGTACTGTTTTCTGCCACAGGGGACCCCCCAGGAGAGGGACTCTAGAGCACAGCAGTGGGTTCCCTCAACTGGAATACACACCATCTAGTTAGTCCTGCGTGCCTATGGGCATGGCAAGCCACATATGCGGGCTCTTGGTCCAATCACTGAGAGGCGTTACTTGAATAAGGTACTCACGCTGAGGGTCACAATGTGTGTTTGTGCCCAAGGCGGCCCTCACACATGGGCGTGGCCTCATGGGCCATGCCGTTTTCTCCTACACTGAAGGTTTGACTCACTGCCAGCAGCAAGGTTTCTTGCCATGGGGAAGGAGGGGTTCTGACTTGTGCATCAGGTTCCGCCCTGTGCAGGGATTGGAGATAAGGTCTAGGTTCTGATGACTGAAAACCCAGGTTGGGAATGGATGGTGGCCTAAGGCAGTGGCGGGTCCAATGTGCTGGGTGTGCAGCCAGCTGTGTCGGTGTCTGTTGGAAGGTCTGGGCTCAGGCTATTTGCGACAGAGCATCAGTGTTTAAGGTAGCCTATGCAATTGGGGTGTTGCCGAGGGCCAAGCAGTTTGATCCTCATTTGGGGTTTCTGGGCAGCACCATAGACAAAGTTTTTCTCCTGGGAGGCAGGCGGAGTGCTTCATTGTGGCCCCAGAATTCCCAGAAGGGAGGGTTTGTGGGCCAGGAGTGTGAGGACGGAAGTCTAGGAACACAAGCTAAAGTGAGGATTGGAGCCAAGGGCAGAGCAGGCCCACTAGGCAGAGGCTGAATCAAAATCTCCTGCATCTGAAGTCAGGCTGAGGATCAGACGTTGGCTGAGGCTGGAGTATGTGTCCATGATGGCACCTTCATGAAGCGGGGGCCTCATGAGGCCAAGGAAGTTTTCCCACGCTGAGTTTGGAGGTTGCCCCAAACCACCAGGTTTCCTTCTGTGGGACATTCGAGTCCTGTTGCATGGCTCCAGGACATACCATACGGAAGGACTGGAGAGCACGGTTCGAAGGATGGATCCCTGTACAGCATGCCTCGCATTCCCATTGGCCATTAGCCACAAGATATGTTTGATCTGCTGCCTCTGGGGCACGCTAACCAGGGGGCTGAGTTGAAATGGCCTCTCCTGAGGATGCGTCATAATGTGCGTTTGGGTCCATGGAAACCTTGGAATGTGCTGGTTGTTCAGTGGCCCTGCGGAACTCTCCTACCGGAAGGGTTTGATACATCCCCAGTAAGTAAGCTCCCCATGTGGAGGCGAGAGAGGTTTGGTTTGGTGCCTCAGAAAAGCCCCGTGTGCTGGTCTACGAAAACAGACCTCTGAGGACGGACACATGGAAACCAGAGCTAAGGTTCAGATTAGGGCCTGGGGTCCTGTCCATTTCAACCTTCTGTCTCTGGGGACACTGTCTGAGAGTCTAAGTGGAGATAGTTGCTCCGCTGGTGTCAGAGAGCCCCTCTTAGTCCAGGGTGGCCTACACTATTGATGGCCTCAGGGGCCTTGGAGCTTTTCCCTAACCTGTAGGGTTGTGGTCAATGGATTGGGCACAATTTCCTTGGAGAGGGCAGGCACAATCTTTCGCTGTGGCTCCAGAGGCCCTAGCCTGGCGGTTGTGTGGGTCCAGGCTGAGGGCACAGAAGTTTGAAAACACAAACTCAGCTTATGAGTGGCGCCTAGGGTATGGCAGGCCGGATGTACAGCCCGAGAGGGAGCTCCTGGGCCTCTGAAACAAGGGCGAGTGGGAGGCGTTCCTTCAGGCTTTTGTCTCTGGATGTTGTGTCCGAGATAGCCGTGGATTGGAGGGGTGGCCTCAGGGACTGTGGACGAGTATCCCTCTCTGGGGATTTGTCCCAGCTCCCAAGAGTTTGGGGTCATTTTGTGGGAAGGGTGGAGTCGTGTTGTCTGGCTCATGTGTCTCTCCAAGAAAGGGATTCCAGAGCAGAGCCCCAGGTACGGGCGGGGCGACTGGAAAAGTCAAACACTGGTGAGGATTGGGTGCATAGGGGCTTGGCAAGCCCCATATGCGGGCTCTTGGCCCAGGCCCTGACAGGCCTTTCTTTGACATGGGGCTCATGCTGAGGGTCAGAGTGTGAATTTGTGCCCAAGCAGCACTCAAGTTTGGGCGTGGCATCAGGGACAAGGAAGGTTTCTCCCACCCTGAAGGTGTGACTCCATGCCAAGAGCAACCTTTACAGCCACGGGGAAGGAGGAGTTCTGTGTTGTGCTTGCGATACCCAGCTGTGTGGAGAATTGATATAATGTCTAGGTTCAGATATCTGAAAACCAAGGTTAGGAAGAGGTGATGGCATAAGACCATGGCGTGTCCGAAGTGCTGGGTGTGCGGCCAGCTGTCTCCTTGTCTGTCTGGACGTCTGGCTTCAGGCTGTGTCAGACAGAGCATGAGTGCCCAGAGCAGCCTATCCAGTTCGGGTACCGTCGATGCCCGAGCAGGTTGATCCTCATCTGGGTTTTCTGGAGAGAGCCCCACAGGGAAACGTCTTTCATCCCTTGGGCAGACCCTGGGCTGGGTTGTGGTTCTGGAGTTCCTAGTCCGGAGGGCTTGTTTCCCAGGAGTGTGAGGAAGGAAGTCTGAAAACACAAGCTAGCGTGAGGTTTGGGACCGATGGCACGGCAGGCCCACTCTGAGAGGCTGAATCGAGATCTCCTGCACTGAGGTCATTTCAACTCTGAGACGTGCCTCAGGCTAGAGTTTTTGTCCAGCATGGCCTCTTCCTGAATGGTGTGGGGGCCTCATGAGGCCAGGAAGGTTTGCCTACGATGGGATTTGTGAACTACTCCAAACCTCAAGGTTTCCTTCTGCACGAAAGTCGAGTGCTATTGGATGGTTCCAGGAGGCCCCATACGGAAAGACTCGAGAGCAGGTGTCTAAGCATGGATGCCTGGGAACGCCACCTCATATTCCCACTCTTTAGTCAGGACAAGGCAGGCTCAATCTGCGGGCTCCTGGGTGAGCTACCCAGAGGGGAGAGTTGAAATGGACTCTCCTGAAGATGAGTCCTACTGTGGCTTGGTGGCCTGGGAGACCTTGGAATGTGGAGGTGGCACAGGGACTCTGCAGGATTCTCCAACCTGAGGTGTTTGACACGGCTCCAACAAGGAAGCTTCCCATGTGGAGACGAGAGAAGTTCTGTTCAGTGCCTCAGGAAAGCCCCATATCCTGTTCTTCGAACCAAAGCCTCTGAGGAGTGACACCTGGAAAACAAAGCAAGAGTTGAGATTAGGGCCTAAGGGCCTGTCGGGCTCAACCTTCTATCTCTGTTGACATCGGTGTGCATGCCTTCATGGAGGTAGCAGCTCCGCTTGTGTCCGAAGGCCCCTGTGTGTGCAGGGAGGCTCCCGGTAATGGTATGTCCTCGGGGGCCTTGAGGTTTCTCATATTCTGGAGGTGTGTGGCCAAAGGAATGGACAGAGTTTCCCAGGAGAGAGCAGGCATGGTCCTGTGGTATGGCTCCAGAGGACCCAGCCTAGAGGCTGTGTTTGCCAGGGCTGTGGGGACAGATGTCTGAAAAAGCAAACTTGGCTCAGGTAGGGGCCAAGGTAATGGCAGGCCTGATCTCCAGTCCGAGAGGGGAGAACCTCTGGATATCAAAGGAGGGCAAGTGGGAGGCAGTCGCTCAGGCTTTTGTCTCTGGGTGTTGCGTTCACAGTGGCCGTTCAGGGTAGGGGTTGCTTCAGGGGCCGAGGAAGAGCCTTCCTCTCGGGGGATTGTCCAAGCTCCCAAGTGTTTGGGTTCATTCTGTGGGAAGGGAAGAGTACTGTTTTCTGCCACAGGGGACCCCCCAGGAGAGGGACTCTAGAGCACAGCAGTGGGTTCCCTCAACTGGAATACACACCATCTAGTTAGTCCTGCGTGCCTATGGGCATGGCAAGCCACATATGCGGGCTCTTGGTCCAATCACTGAGAGGCGTTACTTGAATAAGGTACTCACGCTGAGGGTCACAATGTGTGTTTGTGCCCAAGGCGGCCCTCACACATGGGCGTGGCCTCATGGGCCATGCCGTTTTCTCCTACACTGAAGGTTTGACTCACTGCCAGCAGCAAGGTTTCTTGCCATGGGGAAGGAGGGGTTCTGACTTGTGCATCAGGTTCCGCCCTGTGCAGGGATTGGAGATAAGGTCTAGGTTCTGATGACTGAAAACCCAGGTTGGGAATGGATGGTGGCCTAAGGCAGTGGCGGGTCCAATGTGCTGGGTGTGCAGCCAGCTGTGTCGGTGTCTGTTGGAAGGTCTGGGCTCAGGCTATTTGCGACAGAACATCAGTGTTTAAGGTAGCCTATGCAATTGGGGTGTTGCCGAGGGCAAAGCAGTTTGATCCTCATTTGGGGTTTCTGGGCAGCACCATAGACAAAGTTTTACTCCTGGGAGGCAGGCGGAGTGCTTCATTGTGGCCCCAGAATTCCCAGAAGGGAGGGTTTGTGGGCCAGGAGTGTGAGGACGGAAGTCTAGGAACACAAGCTAAAGTGAGGATTGGAGCCAAGGGCAGAGCAGGCCCACTAGGCAGAGGCTGAATCAAAATCTCCTGCATCTGAAGTCAGGCTGAGGATCAGACGTTGGCTGAGGCTGGAGTATGTGTCCATGATGGCACCTTCATGAAGCGGGGGCCTCATGAGGCCAAGGAAGTTTTCCCACGCTGAGTTTGGAGGTTGCCCCAAACCACCAGGTTTCCTTCTGTGGGACATTCGAGTCCTGTTGCATGGCTCCAGGACATACCATACGGAAGGACTGGAGAGCACGGTTCGAAGGATGGATCCCTGTACAGCATGCCTCGCATTCCCATTGGCCATTAGCCACAAGATATGTTTGATCTGCTGCCTCTGGGGCACGCTAACCAGGGGGCTGAGTTGAAATGGCCTCTCCTGAGGATGCGTCATAATGTGCGTTTGGGTCCATGGAAACCTTGGAATGTGCTGGTTGTTCAGTGGCCCTGCGGAACTCTCCTACCTGAAGGGTTTGATACATCCCCAGTAAGTAAGCTCCCCATGTGGAGGCGAGAGAGGTTTGGTTTGGTGCCTCAGAAAAGCCCCGTGTGCTGGTCTACGAAAACAGACCTCTGAGGACGGACACATGGAAACCAGAGCTAAGGTTCAGATTAGGGCCTGGGGTCCTGTCCATTTCAACCTTCTGTCTCTGGGGACACTGTCTGAGAGTCTAAGTGGAGATAGTTGCTCCGCTGGTGTCAGAGAGCCCCTCTTAGTCCAGGGTGGCCTACACTATTGATGGCCTCAGGGGCCTTGGAGCTTTTCCCTAACCTGTAGGGTTGTGGTCAATGGATTGGGCACAATTTCCTTGGAGAGGGCAGGCACAATCTTTCGCTGTGGCTCCAGAGGCCCTAGCCTGGCGGTTGTGTGGGTCCAGGCTGAGGGCACAGAAGTTTGAAAACACAAACTCAGCTTATGAGTGGCGCCTAGGGTATGGCAGGCCGGATGTACAGCCCGAGAGGGAGCTCCTGGGCCTCTGAAACAAGGGCGAGTGGGAGGCGTTCCTTCAGGCTTTTGTCTCTGGATGTTGTGTCCGAGATAGCCGTGGATTGGAGGGGTGGCCTCAGGGACTGTGGACGAGTATCGCTCTCTGGGGATTTGTCCCAGCTCCCAAGAGTTTGGGGTCATTTTGTGGGAAGGGTGGAGTCGTGTTGTCTGGCTCATGTGTCTCTCCAAGAAAGGGATTCCAGAGCAGAGCCCCAGGTACGGGCGGGGCGACTGGAAAACTCAAACACTGGTGAGGATTGGGTGCATAGGGGCTTGGCAAGCCCCATATGCGGGCTCTTGGCCCAGGCCCTGACAGGCCTTTCTTTGACATGGGGCTCATGCTGAGGGTCAGAGTGTGAATTTGTGCCCAAGCAGCACTCAAGTTTGGGCGTGGCATCAGGGACCAGGAAGGTTTCTCCCACCCTGAAGGTGTGACTCCATGCCAAGAGCAAGCTTTACAGCCACGGGGAAGGAGGAGTTCTGTGTTGTGCTTGCGATACCCAGCTGTGTGGAGAATTGATATAATGTCTAGGTTCAGATATCTGAAAACCAAGGTTAGGAAGAGGTGATGGCATAAGACCATGGCGTGTCCGAAGTGCTGGGTGTGCGGCCAGCTGTCTCCTTGTCTGTCTGGACGTCTGGCTTCAGGCTGTGTCAGACAGAGCATGAGTGCCCAGAGCAGCCTATCCAGTTCGGGTACCGTCGATGCCCGAGCAGGTTGATCCTCATCTGGGTTTTCTGGAGAGAGCCCCACAGGGAAACGTCTTTCTTCCCTTGGGCAGACCCTGGGCTGGGTTGTGGTTCTGGAGTTCCTAGTCCGGAGGGCTTGTTTGCCAGGAGTGTGAGGAAGGAAGTCTGAAAACACAAGCTAGCGTGAGGTTTGGGACCGATGGCACGGCAGGCCCACTCTGAGTGGCTGAATCGAGATCTCCTGCACTGAGGTCATTTCAACTCTGAGACGTGCCTCAGGCTAGAGTTTTTGTCCAGCATGGCCTCTTCCTGAATGGTGTGGGGGCCTCATGAGGCCAGGAAGGTTTGCCTACGATGGGATTTGTGAACTACTCCAAACCTCAAGGTTTCCTTCTGCACGAAAGTCGAGTGCTATTGGATGGTTCCAGGAGGCCCCATACGGAAAGACTCGAGAGCAGGTGTCTAAGCATGGATGCCTGGGAACGCCACCTCATATTCCCACTCTTTAGTCAGGACAAGGCAGGCTCAATCTGCGGGCTCCTGGGTGAGCTACCCAGAGGGGAGAGTTGAAATGGACTCTCCTGAAGATGAGTCCTACTGTGGCTTGGTGGCCTGGGAGACCTTGGAATGTGGAGGTGGCACAGGGACTCTGCAGGATTCTCCAACCTGAGGTGTTTGACACGGCTCCAACAAGGAAGCTTCCCATGTGGAGACGAGAGAAGTTCTGTTCAGTGCCTCAGGAAAGCCCCATATCCTGTTCTTCGAACCAAAGCCTCTGAGGAGTGACACCTGGAAAACAAAGCAAGAGTTGAGATTAGGGCCTAAGGGCCTTTCGGGCTCAACCTTCTATCTCTGTTGACATCGGTGTGCATGCCTTCATGGAGGTAGAAGCTCCGCTTGTGTCCGAAGGCCCCTGTGTGTGCAGGGAGGCTCCCGGTAATGGTATGTCCTCGGGGGCCTTGAGGTTTCTCATATTCTGGAGGTGTGTGGCCAAAGGAATGGACAGAGTTTCCCAGGAGAGAGCAGGCATGGTCCTGTGGTATGGCTCCAGAGGACCCAGCCTAGAGGCTGTGTTTGCCAGGGCTGTGGGGACAGATGTCTGAAAAAGCAAACTTGGCTCAGGTAGGGGCCAAGGTAATGGCAGGCCTGATCTCCAGTCCGAGAGGGGAGATCCTCTGGATATCAAAGGAGGGCAAGTGGGAGGCAGTCGCTCAGGCTTTTGTCTCTGGGTGTTGCGTTCACAGTGGCCGTTCAGGGTAGGGGTTGCTTCAGGGGCCGAGGAAGAGCCTTCCTCTCGGGGGATTGTCCAAGCTCCCAAGTGTTTGGGTTCATTCTGTGGGAAGGGAAGAGTACTGTTTTCTGCCACAGGGGACCCCCCAGGAGAGGGACTCTAGAGCACAGCAGTGGGTTCCCTCAACTGGAATACACACCATCTAGTTAGTCCTGCGTGCCTATGGGCATGGCAAGCCACATATGCGGGCTCTTGGTCCAATCACTGAGAGGCGTTACTTGAATAAGGTACTCACGCTGAGGGTCACAATGTGTGTTTGTGCCCAAGGCGGCCCTCACACATGGGCGTGGCCTCATGGACCATGCCGTTTTCTCCTACACTGAAGGTTTGACTCACTGCCAGCAGCAAGGTTTCTTGCCATGGGGAAGGAGGGGTTCTGACTTGTGCATCAGGTTCCGCCCTGTGCAGGGATTGGAGATAAGGTCTAGGTTCTGATGACTGAAAACCCAGGTTGGGAATGGATGGTGGCCTAAGGCAGTGGCGGGTCCAATGTGCTGGGTGTGCAGCCAGCTGTGTCGGTGTCTGTTGGAAGGTCTGGGCTCAGGCTATTTGCGACAGAGCATCAGTGTTTAAGGTAGCCTATGCAATTGGGGTGTTGCCGAGGGCCAAGCAGTTTGATCCTCATTTGGGGTTTCTGGGCAGCACCATAGACAAAGTTTTTCTCCTGGGAGGCAGGCGGAGTGCTTCATTGTGGCCCCAGTATTCCCAGAAGGGAGGGTTTGTGGGCCAGGAGTGTGAGGACGGAAGTCTAGGAACACAAGCTAAAGTGAGGATTGGAGCCAAGGGCAGAGCAGGCCCACTAGGCAGAGGCTGAATCAAAATCTCCTGCATCTGAAGTCAGGCTGAGGATCAGACGTTGGCTGAGGCTGGAGTATGTGTCCATGATGGCACCTTCATGAAGCGGGGCCCTCATGAGGCCAAGGAAGTTTTCCCACGCTGAGTTTGGAGGTTGCCCCAAACCACCAGGTTTCCTTCTGTGGGACATTCGAGTCCTGTTGCATGGCTCCAGGACATACCATACGGAAGGACTGGAGAGCACGGTTCGAAGGATGGATCCCTGTACAGCATGCCTCGCATTCCCATTGGCCATTAGCCACAAGATATGTTTGATCTGCTGCCTCTGGGGCACGCTAACCAGGGGGCTGAGTTGAAATGGCCTCTCCTGAGGATGCGTCATAATGTGCGTTTGGGTCCATGGAAACCTTGGAATGTGCTGGTTGTTCAGTGGCCCTGCGGAACTCTCCTACCTGAAGGGTTTGATACATCCCCAGTAAGTAAGCTCCCCATGTGGAGGCGAGAGAGGTTTGGTTTGGTGCCTCAGAAAAGCCCCGTGTGCTGGTCTACGAAAACAGACCTCTGAGGACGGACACATGGAAACCAGAGCTAAGGTTCAGATTAGGGCCTGGGGGCCTGTCCATTTCAACCTTCTGTCTCTGGGGACACTGTCTGAGAGTCTAAGTGGAGATAGTTGCTCCGCTGGTGTCAGAGAGCCCCTCTTAGTCCAGGGTGGCCTACACTATTGATGGCCTCAGGGGCCTTGGAGCTTTTCCCTAACCTGTAGGGTTGTGGTCAATGGATTGGGCACAATTTCCTTGGAGAGGGCAGGCACAATCTTTCGCTGTGGCTCCAGAGGCCCTAGCCTGGCGGTTGTGTGGGTCCAGGCTGAGGGCACAGAAGTTTGAAAACACAAACTCAGCTTATGAGTGGCGCCTAGGGTATGGCAGGCCGGATGTACAGCCCGAGAGGGAGCTCCTGGGCCTCTGAAACAAGGGCGAGTGGGAGGCGTTCCTTCAGGCTTTTGTCTCTGGATGTTGTGTCCGAGATAGCCGTGGATTGGAGGGGTGGCCTCAGGGACTGTGGACGAGTATCGCTCTCTGGGGATTTGTCCCAGCTCCCAAGAGTTTGGGGTCATTTTGTGGGAAGGGTGGAGTCGTGTTGTCTGGCTCATGTGTCTCTCCAAGAAAGGGATTCCAGAGCAGAGCCCCAGGTACGGGCGGGGCGACTGGAAAAGTCAAACACTGGTGAGGATTGGGTGCATAGGGGCTTGGCAAGCCCCATATGCGGGCTCTTGGCCCAGGCCCTGACAGGCCTTTCTTTGACATGGGGCTCATGCTGAGGGTCAGAGTGTGAATTTGTGCCCAAGCAGCACTCAAGTTTGGGCGTGGCATCAGGGACCAGGAAGGTTTCTCCCACCCTGAAGGTGTGACTCCATGCCAAGAGCAACCTTTACAGCCACGGGGAAGGAGGAGTTCTGTGTTGTGCTTGCGATACCCAGCTGTGTGGAGAATTGATATAATGTCTAGGTTCAGATATCTGAAAACCAAGGTTAGGAAGAGGTGATGGCATAAGACAATGGCGTGTCCGAAGTGCTGGGTGTGCGGCCAGCTGTCTCCTTGTCTGTCTGGACGTCTGGCTTCAGGCTGTGTCAGACAGAGCATGAGTGCCCAGAGCAGCCTATCCAGTTCGGGTACCGTCGAGGCCCGAGCAGGTTGATCCTCATCTGGGTTTTCTGGAGAGAGCCCCACAGGGAAACGTCTTTCTTCCCTTGGGCAGACCCTGGGCTGGGTTGTGGTTCTGGAGTTCCTAGTCCGGAGGGCTTGTTTCCCAGGAGTGTGAGGAAGGAAGTCTGAAAACACAAGCTAGCGTGAGGTTTGGGACCGATGGCACGGCAGGCCCACTCTGAGAGGCTGAATCGAGATCTCCTGCACTGAGGTCATTTCAACTCTGAGACGTGCCTCAGGCTAGAGTTTTTGTCCAGCATGGCCTCTTCCTGAATGGTGTGGGGGCCTCATGAGGCCAGGAAAGTTTGCCTACGATGGGATTTGTGAACTACTCCAAACCTCAAGGTTTCCTTCTGCACGAAAGTCGAGTGCTATTGGATGGTTCCAGGAGGCCCCATACGGAAAGACTCGAGAGCAGGTGTCTAAGCATGGATGCCTGGGAACGCCACCTCATATTCCCACTCTTTAGTCAGGACAAGGCAGGCTCAATCTGCGGGCTCCTGGGTGAGCTACCCAGAGGGGAGAGTTGAAATGGACTCTCCTGAAGATGAGTCCTACTGTGGCTTGGTGGCCTGGGAGACCTTGGAATGTGGAGGTGGCACAGGGACTCTGCAGGATTCTCCAACCTGAGGTGTTTGACACGGCTCCAACAAGGAAGCTTCCCATGTGGAGACGAGAGAAGTTCTGTTCAGTGCCTCAGGAAAGCCCCATATCCTGTTCTTCGAACCAAAGCCTCTGAGGAGTGACACCTGGAAAACAAAGCAAGAGTTGAGATTAGGGCCTAAGGGCCTTTCGGGCTCAACCTTCTATCTCTGTTGACATCGGTGTGCATGCCTTCATGGAGGTAGCAGCTCCGCTTGTGTCCAAAGGCCCCTGTGTGTGCAGGGAGGCTCCCGGTAATGGTATGTCCTCGGGGGCCTTGAGGTTTCTCATATTCTGGAGGTGTGTGGCCAAAGGAATGGACAGAGTTTCCCAGGAGAGAGCAGGCATGGTCCTGTGGTATGGCTCCAGAGGACCCAGCCTAGAGGCTGTGTTTGCCAGGGCTGTGGGGACAGATGTCTGAAAAAGCAAACTTGGCTCAGGTAGGGGCCAAGGTAATGGCAGGCCTGATCTCCAGTCCGAGAGGGGAGATCCTCTGGATATCAAAGGAGGGCAAGTGGGAGGCAGTCGCTCAGGCTTTTGTCTCTGGGTGTTGCGTTCACAGTGGCCGTTCAGGGTAGGGGTTGCTTCAGGGGCCGAGGAAGAGCCTTCCTCTCGGGGGATTGTCCAAGCTCCCAAGTGTTTGGGTTCATTCTGTGGGAAGGGAAGAGTACTGTTTTCTGCCACAGGGGACCCCCCAGGAGAGGGACTCTAGAGCACAGCAGTGGGTTCCCTCAACTGGAATACACACCATCTAGTTAGTCCTGCGTGCCTATGGGCATGGCAAGCCACATATGCGGGCTCTTGGTCCAATCACTGAGAGGCGTTACTTGAATAAGGTACTCACGCTGAGGGTCACAATGTGTGTTTGTGCCCAAGGCGGCCCTCACACATGGGCGTGGCCTCATGGACCATGCCGTTTTCTCCTACACTGAAGGTTTGACTCACTGCCAGCAGCAAGGTTTCTTGCCATGGGGAAGGAGGGGTTCTGACTTGTGCATCAGGTTCCGCCCTGTGCAGGGATTGGAGATAAGGTCTAGGTTCTGATGACTGAAAACCCAGGTTGGGAATGGATGGTGGCCTAAGGCAGTGGCGGGTCCAATGTGCTGGGTGTGCAGCCAGCTGTGTCGGTGTCTGTTGGAAGGTCTGGGCTCAGGCTATTTGCGACAGAGCATCAGTGTTTAAGGTAGCCTATGCAATTGGGGTGTTGCCGAGGGCCAAGCAGTTTGATCCTCATTTGGGGTTTCTGGGCAGCACCATAGACAAAGTTTTTCTCCTGGGAGGCAGGCGGAGTGCTTCATTGTGGCCCCAGAATTCCCAGAAGGGAGGGTTTGTGGGCCAGGAGTGTGAGGACGGAAGTCTAGGAACACAAGCTAAAGTGAGGATTGGAGCCAAGGGCAGAGCAGGCCCACTAGGCAGACGCTGAATCAAAATCTCCTGCATCTGAAGTCAGGCTGAGGATCAGACGTTGGCTGAGGCTGGCGTATGTGTCCATGATGGCACCTTCATGAAGCGGGGGCCTCATGAGGCCAAGGAAGTTTTCCCACGCTGAGTTTGGAGGTTGCCCCAAACCACCAGGTTTCCTTCTGTGGGACATTCGAGTCCTGTTGCATGGCTCCAGGACATACCATACGGAAGGACTGGAGAGCACGGTTCGAAGGATGGATCCCTGTACAGCATGCCTCGCATTCCCATTGGCCATTAGCCACAAGATATGTTTGATCTGCTGCCTCTGGGGCACGCTAACCAGGGGGCTGAGTTGAAATGGCCTCTCCTGAGGATGCGTCATAATGTGCGTTTGGGTCCATGGAAACCTTGGAATGTGCTGGTTGTTCAGTGGCCCTGCGGAACTCTCCTACCTGAAGAGTTTGATACATCCCCAGTAAGTAAGCTCCCCATGTGGAGGCGAGAGAGGTTTGGTTTGGTGCCTCAGAAAAGCCCCGTGTGCTGGTCTACGAAAACAGACCTCTGAGGACGGACACATGGAAACCAGAGCTAAGGTTCAGATTAGGGCCTGGGGGCCTGTCCATTTCAACCTTCTGTCTCTGGGGACACTGTCTGAGAGTCTAAGTGGAGATAGTTGCTCCGCTGGTGTCAGAGAGCCCCTCTTAGTCCAGGGTGGCCTACACTATTGATGGCCTCAGGGGCCTTGGAGCTTTTCCCTAACCTGTAGGGTTGTGGTCAATGGATTGGGCACAATTTCCTTGGAGAGGGCAGGCACAATCTTTCGCTGTGGCTCCAGAGGCCCTAGCCTGGCGGTTGTGTGGGTCCAGGCTGAGGGCACAGAAGTCTGAAAACACAAACTCAGCTTATGAGTGGCGCCTAGGGTATGGCAGGCCGGATGTACAGACCGAGAGGGAGCTCCTGGGCCTCTGAAACAAGGGCGAGTGGGAGGCGTTCCTTCAGGCTTTTGTCTCTGGATGTTGTGTCCGAAATAGCCGTGGATTGGAGGGGTGGCCTCAGGGACTGTGGACGAGTATCCCTCTCTGGGGATTTGTCCCAGCTCCCAAGAGTTTGGGGTCATTTTGTGGGAAGGGTGGAGTCGTGTTGTCTGGCTCATGTGTCTCTCCAAGAAAGGGATTCCAGAGCAGAGCCCCAGGTACGGGCGGGGCGACTGGAAAACTCAAACACTGGTGAGGATTGGGTGCATAGGGGCTTGGCAAGCCCCATATGCGGGCTCTTGGCCCAGGCCCTGACAGGCCTTTCTTTGACATGGGGCTCATGCTGAGGGTCAGAGTGTGAATTTGTGCCCAAGCAGCACTCAAGTTTGGGCGTGGCATCAGGAACCAGGAAGGTTTCTCCCACCCTGAAAGTGTGACTCCATGCCAAGAGCAAGCTTTACAGCCACGGGGAAGGAGGAGTTCTGTGTTGTGCTTGCGATACCCAGCTGTGTGGAGAATTGATATAATGTCTAGGTTCAGATATCTGAAAACCAAGGTTAGGAAGAGGTGACGGCATAAGACCATGGCGTGTCCGAAGTGCTGGGTGTGCGGCCAGCTGTCTCCTTGTCTGTCTGGACGTCTGGCTTCAGGCTGTGTCTGACAGAGCATGAGTGCCCAGAGCAGCCTATCCAGTTCGGGTACCGTCGAGGCCCGAGCAGGTTGATCCTCATCTGGGTTTTCTGGAGAGAGCCCCACAGGGAAACGTCTTTCTTCCCTTGGGCAGACCCTGGGCTGGGTTGTGGTTCTGGAGTTCCTAGTCCGGAGGGCTTGTTTGCCAGGAGTGTGAGGAAGGAAGTCTGAAAACACAAGCTAGCGTGAGGTTTGGGACCGATGGCACGGCAGGCCCACTCTGAGAGGCTGAATCGAGATCTCCTGCACTGAGGTCATTTCAACTCTGAGACGTGCCTCAGGCTAGAGTTTTTGTCCAGCATGGCCTCTTCCTGAATGGTGTGGGGGCCTCATGAGGCCAGGAAGGTTTGCCTACGATGGGATTTGTGAACTACTCCAAACCTCAAGGTTTCCTTCTGCACGAAAGTCGAGTGCTATTGGATGGTTCCAGGAGGCCCCATACGGAAAGACTCGAGAGCAGGTGTCTAAGCATGGATGCCTGGGAACGCCACCTCATATTCCCACTCTTTAGTCATGACAAGGCAGGCTCAATCTGCGGGCTCCTGGGTGAGCTACCCAGAGGGGAGAGTTGAAATGGACTCTCCTGAAGATGAGTCCTACTGTGGCTTGGTGGCCTGGGAGACCGTGGAATGTGGAGGTGGCTCAGGGACTCTGCAGGATTCTCCAACCTGAGGTGTTTGACACGGCTCCAACAAGGAAGCTTCCCATGTGGAGACGAGAGAAGTTCTGTTCAGTGCCTCAGGAAAGCCCCATATCCTGTTCTTCGAACCAAAGCCTCTGAGGAGTGACACCTGGAAAACAAAGCAAGAGTTGAGATTAGGGCCTAAGGGCCTGTCGGGCTCAACCTTCTATCTCTGTTGACATCGGTGTGCATGCCTTCATGGAGGTAGCAGCTCCGCTTGTGTCCGAAGGCCCCTGTGTGTGCAGGGAGGCTCCCGGTAATGGTATGTCCTCGGGGGCCTTGAGGTTTCTCATATTCTGGAGGTGTGTGGCCAAAGGAATGGACAGAGTTTCCCAGGAGAGAGCAGGCATGGTCCTGTGGTATGGCTCCAGAGGACCCAGCCTAGAGGCTGTGTTTGCCAGGGCTGTGGGGACAGATGTCTGAAAAAGCAAACTTGGCTCAGGTAGGGGCCAAGGTAATGGCAGGCCTGATCTCCAGTCCGAGAGGGGAGATCCTCTGGATATCAAAGGAGGGCAAGTGGGAGGCAGTCGCTCAGGCTTTTGTCTCTGGGTGTTGCGTTCACAGTGGCCGTTCAGGGTAGGGGTTGCTTCAGGGGCCGAGGAAGAGCCTTCCTCTCGGGGGATTGTCCAAGCTCCCAAGTGTTTGGGTTCATTCTGTGGGAAGGGAAGAGTACTGTTTTCTGCCACAGGGGACCCCCCAGGAGAGGGACTCTAGAGCACAGCAGTGGGTTCCCTCAACTGGAATACACACCATCTAGTTAGTCCTGCGTGCCTATGGGCATGGCAAGCCACATATGCGGGCTCTTGGTCCAATCACTGAGAGGCGTTACTTGAATAAGGTACTCACGCTGAGGGTCACAATGTGTGTTTGTGCCCAAGGCGGCCCTCACACATGGGCGTGGCCTCATGGACCATGCCGTTTTCTCCTACACTGAAGGTTTGACTCACTGCCAGCAGCAAGGTTTCTTGCCATGGGGAAGGAGGGGTTCTGACTTGTGCATCAGGTTCCGCCCTGTGCAGGGATTGGAGATAAGGTCTAGGTTCTGATGACTGAAAACCCAGGTTGGGAATGGATGGTGGCCTAAGGCAGTGGCGGGTCCAATGTGCTGGGTGTGCAGCCAGCTGTGTCGGTGTCTGTTGGAAGGTCTGGGCTCAGGCTATTTGCGACAGAGCATCAGTGTTTAAGGTAGCCTATGCAATTGGGGTGTTGCCGAGGGCCAAGCAGTTTGATCCTCATTTGGGGTTTCTGGGCAGCACCATAGACAAAGTTTTTCTCCTGGGAGGCAGGCGGAGTGCTTCATTGTGGCCCCAGAATTCCCAGAAGGGAGGGTTTGTGGGCCAGGAGTGTGAGGACGGAAGTCTAGGAACACAAGCTAAAGTGAGGATTGGAGCCAAGGGCAGAGCAGGCCCACTAGGCAGACGCTGAATCAAAATCTCCTGCATCTGAAGTCAGGCTGAGGATCAGACGTTGGCTGAGGCTGGCGTATGTGTCCATGATGGCACCTTCATGAAGCGGGGGCCTCATGAGGCCAAGGAAGTTTTCCCACGCTGAGTTTGGAGGTTGCCCCAAACCACCAGGTTTCCTTCTGTGGGACATTCGAGTCCTGTTGCATGGCTCCAGGACATACCATACGGAAGGACTGGAGAGCACGGTTCGAAGGATGGATCCCTGTACAGCATGCCTCGCATTCCCATTGGCCATTAGCCACAAGATATGTTTGATCTGCTGCCTCTGGGGCACGCTAACCAGGGGGCTGAGTTGAAATGGCCTCTCCTGAGGATGCGTCATAATGTGCGTTTGGGTCCATGGAAACCTTGGAATGTGCTGGTTGTTCAGTGGCCCTGCGGAACTCTCCTACCTGAAGGGTTTGATACATCCCCAGTAAGTAAGCTCCCCATGTGGAGGCGAGAGAGGTTTGGTTTGGTGCCTCAGAAAAGCCCCGTGTGCTGGTCTACGAAAACAGACCTCTGAGGACGGACACATGGAAACCAGAGCTAAGGTTCAGATTAGGGCCTGGGGGCCTGTCCATTTCAACCTTCTGTCTCTGGGGACACTGTCTGAGAGTCTAAGTGGAGATAGTTGCTCCGCTGGTGTCAGAGAGCCCCTCTTAGTCCAGGGTGGCCTACACTATTGATGGCCTCAGGGGCCTTGGAGCTTTTCCCTAACCTGTAGGGTTGTGGTCAATGGATTGGGCACAATTTCCTTGGAGAGGGTAGGCACAATCTTTCGCTGTGGCTCCAGAGGCCCTAGCCTGGCGGTTGTGTGGGTCCAGGCTGAGGGCACAGAAGTCTGAAAACACAAACTCAGCTTATGAGTGGCGCCTAGGGTATGGCAGGCCGGATGTACAGACCGAGAGGGAGCTCCTGGGCCTCTGAAACAAGGGCGAGTGGGAGGCGTTCCTTCAGGCTTTTGTCTCTGGATGTTGTGTCCGAAATAGCCGTGGATTGGAGGGGTGGCCTCAGGGACTGTGGACGAGTATCCCTCTCTGGGGATTTGTCCCAGCTCCCAAGAGTTTGGGGTCATTTTGTGGGAAGGGTGGAGTCGTGTTGTCTGGCTCATGTGTCTCTCCAAGAAAGGGATTCCAGAGCAGAGCCCCAGGTACGGGCGGGGCGACTGGAAAACTCAAACACTGGTGAGGATTGGGTGCATAGGGGCTTGGCAAGCCCCATATGCGGGCTCTTGGCCCAGGCCCTGACAGGCCTTTCTTTGACATGGGGCTCATGCTGAGGGTCAGAGTGTGAATTTGTGCCCAAGCAGCACTCAAGTTTGGGCGTGGCATCAGGAACCAGGAAGGTTTCTCCCACCCTGAAAGTGTGACTCCATGCCAAGAGCAAGCTTTACAGCCACGGGGAAGGAGGAGTTCTGTGTTGTGCTTGCGATACCCAGCTGTGTGGAGAATTGATATAATGTCTAGGTTCAGATATCTGAAAACCAAGGTTAGGAAGAGGTGACGGCATAAGACCATGGCGTGTCCGAAGTGCTGGGTGTGCGGCCAGCTGTCTCCTTGTCTGTCTGGACGTCTGGCTTCAGGCTGTGTCTGACAGAGCATGAGTGCCCAGAGCAGCCTATCCAGTTCGGGTACCGTCGAGGCCCGAGCAGGTTGATCCTCATCTGGGTTTTCTGGAGAGAGCCCCACAGGGAAACGTCTTTCTTCCCTTGGGCAGACCCTGGGCTGGGTTGTGGTTCTGGAGTTCCTAGTCCGGAGGGCTTGTTTGCCAGGAGTGTGAGGAAGGAAGTCTGAAAACACAAGCTAGCGTGAGGTTTGGGACCGATGGCACGGCAGGCCCACTCTGAGAGGCTGAATCGAGATCTCCTGCACTGAGGTCATTTCAACTCTGAGACGTGCCTCAGGCTAGAGTTTTTGTCCAGCATGGCCTCTTCCTGAATGGTGTGGGGGCCTCATGAGGCCAGGAAGGTTTGCCTACGATGGGATTTGTGAACTACTCCAAACCTCAAGGTTTCCTTCTGCACGAAAGTCGAGTGCTATTGGATGGTTCCAGGAGGCCCCATACGGAAAGACTCGAGAGCAGGTGTCTAAGCATGGATGCCTGGGAACGCCACCTCATATTCCCACTCTTTAGTCATGACAAGGCAGGCTCAATCTGCGGGCTCCTGGGTGAGCTACCCAGAGGGGAGAGTTGAAATGGACTCTCCTGAAGATGAGTCCTACTGTGGCTTGGTGGCCTGGGAGACCGTGGAATGTGGAGGTGGCTCAGGGACTCTGCAGGATTCTCCAACCTGAGGTGTTTGACACGGCTCCAACAAGGAAGCTTCCCATGTGGAGACGAGAGAAGTTCTGTTCAGTGCCTCAGGAAAGCCCCATATCCTGTTCTTCGAACCAAAGCCTCTGAGGAGTGACACCTGGAAAACAAAGCAAGAGTTGAGATTAGGGCCTAAGGGCCTGTCGGGCTCAACCTTCTATCTCTGTTGACATCGGTGTGCATGCCTTCATGGAGGTAGCAGCTCCGCTTGTGTCCGAAGGCCCCTGTGTGTGCAGGGAGGCTCCCGGTAATGGTATGTCCTCGGGGGCCTTGAGGTTTCTCATATTCTGGAGGTGTGTGGCCAAAGGAATGGACAGAGTTTCCCAGGAGAGAGCAGGCATGGTCCTGTGGTATGGCTCCAGAGGACCCAGCCTAGAGGCTGTGTTTGCCAGGGCTGTGGGGACAGATGTCTGAAAAAGCAAACTTGGCTCAGGTAGGGGCCAAGGTAATGGCAGGCCTGATCTCCAGTCCGAGAGGGGAGATCCTCTGGATATCAGAGGAGGGCAAGTGGGAGGCAGTCGCTCAGGCTTTTGTCTCTGGGTGTTGCGTTCACAGTGGCCGTTCAGGGTAGGGGTTGCTTCAGGGGCCGAGGAAGAGCCTTCCTCTCGGGGGATTGTCCAAGCTCCCAAGTGTTTGGGTTCATTCTGTGGGAAGGGAAGAGTACTGTTTTCTGCCACAGGGGACCCCCCAGGAGAGGGACTCTAGAGCACAGCAGTGGGTTCCCTCAACTGGAATACACACCATCTAGTTAGTCCTGCGTGCCTATGGGCATGGCAAGCCACATATGCGGGCTCTTGGTCCAATCACTGAGAGGCGTTACTTGAATAAGGTACTCACGCTGAGGGTCACAATGTGTGTTTGTGCCCAAGGCGGCCCTCACACATGGGCGTGGCCTCATGGGCCATGCCGTTTTCTCCTACACTGAAGGTTTGACTCACTGCCAGCAGCAAGGTTTCTTGCCATGGGGAAGGAGGGGTTCTGACTTGTGCATCAGGTTCCGCCCTGTGCAGGGATTGGAGATAAGGTCTAGGTTCTGATGACTGAAAACCCAGGTTGGGAATGGATGGTGGCCTAAGGCAGTGGCGGGTCCAATGTGCTGGGTGTGCAGCCAGCTGTGTCGGTGTCTGTTGGAAGGTCTGGGCTCAGGCTATTTGCGACAGAGCATCAGTGTTTAAGGTAGCCTATGCAATTGGGGTGTTGCCGAGGGCCAAGCAGTTTGATCCTCATTTGGGGTTTCTGAGCAGCACCATAGACAAAGTTTTTCTCCTGGGAGGCAGGCGGAGTGCTTCATTGTGGCCCCAGAATTCCCAGAAGGGAGGGTTTGTGGGCCAGGAGTGTGAGGACGGAAGTCTAGGAACACAAGCTAAAGTGAGGATTGGAGCCAAGGGCAGAGCAGGCCCACTAGGCAGAGGCTGAATCAAAATCTCCTGCATCTGAAGTCAGGCTGAGGATCAGACGTTGGCTGAGGCTGGAGTATGTGTCCATGATGGCACCTTCATGAAGCGGGGGCCTCATGAGGCCAAGGAAGTTTTCCCACGCTGAGTTTGGAGGTTGCCCCAAACCACCAGGTTTCCTTCTGTGGGACATTCGAGTCCTGTTGCATGGCTCCAGGACATACCATACGGAAGGACTGGAGAGCACGGTTCGAAGGATGGATCCCTGTACAGCATGCCTCGCATTCCCATTGGCCATTAGCCACAAGATATGTTTGATCTGCTGCCTCTGGGGCACGCTAACCAGGGGGCTGAGTTGAAATGGCCTCTCCTGAGGATGCGTCATAATGTGCGTTTGGGTCCATGGAAACCTTGGAATGTGCTGGTTGTTCAGTGGCCCTGCGGAACTCTCCTACCGGAAGGGTTTGATACATCCCCAGTAAGTAAGCTCCCCATGTGGAGGCGAGAGAGGTTTGGTTTGGTGCCTCAGAAAAGCCCCGTGTGCTGGTCTACGAAAACAGACCTCTGAGGACGGACACATGGAAACCAGAGCTAAGGTTCAGATTAGGGCCTGGGGGCCTGTCCATTTCAACCTTCTGTCTCTGGGGACACTGTCTGAGAGTCTAAGTGGAGATAGTTGCTCCGCTGGTGTCAGAGAGCCCCTCTTAGTCCAGGGTGGCCTACACTATTGATGGCCTCAGGGGCCTTGGAGCTTTTCCCTAACCTGTAGGGTTGTGGTCAATGGATTGGGCACAATTTCCTTGGAGAGGGCAGGCACAATCTTTCGCTGTGGCTCCAGAGGCCCTAGCCTGGCGGTTGTGTGGGTCCAGGCTGAGGGCACAGAAGTCTGAAAACACAAACTCAGCTTATGAGTGTCGCCTAGGGTATGGCAGGCCGGATGTACAGCCCGAGAGGGAGCTCCTGGGCCTCTGAAACAAGGGCGAGTGGGAGGCGTTCCTTCAGGCTTTTGTCTCTGGATGTTGTGTCCGAGATAGCCGTGGATTGGAGGGGTGGCCTCAGGGACTGTGGACGAGTATCGCTCTCTGGGGATTTGTCCCAGCTCCCAAGAGTTTGGGGTCATTTTGTGGGAAGGGTGGAGTCGTGTTGTCTGGCTCACGTGTCTCTCCAAGAAAGGGATTCCAGAGCAGAGCCCCAGGTACGGGCGGGGCGACTGGAAAACTCAAACACTGGTGAGGATTGGGTGCATAGGGGCTTGGCAAGCCCCATATGCGGGCTCTTGGCCCAGGCCCTGACAGGCCTTTCTTTGACATGGGGCTCATGCTGAGGGTCAGAGTGTGAATTTGTGCCCAAGCAGCACTCAAGTTTGGGCATGGCATCAGGGACCAGGAAGGTTTCTCCCACCCTGAAGGTGTGACTCCATGCCAAGAGCAAGCTTTACAGCCACGGGGAAGGAGGAGTTCTGTGTTGTGCTTGCGATACCCAGCTGTGTGGAGAATTGATATAATGTCTAGGTTCAGATATCTGAAAACCAAGGTTAGGAAGAGGTGACGGCATAAGACCATGGCGTGTCCGAAGTGCTGGGTGTGCGGCCAGCTGTCTCCTTGTCTGTCTGGACGTCTGGCTTCAGGCTGTGTCAGACAGAGCATGAGTGCCCAGAGCAGCCTATTCAGTTCGGGTACCGTCGAGGCCCGAGCAGGTTGATCCTCATCTGGGTTTTCTGGAGAGAGCCCCACAGGGAAACGTTTTTCTTCCCTTGGGCAGACCCTGGGCTGGGTTGTGGTTCTGGAGTTCCTAGTCCGGAGGGCTTGTTTGCCAGGAGTGTGAGGAAGGAAGTCTGAAAACACAAGCTAGCGTGAGGTTTGGGACCGATGGCACGGCAGGCCCACTCTGAGAGGCTGAATCGAGATCTCCTACACTGAGGTCATTTCAACTCTGAGACGTGCCTCAGGCTAGAGTTTTTGTCCAGCATGGCCTCTTCCTGAATGGTGTGGGGGCCTCATGAGGCCAGGAAGGTATGCCTACGATGGGATTTGTGAACTACTCCAAACCTCAAGGTTTCCTTCTGCACGAAAGTCGAGTGCTATTGGATGGTTCCAGGAGGCCCCATACGGAAAGACTCGAGAGCAGGTGTCTAAGCATTGATGCCTGGGAACGCCACCTCATATTCCCACTCTTTAGTCTGGACAAGGCAGGCTCAAACTGCGGGCTCCTGGGTGAGCTACCCAGAGGGGAGAGTTGAAATGCACTCTCCTGAAGATGAGTCCTACTGTGGCTTGGTGGCCTGGGAGACCTTGGAATGTGGAGGTGACTCAGGGACTCTGCAGGATTCTCCAACCTGAGGTGTTTGACACGGCTCCAACAAGGAAGCTTCCCATGTGGAGACGAGAGAAGTTCTGTTCAGTGCCTCAGGAAAGCCCCATATCCTGTTCTTCGAACCAAAGCCTCTGAGGAGTGACACATGGAAAACAAAGCAAGAGTTGAGATTAGGGCCTAAGGGCCTGTCCGGCTCAACCTTCTATCTCTGTTGACATCTTTGTGCATGCCTTCATGGAGGTAGCAGCTCAGCTTGTGTCCGAAGGCCCCTGTGTGTGCAGGGAGGCTCCTGGTAATGGTATGTCCTCGGGGGCCTTGAGGTTTCTCATATTCTGGAGGTGTGTGGCCAAAGGAATGGACAGAGTTTCCCAGGAGAGAGCAGGCATGGTCCTGTGCTATGGCTCCAGAGGATCCAGCCTAGAGGCTGTGTTTGCCAGGGCTGTGGGGACAGATGTCTGAAAAAGCAAACTTGGCTCAGGTAGGGGCCAAGGTAATGGCAGGCCTGATCTCCAGTCCGAGAGGGGAGATCCTCTGGATATCAAAGGAGGGCAAGTGGGAGGCAGTCGCTCAGGCTTTTGTCTCTGGGTGTTGCGTTCACAGTGGCCGTTCAGGGTAGGGGTTGCTTCAGGGGCCGAGGAAGAGCCTTCCTCTCGGGGGATTGTCCAAGCTCCCAAGTGTTTGGGTTCATTCTGTGGGAAGGGAAGAGTACTGTTTTCTGCCACAGGGGACCCCCCAGGAGAGGGACTCTAGAGCACAGCAGTGGGTTCCCTCAACTGGAATACACACCATCTAGTTAGTCCTGCGTGCCTATGGGCATGGCAAGCCACATATGCGGGCTCTTGGTCCAATCACTGAGAGGCGTTACTTGAATAAGGTACTCACGCTGAGGGTCACAATGTGTGTTTGTGCCCAAGGCGGCCCTCACACATGGGCGTGGCCTCATGGGCCATGCCGTTTTCTCCTACACTGAAGGTTTGACTCACTGCCAGCAGCAAGGTTTCTTGCCATGGGGAAGGAGGGGTTCTGACTTGTGCATCAGGTTCCCCCCTGTGCAGGGATTGGAGATAAGGTCTAGGTTCTGATGACTGAAAACCCAGGTTGGGAATGGATGGTGGCCTAAGGCAGTGGCGGGTCCAATGTGCTGGGTGTGCAGCCAGCTGTGTCGGTGTCTGTTGGAAGGTCTGGGCTCAGGCTATTTGCGACAGAGCATCAGTGTTTAAGGTAGCCTATGCAATTGGGGTGTTGCCGAGGGCCAAGCAGTTTGATCCTCATTTGGGGTTTCTGGGCAGCACCATAGACAAAGTTTTTCTCCTGGGAGGCAGGCGGAGTGCTTCATTGTGGCCCCAGTATTCCCAGAAGGGAGGGTTTGTGGGCCAGGAGTGTGAGGACGGAAGTCTAGGAACACAAGCTAAAGTGAGGATTGGAGCCAAGGGCAGAGCAGGCCCACTAGGCAGAGGCTGAATCAAAATCTCAAGCATCTGAAGTCAGGCTGAGGATCAGACGTTGGCTGAGGCTGGAGTATGTGTCCATGATGGCACCTTCATGAAGCGGGGCCCTCATGAGGCCAAGGAAGTTTTCCCACGCTGAGATTGGAGGTTGCCCCAAACCACCAGGTTTCCTTCTGTGGGACATTCGAGTCCTGTTGCATGGCTCCAGGACATACCATACGGAAGGACTGGAGAGCACGGTTCGAAGGATGGATCCCTGTACAGCATGCCTCGCATTCCCATTGGCCATTAGCCACAAGATATGTTTGATCTGCTGCCTCTGGGGCACGCTAACCAGGGGGCTGAGTTGAAATGGCCTCTCCTGAGGATGCGTCATAATGTGCGTTTGGGTCCATGGAAACCTTGGAATGTGCTGGTTGTTCAGTGGCCCTGCGGAACTCTCCTACCTGAAGGGTTTGATACATCCCCAGTAAGTAAGCTCCCCATGTGGAGGCGAGAGAGGTTTGGTTTGGTGCCTCAGAAAAGCCCCGTGTGCTGGTCTACGAAAACAGACCTCTGAGGACGGACACATGGAAACCAGAGCTAAGGTTCAGATTAGGGCCTGGGGGCCTGTCCATTTCAACCTTCTGTCTCTGGGGACACTGTCTGAGAGTCTAAGTGGAGATAGTTGCTCCGCTAGTGTCAGAGAGCCCCTCTTGGTCCAGGGTGGCCTACACTATTGATGGCCTCAGGGGCCTTGGAGCTTTTCCCTAACCTGTAGGGTTGTGGTCAATGGATTGGGCACAATTTCCTTGGAGAGGGCAGGCACAATCTTTCGCTGTGGCTCCAGAGGCCCTAGCCTGGCGGTTGTGTGGGTCCAGGCTGAGGGCACAGAAGTCTGAAAACACAAACTCAGCTTATGAGTGGCGCCTAGGGTATGGCAGGCCGGATGTACAGCCCGAGACGGAGCTCCTCGGCCTCTGAAACAAGGGCGAGTGGGAGGCGTTCCTTCAGGCTTTTGTCTCTGGATGTTGTGTCCGAGATAGCCGTGGATTGGAGGGGTGGCCTCAGGGACTGTGGATGAGTATCCCTCTCTGGGGATTTGTCCCAGCTCCCAAGAGTTTGGGGTCATTTTGTGGGAAGGGTGGAAAAGTGTTGTCTGGCTCACGTGTCTCTCCAAGAAAGGGATTCCAGAGCAGAGCCCCAGGTACGGACGGGGCGACTGGAAAACTCAAACACTGGTGAGGATTGGGTGCATAGGGGCTTGGCAAGCCCCATATGCGGGCTCTTGGCCCAGGCCCTGACAGGCCTTTCTTTGACATAGGGCTCATGCTGAGGGTCAGAGTGTGAATTTGTGCCCAAGCAGCACTCAAGTTTGGGCGTGGCATCAGGGACCAGGAAGGTTTCTCCCACCCTGAAGGTGTGACTCCATGCCAAGCAAGCTTTACAGCCACGGGGAAGGAGGAGTTCTGTGTTGTGCTTGCGATACCCAGCTGTGTGGAGAATTGATATAATGTCTAGGTTCAGATATCTGAAAACCAAGTTTAGGAAGAGGTGATGGCATAAGACCATGGCGTGTCCGAAGTGCTGGGTGTGCGGCCAGCTGTCTCCTTGTCTGTCTGGACGTCTGGCTTCAGGCTGTGTCAGACAGAGCATGAGTGCCCAAAGCAGCCTATCCAGTTCGGGTACCGTCGAGGCCCGAGCAGGTTGATCCTCATCTGGGTTTTCTGGAGAGAGCCCCACAGGGAAACGTTTTTCTTCCCTTGGGCAGACCCTGGGCTGGGTTGTGGTTCTGGAGTTCCTAGTCCGGAGGGCTTGTTTGCCAGGAGTGTGAGGAAGGAAGTCTGAAAACACAAGCTAGCGTGAGGTTTGGGACCGATGGCACGGCAGGCCCACTCTGAGTGGCTGAATCGAGATCTCCTGCACTGAGGTCATTTCAACTCTGAGACGTGCCTCAGGCTAGAGTTTTTGTCCAGCATGGCCTCTTCCTGAATGGTGTGGGGGCCTCATGAGGCCAGGAAGGTTTGCCTACGATGGGATTTGTGAACTACTCCAAACCTCAAGGTTTCCTTCTGCACGAAAGTCGAGTGCTATTGGATGGTTCCAGGAGGCCCCATACGGAAAGACTCGAGAGCAGGTGTCTAAGCATGGATGCCTGGGAACGCCACCTCATATTCCCACTCTTTAGTCAGGACAAGGCAGGCTCAATCTGCGGGCTCCTGGGTGAGCTACCCAGAGGGGAGAGTTGAAATGGACTCTAATGAAGATGAGTCCTACTGTGGCTTGGTGGCCTGGGAGACCTTGGAATGTGGAGGTGGCTCAGGGACTCTGCAGGATTCTCCAACCTGAGGTGTTTGACACGGCTCCAACAAGGAAGCTTCTCATGTGGAGACGAGAGAAGTTCTGTTCATTGCCTCAGGAAAGCCCCATATCCTGTTCTTCGAACCAAAGCCTCTGAGGAGTGACACCTGGAAAACAAAGCAAGAGTTGAGATTAGGGCCTAAGGGCCTGTCCGGCTCAACCTTCTATCTCTGTTGACATCTGTGTGCATGCCTTCATGGAGGTAGCAGCTCAGCTTGTGTCCGAAGGCCCCTGTGTGTGCAGGGAGGCTCCCGGTAATGGTATGTCCTCGGGGGCCTTGAGGTTTCTCATATTCTGGAGGTGTGTGGCCAAAGGAATGGACAGAGTTTCCCAGGAGAGAGCAGGCATGGTCCTGTGGTATGGCTCCAGAGGACCCAGCCTAGAGGCTGAGTTTGCCAGGGCTGTGGGGACAGATGTCTGAAAAAGCAAACTTGGCTCAGGTAGGGGCCAAGGTAATGGCAGGCCTGATCTCCAGTCCGAGAGGGGAGATCCTCTGGATATCAAAGGAGGGCAAGTGGGAGGCAGTCGCTCAGGCTTTTGTCTCTGGGTGTTGCGTTCACAGTGGCCGTTCAGGGTAGGGGTTGCTTCAGGGGCCGAGGAAGAGCCTTCCTCTCGGGGGATTGTCCAAGCTCCCAAGTGTTTGGGTTCATTCTGTGGGAAGGGAAGAGTACTGTTTTCTGCCACAGGGGACCCCCCAGGAGAGGGACTCTAGAGCACAGCAGTGGGTTCCCTCAACTGGAATACACACCATCTAGTTAGTCCTGCGTGCCTATGGGCATGGCAAGCCACATATGCGGGCTCTTGGTCCAATCACTGAGAGGCGTTACTTGAATAAGGTACTCACGCTGAGGGTCACAATGTGTGTTTGTGCCCAAGGCGGCCCTCACACATGGGCGTGGCCTCATGGGCCATGCCGTTTTCTCCTACACTGAAGGTTTGACTCACTGCCAGCAGCAAGGTTTCTTGCCATGGGGAAGGAGGGGTTCTGACTTGTGCATCAGTTTCCCCCCTGTGCAGGGATTGGAGATAAGGTCTAGGTTCTGATGACTGAAAACCCAGGTTGGGAATGGATGGTGGCCTAAGGCAGTGGCGGGTCCAATGTGCTGGGTGTGCAGCCAGCTGTGTCGGTGTCTGTTGGAAGGTCTGGGCTCAGGCTATTTGCGACAGAGCATCAGTGTTTAAGGTAGCCTATGCAATTGGGGTGTTGCCGAGGGCCAAGCAGTTTGATCCTCATTTGGGGTTTCTGGGCAGCACCATAGACAAAGTTTTTCTCCTGGGAGGCAGGCGGAGTGCTTCATTGTGGCCCCAGAATTCCCAGAAGGGAGGGTTTGTGGGCCAGGATTGTGAGGACGGAAGTCTAGGAACACAAGCTAAAGTGAGGATTGGAGCCAAGGGCAGAGCAGGCCCACTAGGCAGAGGCTGAATCAAAATCTCAAGCATCTGAAGTCAGGCTGAGGATCAGACGTTGGCTGAGGCTGGAGCATGTGTCCATGATGGCACCTTCATGAAGCGGGGGCCTCATGAGGCCAAGGAAGTTTTCCCACGCTGAGATTGGAGGTTGCCCCAAACCACCAGGTTTCCTTCTGTGGGACATTTGAGTCCTGTTGCATGGCTCCAGGACATACCATACGGAAGGACTGGAGAGCACGGTTCGAAGGATGGATCCCTGTACAGCATGCCTCGCATTCCCATTGGCCATTAGCCACAAGATATGTTTGATCTGCTGCCTCTGGGGCACGCTAACCAGGGGGCTGAGTTGAAATGGCCTCTCCTGAGGATGCGTCATAATGTGCGTTTGGGTCCATGGAAACCTTGGAATGTGCTGGTTGTTCAGTGGCCCTGCGGAACTCTCCTACCTGAAGGGTTTGATACATCCCCAGTAAGTAAGCTCCCCATGTGGAGGCGAGAGAGGTTTGGTTTGGTGCCTCAGAAAAGCCCCGTGTGCTGGTCTACGAAAACAGACCTCTGAGGACGGACACATGGAAACCAGAGCTAAGGTTCAGATTAGGGCCTGGGGGCCTGTCCATTTCAACCTTCTGTCTCTGGGGACACTGTCTGAGAGTCTAAGTGGAGATAGTTGCTCCGCTGGTGTCAGAGAGCCCCTCTTAGTCCAGGGTGGCCTACACTATTGATGGCCTCAGGGGCCTTGGAGCTTTTCCCTAACCTGTAGGGTTGTGGTCAATGGATTGGGCACAATTTCCTTGGAGAGGGCAGGCACAATCTTTCGCTGTGGCTCCAGAGGCCCTAGCCTGGCGGTTGTGTGGGTCCAGGCTGAGGGCACAGAAGTCTGAAAACACAAACTCAGCTTATGAGTGGCGCCTAGGGTATGGCAGGCCGGATGTACAGCCCGAGAGGGAGCTCCTGGGCCTCTGAAACAAGGGCGAGTGGGAGGCGTTCCTTCAGGCTTTTGTCTCTGGATGTTGTGTCCGAGATAGCCGTGGATTGGAGGGGTGGCCTCAGGGACTGTGGACGAGTATCCCTCTCTGGGGATTTGTCCCAGCTCCCAAGAGTTTGGGGTCATTTTGTGGGAAGGGTGGAAAAGTGTTGTCTGGCTCACGTGTCTCTCCAAGAAAGGGATTCCAGAGCAGAGCCCCAGGTACGGGCGG